>NW_027660051.1:0-342000 GCF_963210335.1 Falco punctatus
TCCTTGCTGGCACCTTCCCCGGTGGAGTTGTGCATGGGGTGTGTTTGGAACGTTTTTTCACCGGCTTAGTCAAAAAGTCAGCGGTTCCCCATCTCGGCCCAGAAAGCAGGTAGAACAACTTTTGTGTTGTCTTTCAGCTGCCTAGCGGAGCAATGTAAAAACTACCAGAGAACTCCTTGCTGGCACCTTCCCCGGCGGAGTTGTGCATGTGAGGTATTTGGAGCGTTTTGTCGCCGGCCGACTCCAAAAACAGCGATTCCCCATCTCAGCCCAAAAAGCAGGTAGAACAACTTTTGTGGTGTCTTTCAGCTGCCTAGCGGAGCAATGTAAAAACTACCAGAGAACTCCTTGCTGGCACCTTCCCCGGTGGAGTTGTGCATGGGGTGTGTTTGGAACCTTTTTTCACCGGCCGACTCCAAAAACAGCGATTCCCCATCTCAGCCCAGAAAGCAGGTAGAACAACTTTTGTGGTGTCTTTCAGCTGCCTAGCGGAGCAATGTAAAAACTACCAGAGAACTCCTTGCTGGCACCTTCCCCGGTGGAGTTGTGCATGGGGTGTCTTTGGAACCTTTTTTCACCGGCTTAGGCAAGAAGTCAGCGGTTCCCCATCTCAGCCCAGAAAGCAGGTAGAACAACTTTTGTGGTGTCTTTCAGCTGCCTAGCGGAGCAATGTAAAAACTACCAGAGAACTTCTTGCTGGCACCTTCCCCGGTGGAGTTGTGCATGGGGTGTGTTTGGAACGTTTTTTCACCGGCTTAGTCAAAAAGTCAGCGGTTCCCCATCTCGGCCCAGAAAGCAGGTAGAACAACTTTTGTGGTGTCTTTCAGCTGCCTAGCGGAGCAATGTAAAAACTACCAGAGAACTCCTTGCTGGCACCTTCCCCGGTGGAGTTGTGCATGGGGTGTCTTTGGAACGTTTTTTCACCGGCTTAGTCAAAAAGTCAGCGGTTCCCCATCTCGGCCCAGAAAGCAGGTAGAACAACTTTTGTGGTGTCTTTCAGCTGCCTAGCGGAGCAATGTAAAAACTACCAGAGAACTCCTTGCTGGCACCTTCCCCGGTGGAGTTGTGCATGGGGTGTCTTTGGAACGTTTTTTCACCGGCCGACTCCAAAAACAGCGATTCCCCATCTCAGCCCAGAAAGCAGGTAGAACCACTTTTGTGGTGTCTTTCAGCTGCCTAGCGGAGCAATGTAAAAACTACCAGAGAACTCCTTGCTGGCACCTTCCCCGGTGGAGTTGTGCATGGGGTGTCTTTGGAACGTTTTTTCACCTGCTTAGTCAAAAAGTCAGCGGTTCCCCATCTCGGCCCAGAAAGCAGGTAGAACAACTTTTGTGGTGTCTTTCAGCTGCCTAGCGGAGCAATGTAAAAACTACCAGAGAACTCCTTGCTGGCACCTTCCCCGGTGGAGTTGTGCATGGGGTGTCTTTGGAACCTTTTTTCACCGGCTTAGGCAAGAAGTCAGCGGTTCCCCATCTCAGCCCAGAAAGCAGGTAGAACAACTTTTGTGTTGTCTTTCAGCTGCCTAGCGGAGCAATGTAAAAACTACCAGAGAACTCCTTGCTGGCACCTTCCCCGGTGGAGTTGTGCATGGGGTGTGTTTGGAACGTTTTTTCACCGGCTTAGTCAAAAAGTCAGCGGTTCCCCATCTCGGCCCAGAAAGCAGGTAGAACAACTTTTGTGTTGTCTTTCAGCTGCCTAGCGGAGCAATGTAAAAACTACCAGAGAACTCCTTGCTGGCACCTTCCCCGGTGGAGTTGTGCATGGGGTGTGTTTGGAACGTTTTTTCACCGGCTTATGCAAGAAGTCAGCGGTTCCCCATCTCAGCCCAGAAAGCAGGTAGAACAACTTTTGTGGTGTCTTTCAGCTGCCTAGCGGAGCAATGTAAAAACTACCAGAGAACTCCTTGCTGGCACCTTCCCCGGCGGAGTTGTGCATGTGGGGTATTTGGAGCGTTTTGTCGCCGGCCGACTCCAAAAGTCAGCGGTTCCCCATCTCGGCGCAGAAAGCAGGTAGAACAACTTTTGTGGTGTCTTTCAGCTGCCTAGCGGAGCAATGTAAAAACTACCAGAGAACTCCTTGCTGGCACCTTCCCCGGTGGAGTTGTGCATGGGGTGTGTTTGGAACGTTTTTTCACCGGCTTAGGCAAAAAGTCAGCGGTTCCCCATCTCGGCCCAGAAAGCAGGT
The DNA here is from genome assembly GCF_963210335.1 of Falco punctatus. NCBI lineage: Eukaryota > Metazoa > Chordata > Aves > Falconiformes > Falconidae > Falco > Falco punctatus. The sequence continues at coordinate 2,185 of NW_027660051.1, forward strand.
AGAACAACTTTTGTGGTGTCTTTCAGCTGCCTAGCGGAGCAATGTAAAAACTACCAGAGAACTCCTTGCTGGCACCTTCCCCGGGGGAGTTGTGCATGGGGTGTCTTTGGAACCTTTTTTCACCGGCTTAGGCAAGAAGTCAGCGGTTCCCCATCTCGGCCCAGAAAGCAGGTAGAACAACTTTTGTGGTGTCTTTCAGCTGCCTAGCGGAGCAATGTAAAAACTACCAGAGAACTCCTTGCTGGCACCTTCCCCGGTGGAGTTGTGCATGGGGTGTCTTTGGAACGTTTTTTCACCGGCCGACTCCAAAAACAGCGATTCCCCATCTCGGCCCAGAAAGCAGGTAGAACAACTTTTGTGGTGTCTTTCAGCTGCCTAGCGGAGCAATGTAAAAACTACCAGAGAACTCCTTGCTGGCACCTTCCCCGGTGGAGTTGTGCATGGGGTGTCTTTGGAACGTTTTTTCACCGGCTTAGGCAAAAAGTCAGCGGTTCCCCATCTCGGCCCAAAAAGCAGGTAGAACAACTTTTGTGGTGTCTTTCAGCTGCCTAGCGGAGCAATGTAAAAACTACCAGAGAACTCCTTGCTGGCACCTTCCCCGGTGGAGTTGTGCATGGGGTGTCTTTGGAACATTTTTTCACCGGCTTAGTCCAAAAGTCAGCGGTTCTCCATCTCAGCCCAGAAAGCAGGTAGAACAACTTTTGTGGTGTCTTTCAGCTGCCTAGCGGAACAATGTAAAAACTACCAGAGAACTCCTTGCTGGCACCTTCCCCGGTGGAGTTGTGCATGGGGTGTCTTTGGAACCTTTTTTCACCGGCTTAGGCAAGAAGTCAGCGGTTCCCCATCTCAGCCCAGAAAGCAGGTAGAACAACTTTTGGAGTGTCTTTCAGCTGCCTAGCGGAGCAATGTAAAAACTACCAGAGAACTCCTTGCTGGCACCTTCCCCGGTGGAGTTGTGCATGGGGTGTCTTTGGAACCTTTTTTCACCGGCTTAGTCAAAAAGTCAGCGGTTCCCCATCTCGGCCCAGAAAGCAGGTAGAACAACTTTTGTGGTGTCTTTCAGCTGCCTAGCGGAGCAATGTAAAAACTACCAGAGAACTCCTTGCTGGCACCTTCCCCGGTGGAGTTGTGCATGGGGTGTCTTTGGAACGTTTTTTCACCGGCTTAGGCAAGAAGTCAGCAGTTCCCCATCTCGGCCCAGAAAGCAGGTAGAACAACTTTTGTGGTGTCTTTCAGCTGCCTAGCGGAGCAATGTAAAAACTACCAGAGAACTCCTTGCTGGCACCTTCCCCGGTGGAGTTGTGCATGGGGTGTGTTTGGAACGTTTTTTCACCGGCTTAGTCAAAAAGTCAGCGGTTCCCCATCTCGGCCCAGAAAGCAGGTAGAACAACTTTTGTGGTGTCTTTCAGCTGCCTAGCGGAGCAATGTAAAAACTACCAGAGAACTCCTTGCTGGCACCTTCCCCGGTGGAGTTGTGCATGGGGTGTCTTTGGAACGTTTTTTCACCGGCCGACTCCAAAAACAGCGATTCCCCATCTCAGCCCAAAAAGCAGGTAGAACAACTTTTGTGGTGTCTTTCAGCTGCCTAGCGGAGCAATGTAAAAACTACCAGAGAACTCCTTGCTGGCACCTTCCCCGGTGGAGTTGTGCATGGGGTGTGCTTGGAACGTTTTTTCACCGGCTTAGGCAAAAAGTCAGCGGTTCCCCATCTCGGCCCAGAAAGCAGGTAGAACAACTTTTGTGGTGTCTTTCAGCTGCCTAGCGGATCAATGTAAAAACTACCAGAGAACTCCTTGCTGGCACCTTCCCCGGCGGAGTTGTGCATGTGGGGTATTTGGAGCGTTTTGTCGCCGGCCGACTCCAAAAGTCAGCGGTTCCCCATCTCAGCCCAGAAAGCAGGTAGAACAACTTTTGTGGTGTCTTTCAGCTGCCTAGCGGAGCAATGTAAAAACTACCAGAGAACTCCTTGCTGGCACCTTCCCCGGTGGAGTTGTGCATGGGGTGTCTTTGTAACGTTTTTTCACCTGCTTAGGCAAAAAGTCAGCGGTTCCCCATCTCGGCCCAGAAAGCAGGTAGAACAACTTTTGTGGTGTCTTTCAGCTGCCTAGCGGAGCAATGTAAAAACTACCAGAGAACTCCTTGCTGGCACCTTCCCCGGTGGAGTTGTGCATGGGGTGTGTTTGGAACGTTTTTTCACCGGCCGACTCCAAAAGTCAGCGATTCCCCATCTCAGCCCAAAAAGCAGGTAGAACAACTTTTGTGGTGTCTTTCAGCTGCCTAGCGGAGCAATGTAAAAACTACCAGAGAACTCCTTGCTGGCACCTTCCCCGGGGGAGTTGTGCATGGGGTGTGTTTGGAACGTTTTTTCACCGGCCGACTCCAAAAACAGCGATTCCCCATCTCAGCCCAAAAAGCAGGTAGAACAACTTTTGTGGTGTCTTTCAGCTGCCTAGCGGAGCAATGTAAAAACTACCAGAGAACTCCTTGCTGGCACCTTCCCCGGTGGAGTTGTGCATGGGGTGTCTTTGGAACGTTTTTTCACCGGCCGACTCCAAAAACAGCGATTCCCCATCTCAGCCCAGAAAGCAGGTAGAACAACTTTTGTGGTGTCTTTCAGCTGCCTAGCGGAGCAATGTAAAAACTACCAGAGAACTCCTTGCTGGCACCTTCCCCGGTGGAGTTGTGCATGGGGTGTCTTTGGAACCTTTTTTCACCGGCTTAGGCAAAAAGTCAGCGGTTCCCCATCTCAGCCCAGAAAGCAGGTAGAACAACTTTTGTGGTGTCTTTCAGCTGCCTAGCGGAGCAATGTAAAAACTACCAGAGAACTCCTTGCTGGCACCTTCCCCGGTGGAGTTGTGCATGGGGTGTGTTTGGAACGTTTTTTCACCGGCTTAGTCAAAAAGTCAGCGGTTCCCCATCTCGGCCCAGAAAGCAGGTAGAACAACTTTTGTGGTGTCTTTCAGCTGCCTAGCGGAGCAATGTAAAAACTACCAGAGAACTCCTTGCTGGCACCTTCCCCGGCGGAGTTGTGCATGTGGGGTATTTGGAGCGTTTTGTCGCCGGCCGACTCCAAAAGTCAGCGGTTCCCCATCTCAGCCCAGAAAGCAGGTAGAACAACTTTTGTGGTGTCTTTCAGCTGCCTAGCGGAGCAATGTAAAAACTACCAGAGAACTCCTTGCTGGCACCTTCCCCGGTGGAGTTGTGCATGGGGTGTGTTTGGAACGTTTTTTCACCGGCCGACTCCAAAAGTCAGCGATTCCCCATCTCAGCCCAAAAAGCAGGTAGAACCACTTTTGTGGTGTCTTTCAGCTGCCTAGCGGAGCAATGTAAAAACTACCAGAGAACTCCTTGCTGGCACCTTCCCCGGGGGAGTTGTGCATGGGGTGTGTTTGGAACGTTTTTTCACCGGCCGACTCCAAAAACAGCGATTCCCCATCTCAGCCCAAAAAGCAGGTAGAACAACTTTTGTGGTGTCTTTCAGCTGCCTAGCGGAGCAATGTAAAAACTACCAGAGAACTCCTTGCTGGCACCTTCCCCGGTGGAGTTGTGCATGGGGTGTCTTTTGAACCTTTTTTCACCGGCCGACTCCAAAAACAGCGATTCCCCATCTCAGCCCAGAAAGCAGGTAGAACAACTTTTGTGGTGTCTTTCAGCTGCCTAGCGGAGCAATGTAAAAACTACCAGAGAACTCCTTGCTGGCACCTTCCCCGGTGGAGTTGTGCATGGGGTGTGTTTGGAACGTTTTTTCACCGGCTTAGTCAAAAAGTCAGCGGTTCCCCATCTCGGCCCAGAAAGCAGGTAGAACAACTTTTGTGGTGTCTTTCAGCTGCCTAGCGGAGCAATGTAAAAACTACCAGAGAACTCCTTGCTGGCACCTTCCCCGGTGGAGTTGTGCATGGGGTGTCTTTGGAACCTTTTTTCACCGGCTTAGGCAAAAAGTCAGCGGTTCCCCATCTCGGCCCAGAAAGCAGGTAGAACAACTTTTGTGGTGTCTTTCAGCTGCCTAGCGGAGCAATGTAAAAACTACCAGAGAACTCCTTGCTGGCACCTTCCCCGGTGGAGTTGTGCATGGGGTGTCTTTGGAACGTTTTTTCACCGGCCGACTCCAAAAACAGCGATTCCCCATCTCAGCCCAGAAAGCAGGTAGAACCACTTTTGTGGTGTCTTTCAGCTGCCTAGCGGAGCAATGTAAAAACTACCAGAGAACTCCTTGCTGGCACCTTCCCCGGTGGAGTTGTGCATGGGGTGTCTTTGGAACGTTTTTTCACCTGCTTAGTCAAAAAGTCAGCGGTTCCCCATCTCGGCCCAGAAAGCAGGTAGAACAACTTTTGTGGTGTCTTTCAGCTGCCTAGCGGAGCAATGTAAAAACTACCAGAGAACTCCTTGCTGGCACCTTCCCCGGTGGAGTTGTGCATGGGGTGTCTTTGGAACCTTTTTTCACCGGCTTAGGCAAGAAGTCAGCGGTTCCCCATCTCAGCCCAGAAAGCAGGTAGAACAACTTTTGTGGTGTCTTTCAGCTGCCTAGTGGAGCAATGTAAAAACTACCAGAGAACTCCTTGCTGGCACCTTCCCCGGTGGAGTTGTGCATGGGGTGTGTTTGGAACGTTCTTTCACCGGCTTAGTCCAAAAGTCAGCAGTTCCCCATCTCGGCCCAGAAAGCAGGTAGAACAACTTTTGTGGTGTCTTTCAGCTGCCTAGCGGAGCAATGTAAAAACTACCAGAGAACTCCTTGCTGGCACCTTCCCCGGTGGAGTTGTGCATGGGGTGTGTTTGGAACGTTTTTTCACCGGCTTAGGCAAAAAGTCAGCGGTTCCCCATCTCGGCCCAGAAAGCAGGTAGAACAACTTTTGTGTTGTCTTTCAGCTGCCTAGCGGAGCAACGTAAAAACTACCAGAGAACTCCTTGCTGACACCTTCCCCGGCGGAGTTGTGCATGTGGGGTATTTGGAGCGTTTTGTCGCCGGCCGACTCCAAAAGTCAGCGGTTCCCCATCTCAGCCCAGAAAGCAGGTAGAACAACTTTTGTGGTGTCTTTCAGCTGCCTAGCGGAGCAATGTAAAAACTACCAGAGAACTCCTTGCTGGCACCTTCCCCGGTGGAGTTGTGCATGGGGTGTCTTTGTAACGTTTTTTCACCTGCTTAGGCAAAAAGTCAGCGGTTCCCCATCTCGGCCCAGAAAGCAGGTAGAACAACTTTTGTGGTGTCTTTCAGCTGCCTAGCGGAGCAATGTAAAAACTACCAGAGAACTCCTTGCTGGCACCTTCCCCGGTGGAGTTGTGCATGGGGTGTGTTTGGAACGTTTTTTCACCGGCCGACTCCAAAAGTCAGCGATTCCCCATCTCAGCCCAAAAAGCAGGTAGAACAACTTTTGTGGTGTCTTTCAGCTGCCTAGCGGAGCAATGTAAAAACTACCAGAGAACTCCTTGCTGGCACCTTCCCCGGGGGAGTTGTGCATGGGGTGTGTTTGGAACGTTTTTTCACCGGCCGACTCCAAAAACAGCGATTCCCCATCTCAGCCCAAAAAGCAGGTAGAACAACTTTTGTGGTGTCTTTCAGCTGCCTAGCGGAGCAATGTAAAAACTACCAGAGAACTCCTTGCTGGCACCTTCCCCGGTGGAGTTGTGCATGGGGTGTCTTTGGAACGTTTTTTCACCGGCCGACTCCAAAAACAGCGATTCCCCATCTCAGCCCAGAAAGCAGGTAGAACAACTTTTGTGGTGTCTTTCAGCTGCCTAGCGGAGCAATGTAAAAACTACCAGAGAACTCCTTGCTGGCACCTTCCCCGGTGGAGTTGTGCATGGGGTGTCTTTGGAACCTTTTTTCACCGGCTTAGGCAAAAAGTCAGCGGTTCCCCATCTCAGCCCAGAAAGCAGGTAGAACAACTTTTGTGTTGTCTTTCAGCTGCCTAGCGGAGCAATGTAAAAACTACCAGAGAACTCCTTGCTGGCACCTTCCCCGGTGGAGTTGTGCATGGGGTGTGTTTGGAACGTTTTTTCACCGGCTTAGTCAAAAAGTCAGCGGTTCCCCATCTCGGCCCAGAAAGCAGGTAGAACAACTTTTGTGTTGTCTTTCAGCTGCCTAGCGGAGCAATGTAAAAACTACCAGAGAACTCCTTGCTGGCACCTTCCCCGGCGGAGTTGTGCATGTGAGGTATTTGGAGCGTTTTGTCGCCGGCCGACTCCAAAAACAGCGATTCCCCATCTCAGCCCAAAAAGCAGGTAGAACAACTTTTGTGGTGTCTTTCAGCTGCCTAGCGGAGCAATGTAAAAACTACCAGAGAACTCCTTGCTGGCACCTTCCCCGGTGGAGTTGTGCATGGGGTGTGTTTGGAACCTTTTTTCACCGGCCGACTCCAAAAACAGCGATTCCCCATCTCGGCCCAGAAAGCAGGTAGAACAACTTTTGTGGTGTCTTTCAGCTGCCTAGCGGAGCAATGTAAAAACTACCAGAGAACTCCTTGCTGGCACCTTCCCCGGTGGAGTTGTGCATGGGGTGTCTTTGGAACCTTTTTTCACCGGCTTAGGCAAGAAGTCAGCGGTTCCCCATCTCAGCCCAGAAAGCAGGTAGAACAACTTTTGTGGTGTCTTTCAGCTGCCTAGCGGAGCAATGTAAAAACTACCAGAGAACTTCTTGCTGGCACCTTCCCCGGTGGAGTTGTGCATGGGGTGTGTTTGGAACGTTTTTTCACCGGCTTAGTCAAAAAGTCAGCGGTTCCCCATCTCGGCCCAGAAAGCAGGTAGAACAACTTTTGTGGTGTCTTTCAGCTGCCTAGCGGAGCAATGTAAAAACTACCAGAGAACTCCTTGCTGGCACCTTCCCCGGTGGAGTTGTGCATGGGGTGTCTTTGGAACGTTTTTTCACCGGCTTAGTCAAAAAGTCAGCGGTTCCCCATCTCGGCCCAGAAAGCAGGTAGAACAACTTTTGTGGTGTCTTTCAGCTGCCTAGCGGAGCAATGTAAAAACTACCAGAGAACTCCTTGCTGGCACCTTCCCCGGTGGAGTTGTGCATGGGGTGTCTTTGGAACGTTTTTTCACCGGCCGACTCCAAAAACAGCGATTCCCCATCTCAGCCCAGAAAGCAGGTAGAACCACTTTTGTGGTGTCTTTCAGCTGCCTAGCGGAGCAATGTAAAAACTACCAGAGAACTCCTTGCTGGCACCTTCCCCGGTGGAGTTGTGCATGGGGTGTCTTTGGAACGTTTTTTCACCTGCTTAGTCAAAAAGTCAGCGGTTCCCCATCTCGGCCCAGAAAGCAGGTAGAACAACTTTTGTGGTGTCTTTCAGCTGCCTAGCGGAGCAATGTAAAAACTACCAGAGAACTCCTTGCTGGCACCTTCCCCGGTGGAGTTGTGCATGGGGTGTCTTTGGAACCTTTTTTCACCGGCTTAGGCAAGAAGTCAGCGGTTCCCCATCTCAGCCCAGAAAGCAGGTAGAACAACTTTTGTGTTGTCTTTCAGCTGCCTAGCGGAGCAATGTAAAAACTACCAGAGAACTCCTTGCTGGCACCTTCCCCGGTGGAGTTGTGCATGGGGTGTGTTTGGAACGTTTTTTCACCGGCTTAGTCAAAAAGTCAGCGGTTCCCCATCTCGGCCCAGAAAGCAGGTAGAACAACTTTTGTGTTGTCTTTCAGCTGCCTAGCGGAGCAATGTAAAAACTACCAGAGAACTCCTTGCTGGCACCTTCCCCGGTGGAGTTGTGCATGGGGTGTGTTTGGAACGTTTTTTCACCGGCTTAGGCAAGAAGTCAGCGGTTCCCCATCTCAGCCCAGAAAGCAGGTAGAACAACTTTTGTGGTGTCTTTCAGCTGCCTAGCGGAGCAATGTAAAAACTACCAGAGAACTCCTTGCTGGCACCTTCCCCGGCGGAGTTGTGCATGTGGGGTATTTGGAGCGTTTTGTCGCCGGCCGACTCCAAAAGTCAGCGGTTCCCCATCTCGGCGCAGAAAGCAGGTAGAACAACTTTTGTGGTGTCTTTCAGCTGCCTAGCGGAGCAATGTAAAAACTACCAGAGAACTCCTTGCTGGCACCTTCCCCGGTGGAGTTGTGCATGGGGTGTGTTTGGAACGTTTTTTCACCGGCTTAGGCAAAAAGTCAGCGGTTCCCCATCTCGGCCCAGAAAGCAGGTAGAACAACTTTTGTGGTGTCTTTCAGCTGCCTAGCGGAGCAATGTAAAAACTACCAGAGAACTCCTTGCTGGCACCTTCCCCGGGGGAGTTGTGCATGGGGTGTCTTTGGAACCTTTTTTCACCGGCTTAGGCAAGAAGTCAGCGGTTCCCCATCTCGGCCCAGAAAGCAGGTAGAACAACTTTTGTGGTGTCTTTCAGCTGCCTAGCGGAGCAATGTAAAAACTACCAGAGAACTCCTTGCTGGCACCTTCCCCGGTGGAGTTGTGCATGGGGTGTCTTTGGAACGTTTTTTCACCGGCCGACTCCAAAAACAGCGATTCCCCATCTCGGCCCAGAAAGCAGGTAGAACAACTTTTGTGGTGTCTTTCAGCTGCCTAGCGGAGCAATGTAAAAACTACCAGAGAACTCCTTGCTGGCACCTTCCCCGGTGGAGTTGTGCATGGGGTGTCTTTGGAACGTTTTTTCACCGGCTTAGGCAAAAAGTCAGCGGTTCCCCATCTCGGCCCAAAAAGCAGGTAGAACAACTTTTGTGGTGTCTTTCAGCTGCCTAGCGGAGCAATGTAAAAACTACCAGAGAACTCCTTGCTGGCACCTTCCCCGGTGGAGTTGTGCATGGGGTGTCTTTGGAACATTTTTTCACCGGCTTAGTCCAAAAGTCAGCGGTTCTCCATCTCAGCCCAGAAAGCAGGTAGAACAACTTTTGTGGTGTCTTTCAGCTGCCTAGCGGAACAATGTAAAAACTACCAGAGAACTCCTTGCTGGCACCTTCCCCGGTGGAGTTGTGCATGGGGTGTCTTTGGAACCTTTTTTCACCGGCTTAGGCAAGAAGTCAGCGGTTCCCCATCTCAGCCCAGAAAGCAGGTAGAACAACTTTTGTGTTGTCTTTCAGCTGCCTAGCGGAGCAATGTAAAAACTACCAGAGAACTCCTTGCTGGCACCTTCCCCGGTGGAGTTGTGCATGGGGTGTGTTTGGAACGTTTTTTCACCGGCTTAGTCAAAAAGTCAGCGGTTCCCCATCTCGGCCCAGAAAGCAGGTAGAACAACTTTTGTGTTGTCTTTCAGCTGCCTAGCGGAGCAATGTAAAAACTACCAGAGAACTCCTTGCTGGCACCTTCCCCGGTGGAGTTGTGCATGGGGTGTCTTTGGAACGTTTTTTCACCGGCTTAGGCAAGAAGTCAGCAGTTCCCCATCTCGGCCCAGAAAGCAGGTAGAACAACTTTTGTGGTGTCTTTCAGCTGCCTAGCGGAGCAATGTAAAAACTACCAGAGAACTCCTTGCTGGCACCTTCCCCGGTGGAGTTGTGCATGGGGTGTGTTTGGAACGTTTTTTCACCGGCTTAGTCAAAAAGTCAGCGGTTCCCCATCTCGGCCCAGAAAGCAGGTAGAACAACTTTTGTGGTGTCTTTCAGCTGCCTAGCGGAGCAATGTAAAAACTACCAGAGAACTCCTTGCTGGCACCTTCCCCGGTGGAGTTGTGCATGGGGTGTCTTTGGAACGTTTTTTCACCGGCCGACTCCAAAAACAGCGATTCCCCATCTCAGCCCAAAAAGCAGGTAGAACAACTTTTGTGGTGTCTTTCAGCTGCCTAGCGGAGCAATGTAAAAACTACCAGAGAACTCCTTGCTGGCACCTTCCCCGGTGGAGTTGTGCATGGGGTGTGCTTGGAACGTTTTTTCACCGGCTTAGGCAAAAAGTCAGCGGTTCCCCATCTCGGCCCAGAAAGCAGGTAGAACAACTTTTGTGGTGTCTTTCAGCTGCCTAGCGGATCAATGTAAAAACTACCAGAGAACTCCTTGCTGGCACCTTCCCCGGTGGAGTTGTGCATGGGGTGTGTTTGGAACGTTTTTTCACCGGCCGACTCCAAAAACAGCTATTCCCCATCTCAGCCCAAAAAGCAGGTAGAACAACTTTTGTGGTGTCTTTCAGCTGCCTAGCGGAGCAATGTAAAAACTACCAGAGAACTCCTTGCTGGCACCTTCCCCGGTGGAGTTGTGCATGGGGTGTCTTTGGAACGTTTTTTCACCGGCCGACTCCAAAAACAGCGATTCCCCATCTCAGCCCAAAAAGCAGGTAGAACAACTTTTGTGGTGTCTTTCAGCTGCCTAGCGGAGCAATGTAAAAACTACCAGAGAACTCCTTGCTGGCACCTTCCCCGGTGGAGTTGTGCATGGGGTGTCTTTGGAACGTTTTTTCACCGGCTTAGTCAAAATGTCAGCGGTTCCCCATCTCGGCCCAGAAAGCAGGTAGAACAACTTTTGTGGTGTCTTTCAGCTGCCTAGCGGAGCAATGTAAAAACTACCAGAGAACTCCTTGCTGGCACCTTCCCCGGTGGAGTTGTGCATGGGGTGTCTTTGGAACCTTTTTTCACCGGCTTAGGCAAAAAGTCAGCGGTTCCCCATCTCAGCCCAGAAAGCAGGTAGAACAACTTTTGTGGTGTCTTTCAGCTGCCTAGCGGAGCAATGTAAAAACTACCAGAGAACTCCTTGCTGGCACCTTCCCCGGTGGAGTTGTGCATGGGGTGTGTTTGGAACGTTTTTTCACCGGCTTAGGCAAAAAGTCAGCGGTTCCCCATCTCGGCCCAGAAAGCAGGTAGAACAACTTTTGTGGTGTCTTTCAGCTGCCTAGCGGAGCAATGTAAAAACTACCAGAGAACTCCTTGCTGGCACCTTCCCCGGGGGAGTTGTGCATGTGGGGTATTTGGAGCGTTTTGTCGCCGGCCGACTCCAAAAGTCAGCGGTTCCCCATCTCGGCCCAGAAAGCAGGTAGAACAACTTTTGTGGTGTCTTTCAGCTGCCTAGCGGAGCAATGTAAAAACTACCAGAGAACTCCTTGCTGGCACCTTCCCCGGTGGAGTTGTGCATGGGGTGTCTTTGTAACGTTTTTTCAACTGCTTAGTCAAAAAGTCAGCGGTTCCCCATCTCGGCCCAGAAAGCAGGTAGAACAACTTTTGTGGTGTCTTTCAGCTGCCTAGCGGAGCAATGTAAAAACTACCAGAGAACTCCTTGCTGGCACCTTCCCCGGTGGAGTTGTGCATGGGGTGTGTTTGGAACGTTTTTTCACCGGCCGACTCCAAAAGTCAGCGATTCCCCATCTCAGCCCAAAAAGCAGGTAGAACAACTTTTGTGGTGTCTTTCAGCTGCCTAGCGGAGCAATGTAAAAACTACCAGAGAACTCCTTGCTGGCACCTTCCCCGGGGGAGTTGTGCATGGGGTGTCTTTGGAACCTTTTTTCACCGGCCGACTCCAAAAACAGCGATTCCCCATCTCAGCCCAGAAAGCAGGTAGAACAACTTTTGTGGTGTCTTTCAGCTGCCTAGCGGAGCAATGTAAAAACTACCAGAGAACTCCTTGCTGGCACCTTCCCCGGTGGAGTTGTGCATGGGGTGTCTTTGGAACGTTTTTTCACCGGCCGACTCCAAAAACAGCGATTCCCCATCTCAGCCCAGAAAGCAGGTAGAACAACTTTTGTGGTGTCTTTCAGCTGCCTAGCGGAGCAATGTAAAAACTACCAGAGAACTCCTTGCTGGCACCTTCCCCGGTGGAGTTGTGCATGGGGTGTCTTTGGAACCTTTTTTCACCGGCTTAGGCAAAAAGTCAGCGGTTCCCCATCTCGGCCCAGAAAGCAGGTAGAAAAACTTTATGGTGTCTTTCAGCTGCCTAGCGGAGCAATGTAAAAACTACCAGAGAACTCCTTGCTGGCACCTTCCCCGGTGGAGTTGTGCATGGGGTGTCTTTGGAACGTTTTTTCACCGGCTTAGTCCAAAAGTCAGCAGTTCCCCATCTCGGCCCAGAAAGCAGGTAGAACAACTTTTGTGGTGTCTTTCAGCTGCCTAGCGGAGCAAAGTAAAAACTACCAGAGAACTCCTTGCTGGCACCTTCCCCGGTGGAGTTGTGCATGGGGTGTCTTTGGAACGTTTTTTCACCGACTTAGGCAAAAAGTCAGCGGTTCCCCATCTCAGCCCAGAAAGCAGGTAGAACAACTTTTGTGGTGTCTTTCAGCTGCCTAGCGGAGCAATGTAAAAACTACCAGAGAACTCCTTGCTGGCACCTTCCCCGGTGGAGTTGTGCATGGGGTGTCTTTGGAACGTTTTTTCACCGGCTTAGGCAAAAAGTCAGCGGTTCCCCATCTCGGCCCAGAAAGCAGGTAGAACAACTTTTGTGTTGTCTTTCAGCTGCCTAGCGGAGCAATGTAAAAACTACCAGAGAACTCCTTGCTGGCACCTTCCCCGGTGGAGTTGTGCATGGGGTGTGTTTGGAACGTTTTTTCACCGGCCGACTCCAAAAACAGCGATTCCCCATCTCAGCCCAAAAAGCAGGTAGAACAACTTTTGTGGTGTCTTTCAGCTGCCTAGCGGAGCAATGTAAAAACTACCAGAGAACTCCTTGCTGGCACCTTCCCCGGTGGAGTTGTGCATGGGGTGTGTTTGGAACGTTCTTTCACCGGCTTAGTCCAAAAGTCAGCAGTTCCCCATCTCGGCCCAGAAAGCAGGTAGAACAACTTTTGTGGTGTCTTTCAGCTGCCTAGCGGAGCAATGTAAAAACTACCAGAGAACTCCTTGCTGGCACCTTCCCCGGTGGAGTTGTGCATGGGGTGTGTTTGGAACGTTTTTTCACCGGCTTAGTCAAAAAGTCAGCGGTTCCCCATCTCGGCCCAGAAAGCAGGTAGAACAACTTTTGTGTTGTCTTTCAGCTGCCTAGCGGAGCAACGTAAAAACTACCAGAGAACTCCTTGCTGACACCTTCCCCGGCGGAGTTGTGCATGTGGGGTATTTGGAGCGTTTTGTCGCCGGCCGACTCCAAAAGTCAGCGGTTCCCCATCTCAGCCCAGAAAGCAGGTAGAACAACTTTTGTGGTGTCTTTCAGCTGCCTAGCGGAGCAATGTAAAAACTACCAGAGAACTCCTTGCTGGCACCTTCCCCGGTGGAGTTGTGCATGGGGTGTCTTTGTAACGTTTTTTCACCTGCTTAGGCAAAAAGTCAGCGGTTCCCCATCTCGGCCCAGAAAGCAGGTAGAACAACTTTTGTGGTGTCTTTCAGCTGCCTAGCGGAGCAATGTAAAAACTACCAGAGAACTCCTTGCTGGCACCTTCCCCGGTGGAGTTGTGCATGGGGTGTGTTTGGAACGTTTTTTCACCGGCCGACTCCAAAAGTCAGCGATTCCCCATCTCAGCCCAAAAAGCAGGTAGAACAACTTTTGTGGTGTCTTTCAGCTGCCTAGCGGAGCAATGTAAAAACTACCAGAGAACTCCTTGCTGGCACCTTCCCCGGGGGAGTTGTGCATGGGGTGTGTTTGGAACGTTTTTTCACCGGCTTAGGCAAGAAGTCAGCGGTTCCCCATCTCAGCCCAGAAAGCAGGTAGAACAACTTTTGTGGTGTCTTTCAGCTGCCTAGCGGAGCAATGTAAAAACTACCAGAGAACTCCTTGCTGGCACCTTCCCCGGGGGAGTTGTGCATGGGGTGTCTTTGGAACCTTTTTTCACCGGCTTAGGCAAAAAGTCAGCGGTTCCCCATCTCGGCCCAGAAAGCAGGTAGAACAACTTTTGTGGTGTCTTTCAGCTGCCTAGCGGAGCAATGTAAAAACTACCAGAGAACTCCTTGCTGGCACCTTCCCCGGTGGAGTTGTGCATGGGGTGTCTTTGGAACGTTTTTTCACCGGCCGACTCCTAAAACAGCGATTCCCCATCTCGGCCCAGAAAGCAGGTAGAACAACTTTTGTGGTGTCTTTCAGCTGCCTAGCGGAGCAATGTAAAAACTACCAGAGAACTCCTTGCTGGCACCTTCCCCGGTGGAGTTGTGCATGGGGTGTCTTTGGAACGTTTTTTCACCGGCTTAGGCAAAAAGTCAGCGGTTCCCCATCTCGGCCCAAAAAGCAGGTAGAACAACTTTTGTGGTGTCTTTCAGCTGCCTAGCGGAGCAATGTAAAAACTACCAGAGAACTCCTTGCTGGCACCTTCCCCGGTGGAGTTGTGCATGGGGTGTCTTTGGAACATTTTTTCACCGGCTTAGTCCAAAAGTCAGCGGTTCTCCATCTCAGCCCAGAAAGCAGGTAGAACAACTTTTGTGGTGTCTTTCAGCTGCCTAGCGGAACAATGTAAAAACTACCAGAGAACTCCTTGCTGGCACCTTCCCCGGTGGAGTTGTGCATGGGGTGTCTTTGGAACGTTTTTTCACCGGCTTAGGCAAGAAGTCAGCGGTTCCCCATCTCAGCCCAGAAAGCAGGTAGAACAACTTTTGGGGTGTCTTTCAGCTGCCTAGCGGAGCAATGTAAAAACTACCAGAGAACTCCTTGCTGGCACCTTCCCCGGTGGAGTTGTGCATGGGGTGTCTTTGGAACCTTTTTTCACCGGCTTAGTCAAAAAGTCAGCGGTTCCCCATCTCGGCCCAGAAAGCAGGTAGAACAACTTTTGTGGTGTCTTTCAGCTGCCTAGCGGAGCAATGTAAAAACTACCAGAGAACTCCTTGCTGGCACCTTCCCCGGTGGAGTTGTGCATGGGGTGTCTTTGGAACGTTTTTTCACCGGCTTAGGCAAGAAGTCAGCAGTTCCCCATCTCGGCCCAGAAAGCAGGTAGAACAACTTTTGTGGTGTCTTTCAGCTGCCTAGCGGAGCAATGTAAAAACTACCAGAGAACTCCTTGCTGGCACCTTCCCCGGTGGAGTTGTGCATGGGGTGTGTTTGGAACGTTTTTTCACCGGCTTAGTCAAAAAGTCAGCGGTTCCCCATCTCGGCCCAGAAAGCAGGTAGAACAACTTTTGTGGTGTCTTTCAGCTGCCTAGCGGAGCAATGTAAAAACTACCAGAGAACTCCTTGCTGGCACCTTCCCCGGTGGAGTTGTGCATGGGGTGTCTTTGGAACGTTTTTTCACCGGCCGACTCCAAAAACAGCGATTCCCCATCTCAGCCCAAAAAGCAGGTAGAACAACTTTTGTGGTGTCTTTCAGCTGCCTAGCGGAGCAATGTAAAAACTACCAGAGAACTCCTTGCTGGCACCTTCCCCGGTGGAGTTGTGCATGGGGTGTCTTTGGAACATTTTTTCACCGGCTTAGGCAAGAAGTCAGCGGTTCCCCATCTCGGCCCAGAAAGCAGGTAGAACAACTTTTGTGGTGTCTTTCAGCTGCCTAGCGGAGCAATGTAAAAACTACCAGAGAACTCCTTGCTGGCACCTTCCCCGGTGGAGTTGTGCATGGGGTGTGTTTGGAACGTTTTTTCACCGGCCGACTCCAAAAGTCAGCGATTCCCCATCTCAGCCCAAAAAGCAGGTAGAACAACTTTTGTGGTGTCTTTCAGCTGCCTAGCGGAGCAATGTAAAAACTACCAGAGAACTCCTTGCTGGCACCTTCCCCGGGGGAGTTGTGCATGGGGTGTCTTTGGAACCTTTTTTCACCGGCCGACTCCAAAAACAGCGATTCCCCATCTCAGCCCAGAAAGCAGGTAGAACAACTTTTGTGGTGTCTTTCAGCTGCCTAGCGGAGCAATGTAAAAACTACCAGAGAACTCCTTGCTGGCACCTTCCCCGGTGGAGTTGTGCATGGGGTGTCTTTGGAACCTTTTTTCACCGGCCGACTCCAAAAACAGCGATTCCCCATCTCAGCCCAGAAAGCAGGTAGAACAACTTTTGTGGTGTCTTTCAGCTGCCTAGCGGAGCAATGTAAAAACTACCAGAGAACTCCTTGCTGGCACCTTCCCCGGTGGAGTTGTGCATGGGGTGTCTTTGGAACCTTTTTTCACCGGCTTAGGCAAAAAGTCAGCGGTTCCCCATCTCGGCGCAGAAAGCAGGTAGAAAAACTTTATGGTGTCTTTCAGCTGCCTAGCGGAGCAATGTAAAAACTACCAGAGAACTCCTTGCTGGCACCTTCCCCGGTGGAGTTGTGCATGGGGTGTGTTTGGAACGTTTTTTCACCGGCTTAGTCCAAAAGTCAGCAGTTCCCCATCTCGGCCCAGAAAGCAGGTAGAACAACTTTTGTGGTGTCTTTCAGCTGCCTAGCGGAGCAAAGTAAAAACTACCAGAGAACTCCTTGCTGGCACCTTCCCCGGTGGAGTTGTGCATGGGGTGTCTTTGGAACGTTTTTTCACCGACTTAGGCAAAAAGTCAGCGGTTCCCCATCTCAGCCCAGAAAGCAGGTAGAACAACTTTTGTGGTGTCTTTCAGCTGCCTAGCGGAGCAATGTAAAAACTACCAGAGAACTCCTTGCTGGCACCTTCCCCGGTGGAGTTGTGCATGGGGTGTCTTTGGAACCTTTTTTCACCGGCTTAGGCAAAAAGTCAGCGGTTCCCCATCTCGGCCCAGAAAGCAGGTAGAACAACTTTTGTGTTGTCTTTCAGCTGCCTAGCGGAGCAATGTAAAAACTACCAGAGAACTCCTTGCTGGCACCTTCCCCGGTGGAGTTGTGCATGGGGTGTCTTTGGAACGTTTTTTCACCGGCCGACTCCAAAAACAGCGATTCCCCATCTCAGCCCAGAAAGCAGGTAGAACAACTTTTGTGGTGTCTTTCAGCTGCCTAGCGGAGCAATGTAAAAACTACCAGAGAACTCCTTGCTGGCACCTTCCCCGGTGGAGTTGTGCATGGGGTGTGTTTGGAACGTTCTTTCACCGGCTTAGTCCAAAAGTCAGCAGTTCCCCATCTCGGCCCAGAAAGCAGGTAGAACAACTTTTGTGGTGTCTTTCAGCTGCCTAGCGGAGCAATGTAAAAACTACCAGAGAACTCCTTGCTGGCACCTTCCCCGGTGGAGTTGTGCATGGGGTGTGTTTGGAACGTTTTTTCACCGGCTTAGTCAAAAAGTCAGCGGTTCCCCATCTCGGCCCAGAAAGCAGGTAGAACAACTTTTGTGGTGTCTTTCAGCTGCCTAGCGGAGCAACGTAAAAACTACCAGAGAACTCCTTGCTGACACCTTCCCCGGCGGAGTTGTGCATGTGGGGTATTTGGAGCGTTTTGTCGCCGGCCGACTCCAAAAGTCAGCGGTTCCCCATCTCAGCCCAGAAAGCAGGTAGAACAACTTTTGTGGTGTCTTTCAGCTGCCTAGCGGAGCAATGTAAAAACTACCAGAGAACTCCTTGCTGGCACCTTCCCCGGTGGAGTTGTGCATGGGGTGTCTTTGTAACGTTTTTTCACCTGCTTAGGCAAAAAGTCAGCGGTTCCCCATCTCGGCCCAGAAAGCAGGTAGAACAACTTTTGTGGTGTCTTTCAGCTGCCTAGCGGAGCAATGTAAAAACTACCAGAGAACTCCTTGCTGGCACCTTCCCCGGTGGAGTTGTGCATGGGGTGTGTTTGGAACGTTTTTTCACCGGCCGACTCCAAAAGTCAGCGATTCCCCATCTCAGCCCAGAAAGCAGGTAGAACAACTTTTGTGGTGTCTTTCAGCTGCCTAGCGGAGCAATGTAAAAACTACCAGAGAACTCCTTGCTGGCACCTTCCCCGGGGGAGTTGTGCATGGGGTGTGTTTGGAACGTTTTTTCACCGGCTTAGGCAAGAAGTCAGCGGTTCCCCATCTCAGCCCAGAAAGCAGGTAGAACAACTTTTGTGGTGTCTTTCAGCTGCCTAGCGGAGCAATGTAAAAACTACCAGAGAACTCCTTGCTGGCACCTTCCCCGGGGGAGTTGTGCATGGGGTGTCTTTGGAACCTTTTTTCACCGGCTTAGGCAAAAAGTCAGCGGTTCCCCATCTCGGCCCAGAAAGCAGGTAGAACAACTTTTGTGGTGTCTTTCAGCTGCCTAGCGGAGCAATGTAAAAACTACCAGAGAACTCCTTGCTGGCACCTTCCCCGGTGGAGTTGTGCATGGGGTGTCTTTGGAACGTTTTTTCACCGGCCGACTCCTAAAACAGCGATTCCCCATCTCGGCCCAGAAAGCAGGTAGAACAACTTTTGTGGTGTCTTTCAGCTGCCTAGCGGAGCAATGTAAAAACTACCAGAGAACTCCTTGCTGGCACCTTCCCCGGTGGAGTTGTGCATGGGGTGTCTTTGGAACGTTTTTTCACCGGCTTAGGCAAAAAGTCAGCGGTTCCCCATCTCGGCCCAAAAAGCAGGTAGAACAACTTTTGTGGTGTCTTTCAGCTGCCTAGCGGAGCAATGTAAAAACTACCAGAGAACTCCTTGCTGGCACCTTCCCCGGTGGAGTTGTGCATGGGGTGTCTTTGGAACATTTTTTCACCGGCTTAGTCCAAAAGTCAGCGGTTCTCCATCTCAGCCCAGAAAGCAGGTAGAACAACTTTTGTGGTGTCTTTCAGCTGCCTAGCGGAACAATGTAAAAACTACCAGAGAACTCCTTGCTGGCACCTTCCCCGGTGGAGTTGTGCATGGGGTGTCTTTGGAACCTTTTTTCACCGGCTTAGGCAAGAAGTCAGCGGTTCCCCATCTCAGCCCAGAAAGCAGGTAGAACAACTTTTGGGGTGTCTTTCAGCTGCCTAGCGGAGCAATGTAAAAACTACCAGAGAACTCCTTGCTGGCACCTTCCCCGGTGGAGTTGTGCATGGGGTGTCTTTGGAACCTTTTTTCACCGGCTTAGTCAAAAAGTCAGCGGTTCCCCATCTCGGCCCAGAAAGCAGGTAGAACAACTTTTGTGGTGTCTTTCAGCTGCCTAGCGGAGCAATGTAAAAACTACCAGAGAACTCCTTGCTGGCACCTTCCCCGGTGGAGTTGTGCATGGGGTGTCTTTGGAACGTTTTTTCACCGGCTTAGGCAAGAAGTCAGCAGTTCCCCATCTCGGCCCAGAAAGCAGGTAGAACAACTTTTGTGGTGTCTTTCAGCTGCCTAGCGGAGCAATGTAAAAACTACCAGAGAACTCCTTGCTGGCACCTTCCCCGGTGGAGTTGTGCATGGGGTGTGTTTGGAACGTTTTTTCACCGGCTTAGTCAAAAAGTCAGCGGTTCCCCATCTCGGCCCAGAAAGCAGGTAGAACAACTTTTGTGGTGTCTTTCAGCTGCCTAGCGGAGCAATGTAAAAACTACCAGAGAACTCCTTGCTGGCACCTTCCCCGGTGGAGTTGTGCATGGGGTGTCTTTGGAACGTTTTTTCACCGGCCGACTCCAAAAACAGCGATTCCCCATCTCAGCCCAAAAAGCAGGTAGAACAACTTTTGTGGTGTCTTTCAGCTGCCTAGCGGAGCAATGTAAAAACTACCAGAGAACTCCTTGCTGGCACCTTCCCCGGTGGAGTTGTGCATGGGGTGTCTTTGGAACATTTTTTCACCGGCTTAGGCAAGAAGTCAGCGGTTCCCCATCTCGGCCCAGAAAGCAGGTAGAACAACTTTTGTGGTGTCTTTCAGCTGCCTAGCGGATCAATGTAAAAACTACCAGAGAACTCCTTGCTGGCACCTTCCCCGGTGGAGTTGTGCATGGGGTGT
Source organism: Falco punctatus (assembly GCF_963210335.1). Lineage (NCBI taxonomy): Eukaryota > Metazoa > Chordata > Aves > Falconiformes > Falconidae > Falco > Falco punctatus. The sequence continues at coordinate 21,637 of NW_027660051.1, forward strand.
GTTTGGAACGTTTTTTCACCGGCCGACTCCAAAAACAGCTATTCCCCATCTCAGCCCAGAAAGCAGGTAGAACAACTTTTGTGGTGTCTTTCAGCTGCCTAGCGGAGCAATGTAAAAACTACCAGAGAACTCCTTGCTGGCACCTTCCCCGGTGGAGTTGTGCATGGGGTGTCTTTGGAACGTTTTTTCACCGGCTTAGTCAAAATGTCAGCGGTTCCCCATCTCGGCCCAGAAAGCAGGTAGAACAACTTTTGTGGTGTCTTTCAGCTGCCTAGCGGAGCAATGTAAAAACTACCAGAGAACTCCTTGCTGGCACCTTCCCCGGTGGAGTTGTGCATGGGGTGTCTTTGGAACCTGTTTTCACCGGCTTAGGCAAAAAGTCAGCGGTTCCCCATCTCAGCCCAGAAAGCAGGTAGAACAACTTTTGTGGTGTCTTTCAGCTGCCTAGCGGAGCAATGTAAAAACTACCAGAGAACTCCTTGCTGGCACCTTCCCCGGTGGAGTTGTGCATGGGGTGTGTTTGGAACGTTTTTTCACCGGCTTAGGCAAAAAGTCAGCGGTTCCCCATCTCGGCCCAGAAAGCAGGTAGAACAACTTTTGTGGTGTCTTTCAGCTGCCTAGCGGAGTAATGTAAAAACTACCAGAGAACTCCTTGCTGGCACCTTCCCCGGCGGAGTTGTGCATGTGGGGTATTTGGAGCGTTTTGTCGCCGGCCGACTCCAAAAGTCAGCGGTTCCCCATCTCGGCCCAGAAAGCAGGTAGAACAACTTTTGTGGTGTCTTTCAGCTGCCTAGCGGAGCAATGTAAAAACTACCAGAGAACTCCTTGCTGGCACCTTCCCCGGGGGAGTTGTGCATGTGGGGTATTTGGAACGTTTTGTCGCCGGCCGACTCCAAAAGTCAGCGGTTCCCCATCTCGGCCCAGAAAGCAGGTAGAACAACTTTTGTGGTGTCTTTCAGCTGCCTAGCGGAGCAATGTAAAAACTACCAGAGAACTCCTTGCTGGCACCTTCCCCGGTGGAGTTGTGCATGGGGTGTGTTTGGAACGTTTTTTCACCGGCTTAGGCAAGAAGTCAGCGGTTCCCCATCTCAGCCCAGAAAGCAGGTAGAACAACTTTTGTGGTGTCTTTCAGCTGCCTAGCGGAGCAATGTAAAAACTACCAGAGAACTCCTTGCTGGCACCTTCCCCGGTGGAGTTGTGCGTGGGGTGTCTTTGGAACGTTTTTTCACCGGCCGACTCCAAAAACAGCGATTCCCCATCTCAGCCCAGAAAGCAGGTAGAACAACTTTTGTGGTGTCTTTCAGCTGCCTAGCGGAGCAATGTAAAAACTACCAGAGAACTCCTTGCTGGCACCTTCCCCGGTGGAGTTGTGCATGGGGTGTCTTTGGAACCTTTTTTCACCGGCTTAGGCAAAAAGTCAGCGGTTCCCCATCTCGGCCCAAAAAGCAGGTAGAACAACTTTTGTGGTGTCTTTCAGCTGCCTAGCGGAGCAATGTAAAAACTACCAGAGAACTCCTTGCTGGCACCTTCCCCGGTGGAGTTGTGCATGGGGTGTGTTTGGAACCTTTTTTCACCGGCTTAGTCCAAAAGTCAGCGGTTCCCCATCTCAGCCCAGAAAGCAGGTAGAACAACTTTTGTGGTGTCTTTCAGCTGCCTAGCGGAGCAATGTAAAAACTACCAGAGAACTCCTTGCTGGCACCTTCCCCGGTGGAGTTGTGCATGGGTTGTGTTTGGAACGTTTTTTCACCGGCTTAGGCAAGAAGTCAGCGGTTCCCCATCTCAGCCCAGAAAGCAGGTAGAACAACTTTTGGGGTGTCTTTCAGCTGCCTAGCGGAGCAATGTAAAAACTACCAGAGAACTCCTTGCTGGCACCTTCCCCGGTGGAGTTGTGCATGGGGTGTCTTTGGAACGTTTTTTCACCGGCTTAGTCAAAATGTCAGCGGTTCCCCATCTCGGCCCAGAAAGCAGGTAGAACAACTTTTGTGGTGTCTTTCAGCTGCCTAGCGGAGCAATGTAAAAACTACCAGAGAACTCCTTGCTGGCACCTTCCCCGGTGGAGTTGTGCATGGGGTGTCTTTGGAACCTGTTTTCACCGGCTTAGGCAAAAAGTCAGCGGTTCCCCATCTCAGCCCAGAAAGCAGGTAGAACAACTTTTGTGGTGTCTTTCAGCTGCCTAGCGGAGCAATGTAAAAACTACCAGAGAACTCCTTGCTGGCACCTTCCCCGGTGGAGTTGTGCATGGGGTGTGTTTGGAACGTTTTTTCACCGGCTTAGGCAAAAAGTCAGCGGTTCCCCATCTCGGCCCAGAAAGCAGGTAGAACAACTTTTGTGGTGTCTTTCAGCTGCCTAGCGGAGTAATGTAAAAACTACCAGAGAACTCCTTGCTGGCACCTTCCCCGGCGGAGTTGTGCATGTGGGGTATTTGGAGCGTTTTGTCGCCGGCCGACTCCAAAAGTCAGCGGTTCCCCATCTCGGCGCAGAAAGCAGGTAGAACAACTTTTGTGGTGTCTTTCAGCTGCCTAGCGGAGCAATGTAAAAACTACCAGAGAACTCCTTGCTGGCACCTTCCCCGGGGGAGTTGTGCATGTGGGGTATTTGGAACGTTTTGTCGCCGGCCGACTCCAAAAGTCAGCGGTTCCCCATCTCGGCCCAGAAAGCAGGTAGAACAACTTTTGTGGTGTCTTTCAGCTGCCTAGCGGAGCAATGTAAAAACTACCAGAGAACTCCTTGCTGGCACCTTCCCCGGTGGAGTTGTGCATGGGGTGTGTTTGGAACGTTTTTTCACCGGCTTAGGCAAGAAGTCAGCGGTTCCCCATCTCAGCCCAGAAAGCAGGTAGAACAACTTTTGTGGTGTCTTTCAGCTGCCTAGCGGAGCAATGTAAAAACTACCAGAGAACTCCTTGCTGGCACCTTCCCCGGTGGAGTTGTGCGTGGGGTGTCTTTGGAACGTTTTTTCACCGGCCGACTCCAAAAACAGCGATTCCCCATCTCAGCCCAGAAAGCAGGTAGAACAACTTTTGTGGTGTCTTTCAGCTGCCTAGCGGAGCAATGTAAAAACTACCAGAGAACTCCTTGCTGGCACCTTCCCCGGTGGAGTTGTGCATGGGGTGTCTTTGGAACCTTTTTTCACCGGCTTAGGCAAAAAGTCAGCGGTTCCCCATCTCGGCCCAAAAAGCAGGTAGAACAACTTTTGTGGTGTCTTTCAGCTGCCTAGCGGAGCAATGTAAAAACTACCAGAGAACTCCTTGCTGGCACCTTCCCCGGTGGAGTTGTGCATGGGGTGTGTTTGGAACCTTTTTTCACCGGCTTAGTCCAAAAGTCAGCGGTTCCCCATCTCAGCCCAGAAAGCAGGTAGAACAACTTTTGTGGTGTCTTTCAGCTGCCTAGCGGAGCAATGTAAAAACTACCAGAGAACTCCTTGCTGGCACCTTCCCCGGTGGAGTTGTGCATGGGTTGTGTTTGGAACGTTTTTTCACCGGCTTAGGCAAGAAGTCAGCGGTTCCCCATCTCAGCCCAGAAAGCAGGTAGAACAACTTTTGGGGTGTCTTTCAGCTGCCTAGCGGAGCAATGTAAAAACTACCAGAGAACTCCTTGCTGGCACCTTCCCCGGTGGAGTTGTGCATGGGGTGTCTTTGGAACGTTTTTTCACCGGCTTAGTCAAAATGTCAGCGGTTCCCCATCTCGGCCCAGAAAGCAGGTAGAACAACTTTTGTGGTGTCTTTCAGCTGCCTAGCGGAGCAATGTAAAAACTACCAGAGAACTCCTTGCTGGCACCTTCCCCGGTGGAGTTGTGCATGGGGTGTCTTTGGAACCTGTTTTCACCGGCTTAGGCAAAAAGTCAGCGGTTCCCCATCTCAGCCCAGAAAGCAGGTAGAACAACTTTTGTGGTGTCTTTCAGCTGCCTAGCGGAGCAATGTAAAAACTACCAGAGAACTCCTTGCTGGCACCTTCCCCGGTGGAGTTGTGCATGGGGTGTGTTTGGAACGTTTTTTCACCGGCTTAGGCAAAAAGTCAGCGGTTCCCCATCTCGGCCCAGAAAGCAGGTAGAACAACTTTTGTGGTGTCTTTCAGCTGCCTAGCGGAGTAATGTAAAAACTACCAGAGAACTCCTTGCTGGCACCTTCCCCGGCGGAGTTGTGCATGTGGGGTATTTGGAGCGTTTTGTCGCCGGCCGACTCCAAAAGTCAGCGGTTCCCCATCTCGGCGCAGAAAGCAGGTAGAACAACTTTTGTGGTGTCTTTCAGCTGCCTAGCGGAGCAATGTAAAAACTACCAGAGAACTCCTTGCTGGCACCTTCCCCGGGGGAGTTGTGCATGTGGGGTATTTGGAACGTTTTGTCGCCGGCCGACTCCAAAAGTCAGCGGTTCCCCATCTCGGCCCAGAAAGCAGGTAGAACAACTTTTGTGGTGTCTTTCAGCTGCCTAGCGGAGCAATGTAAAAACTACCAGAGAACTCCTTGCTGGCACCTTCCCCGGTGGAGTTGTGCATGGGGTGTGTTTGGAACGTTTTTTCACCGGCTTAGGCAAGAAGTCAGCGGTTCCCCATCTCAGCCCAGAAAGCAGGTAGAACAACTTTTGTGGTGTCTTTCAGCTGCCTAGCGGAGCAATGTAAAAACTACCAGAGAACTCCTTGCTGGCACCTTCCCCGGTGGAGTTGTGCATGGGGTGTCTTTGGAACCTTTTTTCACCGGCTTAGGCAAGAAGTCAGCGGTTCCCCATCTCAGCCCAGAAAGCAGGTAGAACAACTTTTGGGGTGTCTTTCAGCTGCCTAGCGGAGCAATGTAAAAACTACCAGAGAACTCCTTGCTGGCACCTTCCCCGGTGGAGTTGTGCATGGGGTGTCTTTGGAACCTTTTTTCACCGGCTTAGTCAAAAAGTCAGCGGTTCCCCATCTCGGCCCAGAAAGCAGGTAGAACAACTTTTGTGGTGTCTTTCAGCTGCCTAGCGGAGCAATGTAAAAACTACCAGAGAACTCCTTGCTGGCACCTTCCCCGGTGGAGTTGTGCATGGGGTGTCTTTGGAACGTTTTTTCACCGGCTTAGGCAAGAAGTCAGCAGTTCCCCATCTCGGCCCAGAAAGCAGGTAGAACAACTTTTGTGGTGTCTTTCAGCTGCCTAGCGGAGCAATGTAAAAACTACCAGAGAACTCCTTGCTGGCACCTTCCCCGGTGGAGTTGTGCATGGGGTGTGTTTGGAACGTTTTTTCACCGGCTTAGTCAAAAAGTCAGCGGTTCCCCATCTCGGCCCAGAAAGCAGGTAGAACAACTTTTGTGGTGTCTTTCAGCTGCCTAGCGGAGCAATGTAAAAACTACCAGAGAACTCCTTGCTGGCACCTTCCCCGGTGGAGTTGTGCATGGGGTGTCTTTGGAACGTTTTTTCACCGGCCGACTCCAAAAACAGCGATTCCCCATCTCAGCCCAAAAAGCAGGTAGAACAACTTTTGTGGTGTCTTTCAGCTGCCTAGCGGAGCAATGTAAAAACTACCAGAGAACTCCTTGCTGGCACCTTCCCCGGTGGAGTTGTGCATGGGGTGTCTTTGGAACATTTTTTCACCGGCTTAGGCAAGAAGTCAGCGGTTCCCCATCTCGGCCCAGAAAGCAGGTAGAACAACTTTTGTGGTGTCTTTCAGCTGCCTAGCGGATCAATGTAAAAACTACCAGAGAACTCCTTGCTGGCACCTTCCCCGGTGGAGTTGTGCATGGGGTGTGTTTGGAACGTTTTTTCACCGGCCGACTCCAAAAACAGCTATTCCCCATCTCAGCCCAAAAAGCAGGTAGAACAACTTTTGTGGTGTCTTTCAGCTGCCTAGCGGAGCAATGTAAAAACTACCAGAGAACTCCTTGCTGGCACCTTCCCCGGTGGAGTTGTGCATGGGGTGTCTTTGGAACGTTTTTTCACCGGCTTAGTCAAAATGTCAGCGGTTCCCCATCTCGGCCCAGAAAGCAGGTAGAACAACTTTTGTGGTGTCTTTCAGCTGCCTAGCGGAGCAATGTAAAAACTACCAGAGAACTCCTTGCTGGCACCTTCCCCGGTGGAGTTGTGCATGGGGTGTCTTTGGAACCTGTTTTCACCGGCTTAGGCAAAAAGTCAGCGGTTCCCCATCTCAGCCCAGAAAGCAGGTAGAACAACTTTTGTGGTGTCTTTCAGCTGCCTAGCGGAGCAATGTAAAAACTACCAGAGAACTCCTTGCTGGCACCTTCCCCGGTGGAGTTGTGCATGGGGTGTGTTTGGAACGTTTTTTCACCGGCTTAGGCAAAAAGTCAGCGGTTCCCCATCTCGGCCCAGAAAGCAGGTAGAACAACTTTTGTGGTGTCTTTCAGCTGCCTAGCGGAGTAATGTAAAAACTACCAGAGAACTCCTTGCTGGCACCTTCCCCGGCGGAGTTGTGCATGTGGGGTATTTGGAGCGTTTTGTCGCCGGCCGACTCCAAAAGTCAGCGGTTCCCCATCTCGGCGCAGAAAGCAGGTAGAACAACTTTTGTGGTGTCTTTCAGCTGCCTAGCGGAGCAATGTAAAAACTACCAGAGAACTCCTTGCTGGCACCTTCCCCGGGGGAGTTGTGCATGTGGGGTATTTGGAACGTTTTGTCGCCGGCCGACTCCAAAAGTCAGCGGTTCCCCATCTCGGCCCAGAAAGCAGGTAGAACAACTTTTGTGGTGTCTTTCAGCTGCCTAGCGGAGCAATGTAAAAACTACCAGAGAACTCCTTGCTGGCACCTTCCCCGGTGGAGTTGTGCATGGGGTGTGTTTGGAACGTTTTTTCACCGGCTTAGGCAAGAAGTCAGCGGTTCCCCATCTCAGCCCAGAAAGCAGGTAGAACAACTTTTGTGGTGTCTTTCAGCTGCCTAGCGGAGCAATGTAAAAACTACCAGAGAACTCCTTGCTGGCACCTTCCCCGGTGGAGTTGTGCATGGGGTGTCTTTGGAACCTTTTTTCACCGGCTTAGGCAAGAAGTCAGCGGTTCCCCATCTCAGCCCAGAAAGCAGGTAGAACAACTTTTGGGGTGTCTTTCAGCTGCCTAGCGGAGCAATGTAAAAACTACCAGAGAACTCCTTGCTGGCACCTTCCCCGGTGGAGTTGTGCATGGGGTGTCTTTGGAACCTTTTTTCACCGGCTTAGTCAAAAAGTCAGCGGTTCCCCATCTCGGCCCAGAAAGCAGGTAGAACAACTTTTGTGGTGTCTTTCAGCTGCCTAGCGGAGCAATGTAAAAACTACCAGAGAACTCCTTGCTGGCACCTTCCCCGGTGGAGTTGTGCATGGGGTGTCTTTGGAACGTTTTTTCACCGGCTTAGGCAAGAAGTCAGCAGTTCCCCATCTCGGCCCAGAAAGCAGGTAGAACAACTTTTGTGGTGTCTTTCAGCTGCCTAGCGGAGCAATGTAAAAACTACCAGAGAACTCCTTGCTGGCACCTTCCCCGGTGGAGTTGTGCATGGGGTGTGTTTGGAACGTTTTTTCACCGGCTTAGTCAAAAAGTCAGCGGTTCCCCATCTCGGCCCAGAAAGCAGGTAGAACAACTTTTGTGGTGTCTTTCAGCTGCCTAGCGGAGCAATGTAAAAACTACCAGAGAACTCCTTGCTGGCACCTTCCCCGGTGGAGTTGTGCATGGGGTGTCTTTGGAACGTTTTTTCACCGGCCGACTCCAAAAACAGCGATTCCCCATCTCAGCCCAAAAAGCAGGTAGAACAACTTTTGTGGTGTCTTTCAGCTGCCTAGCGGAGCAATGTAAAAACTACCAGAGAACTCCTTGCTGGCACCTTCCCCGGTGGAGTTGTGCATGGGGTGTCTTTGGAACATTTTTTCACCGGCTTAGGCAAGAAGTCAGCGGTTCCCCATCTCGGCCCAGAAAGCAGGTAGAACAACTTTTGTGGTGTCTTTCAGCTGCCTAGCGGAGCAATGTAAAAACTACCAGAGAACTCCTTGCTGGCACCTTCCCCGGTGGAGTTGTGCATGGGGTGTGTTTGGAACGTTTTTTCACCGGCCGACTCCAAAAGTCAGCGATTCCCCATCTCAGCCCAAAAAGCAGGTAGAACAACTTTTGTGGTGTCTTTCAGCTGCCTAGCGGAGCAATGTAAAAACTACCAGAGAACTCCTTGCTGGCACCTTCCCCGGGGGAGTTGTGCATGGGGTGTCTTTGGAACCTTTTTTCACCGGCCGACTCCAAAAACAGCGATTCCCCATCTCAGCCCAGAAAGCAGGTAGAACAACTTTTGTGGTGTCTTTCAGCTGCCTAGCGGAGCAATGTAAAAACTACCAGAGAACTCCTTGCTGGCACCTTCCCCGGTGGAGTTGTGCATGGGGTGTGTTTGGAACCTTTTTTCACCGGCTTAGGCAAAAAGTCAGCGGTTCCCCATCTCGGCGCAGAAAGCAGGTAGAAAAACTTTATGGTGTCTTTCAGCTGCCTAGCGGAGCAATGTAAAAACTACCAGAGAACTCCTTGCTGGCACCTTCCCCGGTGGAGTTGTGCATGGGGTGTGTTTGGAACGTTTTTTCACCGGCTTAGTCCAAAAGTCAGCAGTTCCCCATCTCGGCCCAGAAAGCAGGTAGAACAACTTTTGTGGTGTCTTTCAGCTGCCTAGCGGAGCAAAGTAAAAACTACCAGAGAACTCCTTGCTGGCACCTTCCCCGGTGGAGTTGTGCATGGGGTGTCTTTGGAACGTTTTTTCACCGACTTAGGCAAAAAGTCAGCGGTTCCCCATCTCAGCCCAGAAAGCAGGTAGAACAACTTTTGTGGTGTCTTTCAGCTGCCTAGCGGAGCAATGTAAAAACTACCAGAGAACTCCTTGCTGGCACCTTCCCCGGTGGAGTTGTGCATGGGGTGTCTTTGGAACCTTTTTTCACCGGCTTAGGCAAAAAGTCAGCGGTTCCCCATCTCGGCCCAGAAAGCAGGTAGAACAACTTTTGTGTTGTCTTTCAGCTGCCTAGCGGAGCAATGTAAAAACTACCAGAGAACTCCTTGCTGGCACCTTCCCCGGTGGAGTTGTGCATGGGGTGTCTTTGGAACGTTTTTTCACCGGCCGACTCCAAAAACAGCGATTCCCCATCTCAGCCCAGAAAGCAGGTAGAACAACTTTTGTGGTGTCTTTCAGCTGCCTAGCGGAGCAATGTAAAAACTACCAGAGAACTCCTTGCTGGCACCTTCCCCGGTGGAGTTGTGCATGGGGTGTGTTTGGAACGTTCTTTCACCGGCTTAGTCCAAAAGTCAGCAGTTCCCCATCTCGGCCCAGAAAGCAGGTAGAACAACTTTTGTGGTGTCTTTCAGCTGCCTAGCGGAGCAATGTAAAAACTACCAGAGAACTCCTTGCTGGCACCTTCCCCGGTGGAGTTGTGCATGGGGTGTGTTTGGAACGTTTTTTCACCGGCTTAGTCAAAAAGTCAGCGGTTCCCCATCTCGGCCCAGAAAGCAGGTAGAACAACTTTTGTGGTGTCTTTCAGCTGCCTAGCGGAGCAACGTAAAAACTACCAGAGAACTCCTTGCTGACACCTTCCCCGGCGGAGTTGTGCATGTGGGGTATTTGGAGCGTTTTGTCGCCGGCCGACTCCAAAAGTCAGCGGTTCCCCATCTCAGCCCAGAAAGCAGGTAGAACAACTTTTGTGGTGTCTTTCAGCTGCCTAGCGGAGCAATGTAAAAACTACCAGAGAACTCCTTGCTGGCACCTTCCCCGGTGGAGTTGTGCATGGGGTGTCTTTGTAACGTTTTTTCACCTGCTTAGGCAAAAAGTCAGCGGTTCCCCATCTCGGCCCAGAAAGCAGGTAGAACAACTTTTGTGGTGTCTTTCAGCTGCCTAGCGGAGCAATGTAAAAACTACCAGAGAACTCCTTGCTGGCACCTTCCCCGGTGGAGTTGTGCATGGGGTGTGTTTGGAACGTTTTTTCACCGGCCGACTCCAAAAGTCAGCGATTCCCCATCTCAGCCCAAAAAGCAGGTAGAACAACTTTTGTGGTGTCTTTCAGCTGCCTAGCGGAGCAATGTAAAAACTACCAGAGAACTCCTTGCTGGCACCTTCCCCGGGGGAGTTGTGCATGGGGTGTGTTTGGAACGTTTTTTCACCGGCTTAGGCAAGAAGTCAGCGGTTCCCCATCTCAGCCCAGAAAGCAGGTAGAACAACTTTTGTGGTGTCTTTCAGCTGCCTAGCGGAGCAATGTAAAAACTACCAGAGAACTCCTTGCTGGCACCTTCCCCGGGGGAGTTGTGCATGGGGTGTCTTTGGAACCTTTTTTCACCGGCTTAGGCAAAAAGTCAGCGGTTCCCCATCTCGGCCCAGAAAGCAGGTAGAACAACTTTTGTGGTGTCTTTCAGCTGCCTAGCGGAGCAATGTAAAAACTACCAGAGAACTCCTTGCTGGCACCTTCCCCGGTGGAGTTGTGCATGGGGTGTCTTTGGAACGTTTTTTCACCGGCCGACTCCTAAAACAGCGATTCCCCATCTCGGCCCAGAAAGCAGGTAGAACAACTTTTGTGGTGTCTTTCAGCTGCCTAGCGGAGCAATGTAAAAACTACCAGAGAACTCCTTGCTGGCACCTTCCCCGGTGGAGTTGTGCATGGGGTGTCTTTGGAACGTTTTTTCACCGGCTTAGGCAAAAAGTCAGCGGTTCCCCATCTCGGCCCAAAAAGCAGGTAGAACAACTTTTGTGGTGTCTTTCAGCTGCCTAGCGGAGCAATGTAAAAACTACCAGAGAACTCCTTGCTGGCACCTTCCCCGGTGGAGTTGTGCATGGGGTGTCTTTGGAACATTTTTTCACCGGCTTAGTCCAAAAGTCAGCGGTTCTCCATCTCAGCCCAGAAAGCAGGTAGAACAACTTTTGTGGTGTCTTTCAGCTGCCTAGCGGAACAATGTAAAAACTACCAGAGAACTCCTTGCTGGCACCTTCCCCGGTGGAGTTGTGCATGGGGTGTCTTTGGAACCTTTTTTCACCGGCTTAGGCAAGAAGTCAGCGGTTCCCCATCTCAGCCCAGAAAGCAGGTAGAACAACTTTTGGGGTGTCTTTCAGCTGCCTAGCGGAGCAATGTAAAAACTACCAGAGAACTCCTTGCTGGCACCTTCCCCGGTGGAGTTGTGCATGGGGTGTCTTTGGAACCTTTTTTCACCGGCTTAGTCAAAAAGTCAGCGGTTCCCCATCTCGGCCCAGAAAGCAGGTAGAACAACTTTTGTGGTGTCTTTCAGCTGCCTAGCGGAGCAATGTAAAAACTACCAGAGAACTCCTTGCTGGCACCTTCCCCGGTGGAGTTGTGCATGGGGTGTCTTTGGAACGTTTTTTCACCGGCTTAGGCAAAAAGTCAGCAGTTCCCCATCTCGGCCCAGAAAGCAGGTAGAACAACTTTTGTGGTGTCTTTCAGCTGCCTAGCGGAGCAATGTAAAAACTACCAGAGAACTCCTTGCTGGCACCTTCCCCGGTGGAGTTGTGCATGGGGTGTGTTTGGAACGTTTTTTCACCGGCTTAGTCAAAAAGTCAGCGGTTCCCCATCTCGGCCCAGAAAGCAGGTAGAACAACTTTTGTGGTGTCTTTCAGCTGCCTAGCGGAGCAATGTAAAAACTACCAGAGAACTCCTTGCTGGCACCTTCCCCGGTGGAGTTGTGCATGGGGTGTCTTTGGAACGTTTTTTCACCGGCCGACTCCAAAAACAGCGATTCCCCATCTCAGCCCAAAAAGCAGGTAGAACAACTTTTGTGGTGTCTTTCAGCTGCCTAGCGGAGCAATGTAAAAACTACCAGAGAACTCCTTGCTGGCACCTTCCCCGGTGGAGTTGTGCATGGGGTGTCTTTGGAACATTTTTTCACCGGCTTAGGCAAGAAGTCAGCGGTTCCCCATCTCAGCCCAGAAAGCAGGTAGAACAACTTTTGTGGTGTCTTTCAGCTGCCTAGCGGATCAATGTAAAAACTACCAGAGAACTCCTTGCTGGCACCTTCCCCGGTGGAGTTGTGCATGGGGTGTGTTTGGAACGTTTTTTCACCGGCCGACTCCAAAAACAGCTATTCCCCATCTCAGCCCAGAAAGCAGGTAGAACAACTTTTGTGGTGTCTTTCAGCTGCCTAGCGGAGCAATGTAAAAACTACCAGAGAACTCCTTGCTGGCACCTTCCCCGGTGGAGTTGTGCATGGGGTGTCTTTGGAACGTTTTTTCACCGGCTTAGTCAAAATGTCAGCGGTTCCCCATCTCGGCCCAGAAAGCAGGTAGAACAACTTTTGTGGTGTCTTTCAGCTGCCTAGCGGAGCAATGTAAAAACTACCAGAGAACTCCTTGCTGGCACCTTCCCCGGTGGAGTTGTGCATGGGGTGTCTTTGGAACCTGTTTTCACCGGCTTAGGCAAAAAGTCAGCGGTTCCCCATCTCAGCCCAGAAAGCAGGTAGAACAACTTTTGTGGTGTCTTTCAGCTGCCTAGCGGAGCAATGTAAAAACTACCAGAGAACTCCTTGCTGGCACCTTCCCCGGTGGAGTTGTGCATGGGGTGTGTTTGGAACGTTTTTTCACCGGCTTAGGCAAAAAGTCAGCGGTTCCCCATCTCGGCCCAGAAAGCAGGTAGAACAACTTTTGTGGTGTCTTTCAGCTGCCTAGCGGAGTAATGTAAAAACTACCAGAGAACTCCTTGCTGGCACCTTCCCCGGCGGAGTTGTGCATGTGGGGTATTTGGAGCGTTTTGTCGCCGGCCGACTCCAAAAGTCAGCGGTTCCCCATCTCGGCCCAGAAAGCAGGTAGAACAACTTTTGTGGTGTCTTTCAGCTGCCTAGCGGAGCAATGTAAAAACTACCAGAGAACTCCTTGCTGGCACCTTCCCCGGGGGAGTTGTGCATGTGGGGTATTTGGAACGTTTTGTCGCCGGCCGACTCCAAAAGTCAGCGGTTCCCCATCTCGGCCCAGAAAGCAGGTAGAACAACTTTTGTGGTGTCTTTCAGCTGCCTAGCGGAGCAATGTAAAAACTACCAGAGAACTCCTTGCTGGCACCTTCCCCGGTGGAGTTGTGCATGGGGTGTGTTTGGAACGTTTTTTCACCGGCTTAGGCAAGAAGTCAGCGGTTCCCCATCTCAGCCCAGAAAGCAGGTAGAACAACTTTTGTGGTGTCTTTCAGCTGCCTAGCGGAGCAATGTAAAAACTACCAGAGAACTCCTTGCTGGCACCTTCCCCGGTGGAGTTGTGCGTGGGGTGTCTTTGGAACGTTTTTTCACCGGCCGACTCCAAAAACAGCGATTCCCCATCTCAGCCCAGAAAGCAGGTAGAACAACTTTTGTGGTGTCTTTCAGCTGCCTAGCGGAGCAATGTAAAAACTACCAGAGAACTCCTTGCTGGCACCTTCCCCGGTGGAGTTGTGCATGGGGTGTCTTTGGAACCTTTTTTCACCGGCTTAGGCAAAAAGTCAGCGGTTCCCCATCTCGGCCCAAAAAGCAGGTAGAACAACTTTTGTGGTGTCTTTCAGCTGCCTAGCGGAGCAATGTAAAAACTACCAGAGAACTCCTTGCTGGCACCTTCCCCGGTGGAGTTGTGCATGGGGTGTGTTTGGAACCTTTTTTCACCGGCTTAGTCCAAAAGTCAGCGGTTCCCCATCTCAGCCCAGAAAGCAGGTAGAACAACTTTTGTGGTGTCTTTCAGCTGCCTAGCGGAGCAATGTAAAAACTACCAGAGAACTCCTTGCTGGCACCTTCCCCGGTGGAGTTGTGCATGGGTTGTGTTTGGAACGTTTTTTCACCGGCTTAGGCAAGAAGTCAGCGGTTCCCCATCTCAGCCCAGAAAGCAGGTAGAACAACTTTTGGGGTGTCTTTCAGCTGCCTAGCGGAGCAATGTAAAAACTACCAGAGAACTCCTTGCTGGCACCTTCCCCGGTGGAGTTGTGCATGGGGTGTCTTTGGAACGTTTTTTCACCGGCTTAGTCCAAAAGTCAGCGGTTCCCCATCTCGGCCCAGAAAGCAGGTAGAACAACTTTTGTGGTGTCTTTCAGCTGCCTAGCGGAGCAATGTAAAAACTACCAGAGAACTCCTTGCTGGCACCTTCCCCGGTGGAGTTGTGCATGGGGTGTCTTTGGAACGTTTTTTCACCGGCTTAGGCAAAAAGTCAGCGGTTCCCCATCTCGGGCCAGAAAGCAGGTAGAACAACTTTTGTGTTGTCTTTCAGCTGCCTAGCGGAGCAACGTAAAAACTACCAGAGAACTCCTTGCTGACACCTTCCCCGGTGGAGTTGTGCATGGGGTGTCTTTGGAACCTTTTTTCACCGGCTTAGGCAAGAAGTCAGCGGTTCCCCATCTCAGCCCAGAAAGCAGGTAGAACAACTTTTGTGGTGTCTTTCAGCTGCCTAGCGGAGCAATGTAAAAACTACCAGAGAACTCCTTGCTGGCACCTTCCCCGGTGGAGTTGTGCATGGGGTGTCTTTGTAACGTTTTTTCAACTGCTTAGTCAAAAAGTCAGCGGTTCCCCATCTCGGCCCAGAAAGCAGGTAGAACAACTTTTGTGGTGTCTTTCAGCTGCCTAGCGGAGCAATGTAAAAACTACCAGAGAACTCCTTGCTGGCACCTTCCCCGGTGGAGTTGTGCATGGGGTGTCTTTGGAACGTTTTTTCACCGGCCGACTCCAAAAACAGCGATTCCCCATCTCAGCCCAGAAAGCAGGTAGAACAACTTTTGTGGTGTCTTTCAGCTGCCTAGCGGAGCAATGTAAAAACTACCAGAGAACTCCTTGCTGGCACCTTCCCCGGTGGAGTTGTGCATGGGGTGTCTTTGGAACCTTTTTTCACCGGCCGACTCCAAAAACAGCGATTCCCCATCTCAGCCCAGAAAGCAGGTAGAACAACTTTTGTGGTGTCTTTCAGCTGCCTAGCGGAGCAATGTAAAAACTACCAGAGAACTCCTTGCTGGCACCTTCCCCGGTGGAGTTGTGCATGGGGTGTCTTTGGAACCTTTTTTCACCGGCCGACTCCAAAAACAGCGATTCCCCATCTCAGCCCAGAAAGCAGGTAGAACAACTTTTGTGGTGTCTTTCAGCTGCCTAGCGGAGCAATGTAAAAACTACCAGAGAACTCCTTGCTGGCACCTTCCCCGGTGGAGTTGTGCATGGGGTGTCTTTGGAACCTTTTTTCACCGGCTTAGGCAAAAAGTCAGCGGTTCCCCATCTCGGCCCAGAAAGCAGGTAGAAAAACTTTATGGTGTCTTTCAGCTGCCTAGCGGAGCAATGTAAAAACTACCAGAGAACTCCTTGCTGGCACCTTCCCCGGTGGAGTTGTGCATGGGGTGTGTTTGGAACGTTTTTTCACCGGCTTAGTCCAAAAGTCAGCAGTTCCCCATCTCGGCCCAGAAAGCAGGTAGAACAACTTTTGTGGTGTCTTTCAGCTGCCTAGCGGAACAATGTAAAAACTACCAGAGAACTCCTTGCTGGCACCTTCCCCGGTGGAGTTGTGCATGGGGTGTCTTTGGAACCTTTTTTCACCGGCTTAGGCAAGAAGTCAGCGGTTCCCCATCTCAGCCCAGAAAGCAGGTAGAACAACTTTTGGGGTGTCTTTCAGCTGCCTAGCGGAGCAATGTAAAAACTACCAGAGAACTCCTTGCTGGCACCTTCCCCGGTGGAGTTGTGCATGGGGTGTCTTTGGAACGTTTTTTCACCGGCTTAGTCCAAAAGTCAGCGGTTCCCCATCTCGGCCCAGAAAGCAGGTAGAACAACTTTTGTGGTGTCTTTCAGCTGCCTAGCGGAGCAATGTAAAAACTACCAGAGAACTCCTTGCTGGCACCTTCCCCGGTGGAGTTGTGCATGGGGTGTCTTTGGAACGTTTTTTCACCGGCTTAGGCAAGAAGTCAGCAGTTCCCCATCTCGGCCCAGAAAGCAGGTAGAACAACTTTTGTGGTGTCTTTCAGCTGCCTAGCGGAGCAATGTAAAAACTACCAGAGAACTCCTTGCTGGCACCTTCCCCGGTGGAGTTGTGCATGGGGTGTGTTTGGAACGTTTTTTCACCGGCTTAGTCAAAAAGTCAGCGGTTCCCCATCTCGGCCCAGAAAGCAGGTAGAACAACTTTTGTGGTGTCTTTCAGCTGCCTAGCGGAGCAATGTAAAAACTACCAGAGAACTCCTTGCTGGCACCTTCCCCGGTGGAGTTGTGCATGGGGTGTGTTTGGATCGTTTTTTCACCGGCCGACTCCAAAAACAGCGATTCCCCATCTCAGCCCAAAAAGCAGGTAGAACAACTTTTGTGGTGTCTTTCAGCTGCCTAGCGGAGCAATGTAAAAACTACCAGAGAACTCCTTGCTGGCACCTTCCCCGGTGGAGTTGTGCATGGGGTGTCTTTGGAACATTTTTTCACCGGCTTAGGCAAGAAGTCAGCGGTTCCCCATCTCGGCCCAGAAAGCAGGTAGAACAACTTTTGTGGTGTCTTTCAGCTGCCTAGCGGATCAATGTAAAAACTACCAGAGAACTCCTTGCTGGCACCTTCCCCGGTGGAGTTGTGCATGGGGTGTGTTTGGAACGTTTTTTCACCGGCCGACTCCAAAAACAGCTATTCCCCATCTCAGCCCAAAAAGCAGGTAGAACAACTTTTGTGGTGTCTTTCAGCTGCCTAGCGGAGCAATGTAAAAACTACCAGAGAACTCCTTGCTGGCACCTTCCCCGGTGGAGTTGTGCATGGGGTGTCTTTGGAACGTTTTTTCACCGGCCGACTCCAAAAACAGCGATTCCCCATCTCAGCCCAAAAAGCAGGTAGAACAACTTTTGTGGTGTCTTTCAGCTGCCTAGCGGAGCAATGTAAAAACTACCAGAGAACTCCTTGCTGGCACCTTCCCCGGTGGAGTTGTGCATGGGGTGTCTTTGGAACGTTTTTTCACCGGCTTAGTCAAAATGTCAGCGGTTCCCCATCTCGGCCCAGAAAGCAGGTAGAACAACTTTTGTGGTGTCTTTCAGCTGCCTAGCGGAGCAATGTAAAAACTACCAGAGAACTCCTTGCTGGCACCTTCCCCGGTGGAGTTGTGCATGGGGTGTCTTTGGAACCTTTTTTCACCGGCTTAGGCAAAAAGTCAGCGGTTCCCCATCTCAGCCCAGAAAGCAGGTAGAACAACTTTTGTGGTGTCTTTCAGCTGCCTAGCGGAGCAATGTAAAAACTACCAGAGAACTCCTTGCTGGCACCTTCCCCGGTGGAGTTGTGCATGGGGTGTGTTTGGAACGTTTTTTCACCGGCTTAGGCAAAAAGTCAGCGGTTCCCCATCTCAGCCCAGAAAGCAGGTAGAACAACTTTTGTGGTGTCTTTCAGCTGCCTAGCGGAGTAATGTAAAAACTACCAGAGAACTCCTTGCTGGCACCTTCCCCGGCGGAGTTGTGCATGTGGGGTATTTGGAGCGTTTTGTCGCCGGCCGACTCCAAAAGTCAGCGGTTCCCCATCTCGGCCCAGAAAGCAGGTAGAACAACTTTTGTGGTGTCTTTCAGCTGCCTAGCGGAGCAATGTAAAAACTACCAGAGAACTCCTTGCTGGCACCTTCCCCGGGGGAGTTGTGCATGTGGGGTATTTGGAACGTTTTGTCGCCGGCCGACTCCAAAAGTCAGCGGTTCCCCATCTCGGCCCAGAAAGCAGGTAGAACAACTTTTGTGGTGTCTTTCAGCTGCCTAGCGGAGCAATGTAAAAACTACCAGAGAACTCCTTGCTGGCACCTTCCCCGGTGGAGTTGTGCATGGGGTGTGTTTGGAACGTTTTTTCACCGGCTTAGGCAAGAAGTCAGCGGTTCCCCATCTCGGCCCAGAAAGCAGGTAGAACAACTTTTGTGGTGTCTTTCAGCTGCCTAGCGGAGCAATGTAAAAACTACCAGAGAACTCCTTGCTGGCACCTTCCCCGGTGGAGTTGTGCGTGGGGTGTCTTTGGAACGTTTTTTCACCGGCCGACTCCAAAAACAGCGATTCCCCATCTCAGCCCAGAAAGCAGGTAGAACAACTTTTGTGGTGTCTTTCAGCTGCCTAGCGGAGCAATGTAAAAACTACCAGAGAACTCCTTGCTGGCACCTTCCCCGGTGGAGTTGTGCATGGGGTGTCTTTGGAACCTTTTTTCACCGGCTTAGGCAAAAAGTCAGCGGTTCCCCATCTCGGCCCAAAAAGCAGGTAGAACAACTTTTGTGGTGTCTTTCAGCTGCCTAGCGGAGCAATGTAAAAACTACCAGAGAACTCCTTGCTAGCACCTTCCCCGGTGGAGTTGTGCATGGGGTGTCTTTGGAACGTTTTTTCACCGGCCGACTCCTAAAACAGCGATTCCCCATCTCGGCCCAGAAAGCAGGTAGAACAACTTTTGTGGTGTCTTTCAGCTGCCTAGCGGAGCAATGTAAAAACTACCAGAGAACTCCTTGCTGGCACCTTCCCCGGTGGAGTTGTGCATGGGGTGTCTTTGGAACGTTTTTTCACCGGCTTAGGCAAAAAGTCAGCGGTTCCCCATCTCGGCCCAAAAAGCAGGTAGAACAACTTTTGTGGTGTCTTTCAGCTGCCTAGCGGAGCAATGTAAAAACTACCAGAGAACTCCTTGCTGGCACCTTCCCCGGTGGAGTTGTGCATGGGGTGTCTTTGGAACATTTTTTCACCGGCTTAGTCCAAAAGTCAGCGGTTCTCCATCTCAGCCCAGAAAGCAGGTAGAACAACTTTTGTGGTGTCTTTCAGCTGCCTAGCGGAACAATGTAAAAACTACCAGAGAACTCCTTGCTGGCACCTTCCCCGGTGGAGTTGTGCATGGGGTGTCTTTGGAACGTTTTTTCACCTGCTTAGGCAAAAAGTCAGCGGTTCCCCATCTCGGCCCAGAAAGCAGGTAGAACAACTTTTGTGTTGTCTTTCAGCTGCCTAGCGGAGCAATGTAAAAACTACCAGAGAACTCCTTGCTGGCACCTTCCCCGGTGGAGTTGTGCATGGGGTGTCTTTGGAACGTTTTTTCACCGGCCGACTCCAAAAACAGCGATTCCCCATCTCAGCCCAGAAAGCAGGTAGAACAACTTTTGTGGTGTCTTTCAGCTGCCTAGCGGAGCAATGTAAAAACTACCAGAGAACTCCTTGCTGGCACCTTCCCCGGTGGAGTTGTGCATGGGGTGTCTTTGGAACGTTCTTTCACCGGCTTAGTCCAAAAGTCAGCAGTTCCCCATCTCGGCCCAGAAAGCAGGTAGAACAACTTTTGTGGTGTCTTTCAGCTGCCTAGCGGAGCAATGTAAAAACTACCAGAGAACTCCTTGCTGGCACCTTCCCCGGTGGAGTTGTGCATGGGGTGTGTTTGGAACGTTTTTTCACCGGCTTAGTCAAAAAGTCAGCGGTTCCCCATCTCGGCCCAGAAAGCAGGTAGAACAACTTTTGTGGTGTCTTTCAGCTGCCTAGCGGAGCAATGTAAAAACTACCAGAGAACTCCTTGCTGGCACCTTCCCCGGTGGAGTTGTGCATGGGGTGTCTTTGGAACGTTTTTTCACCGGCCGACTCCAAAAACAGCGATTCCCCATCTCAGCCCAAAAAGCAGGTAGAACAACTTTTGTGGTGTCTTTCAGCTGCCTAGCGGAGCAATGTAAAAACTACCAGAGAACTCCTTGCTGGCACCTTCCCCGGTGGAGTTGTGCATGGGGTGTCTTTGGAACATTTTTTCACCGGCTTAGGCAAGAAGTCAGCGGTTCCCCATCTCGGCCCAGAAAGCAGGTAGAACAACTTTTGTGGTGTCTTTCAGCTGCCTAGCGGATCAATGTAAAAACTACCAGAGAACTCCTTGCTGGCACCTTCCCCGGTGGAGTTGTGCATGGGGTGTGTTTGGAACGTTTTTTCACCGGCCGACTCCAAAAACAGCTATTCCCCATCTCAGCCCAAAAAGCAGGTAGAACAACTTTTGTGGTGTCTTTCAGCTGCCTAGCGGAGCAATGTAAAAACTACCAGAGAACTCCTTGCTGGCACCTTCCCCGGTGGAGTTGTGCATGGGGTGTCTTTGGAACGTTTTTTCACCGGCCGACTCCAAAAACAGCGATTCCCCATCTCAGCCCAAAAAGCAGGTAGAACAACTTTTGTGGTGTCTTTCAGCTGCCTAGCGGAGCAATGTAAAAACTACCAGAGAACTCCTTGCTGGCACCTTCCCCGGTGGAGTTGTGCATGGGGTGTCTTTGGAACGTTTTTTCACCGGCTTAGTCAAAATGTCAGCGGTTCCCCATCTCGGCCCAGAAAGCAGGTAGAACAACTTTTGTGGTGTCTTTCAGCTGCCTAGCGGAGCAATGTAAAAACTACCAGAGAACTCCTTGCTGGCACCTTCCCCGGTGGAGTTGTGCATGGGGTGTCTTTGGAACCTTTTTTCACCGGCTTAGGCAAAAAGTCAGCGGTTCCCCATCTCAGCCCAGAAAGCAGGTAGAACAACTTTTGTGGTGTCTTTCAGCTGCCTAGCGGAACAATGTAAAAACTACCAGAGAACTCCTTGCTGGCACCTTCCCCGGTGGAGTTGTGCATGGGGTGTGTTTGGAACGTTTTTTCACCGGCTTAGGCAAAAAGTCAGCGGTTCCCCATCTCGGCCCAGAAAGCAGGTAGAACAACTTTTGTGGTGTCTTTCAGCTGCCTAGCGGAGTAATGTAAAAACTACCAGAGAACTCCTTGCTGGCACCTTCCCCGGCGGAGTTGTGCATGTGGGGTATTTGGAGCGTTTTGTCGCCGGCCGACTCCAAAAGTCAGCGGTTCCCCATCTCGGCCCAGAAAGCAGGTAGAACAACTTTTGTGGTGTCTTTCAGCTGCCTAGCGGAGCAATGTAAAACCTACCAGAGAACTCCTTGCTGGCACCTTCCCCGGGGGAGTTGTGCATGTGGGGTATTTGGAACGTTTTGTCGCCGGCCGACTCCAAAAGTCAGCGGTTCCCCATCTCGGCCCAGAAAGCAGGTAGAACAACTTTTGTGGTGTCTTTCAGCTGCCTAGCGGAGCAATGTAAAAACTACCAGAGAACTCCTTTCTTGCACCTTCCCCGGTGGAGTTGTGCATGGGGTGTGTTTGGAACGTTTTTTCACCGGCTTAGGCAAGAAGTCAGCGGTTCCCCATCTCGGCCCAGAAAGCAGGTAGAACAACTTTTGTGGTGTCTTTCAGCTGCCTAGCGGAGCAATGTAAAAACTACCAGAGAACTCCTTGCTGGCACCTTCCCCGGTGGAGTTGTGCGTGGGGTGTCTTTGGAACGTTTTTTCACCGGCCGACTCCAAAAACAGCGATTCCCCATCTCAGCCCAGAAAGCAGGTAGAACAACTTTTGTGGTGTCTTTCAGCTGCCTAGCGGAGCAATGTAAAAACTAACAGAGAACTCCTTGCTGGCACCTTCCCCGGTGGAGTTGTGCATGGGGTGTCTTTGGAACCTTTTTTCACCGGCTTAGGCAAAAAGTCAGCGGTTCCCCATCTCGGCCCAAAAAGCAGGTAGAACAACTTTTGTGGTGTCTTTCAGCTGCCTAGCGGAGCAATGTAAAAACTACCAGAGAACTCCTTGCTGGCACCTTCCCCGGTGGAGTTGTGCATGGGGTGTGTTTGGAACCTTTTTTCACCGGCTTAGTCCAAAAGTCAGCGGTTCCCCATCTCAGCCCAGAAAGCAGGTAGAACAACTTTTGTGGTGTCTTTCAGCTGCCTAGCGGAGCAATGTAAAAACTACCAGAGAACTCCTTGCTGGCACCTTCCCCGGTGGAGTTGTGCATGGGTTGTGTTTGGAACGTTTTTTCACCGGCTTAGGCAAGAAGTCAGCGGTTCCCCATCTCAGCCCAGAAAGCAGGTAGAACAACTTTTGGGGTGTCTTTCAGCTGCCTAGCGGAGCAATGTAAAAACTACCAGAGAACTCCTTGCTGGCACCTTCCCCGGTGGAGTTGTGCATGGGGTGTCTTTGGAACGTTTTTTCACCGGCTTAGTCCAAAAGTCAGCGGTTCCCCATCTCGGCCCAGAAAGCAGGTAGAACAACTTTTGTGGTGTCTTTCAGCTGCCTAGCGGAGCAATGTAAAAACTACCAGAGAACTCCTTGCTGGCACCTTCCCCGGTGGAGTTGTGCATGGGGTGTGTTTGGAACGTTTTTTCACCGGCTTAGGCAAAAAGTCAGCGGTTCCCCATCTCGGGCCAGAAAGCAGGTAGAACAACTTTTGTGTTGTCTTTCAGCTGCCTAGCGGAGCAACGTAAAAACTACCAGAGAACTCCTTGCTGACACCTTCCCCGGTGGAGTTGTGCATGGGGTGTCTTTGGAACCTTTTTTCACCGGCTTAGGCAAGAAGTCAGCGGTTCCCCATCTCAGCCCAGAAAGCAGGTAGAACAACTTTTGTGGTGTCTTTCAGCTGCCTAGCGGAGCAATGTAAAAACTACCAGAGAACTCCTTGCTGGCACCTTCCCCGGTGGAGTTGTGCATGGGGTGTCTTTGTAACGTTTTTTCAACTGCTTAGTCAAAAAGTCAGCGGTTCCCCATCTCGGCCCAGAAAGCAGGTAGAACAACTTTTGTGGTGTCTTTCAGCTGCCTAGCGGAGCAATGTAAAAACTACCAGAGAACTCCTTGCTGGCACCTTCCCCGGTGGAGTTGTGCATGGGGTGTGTTTGGAACGTTTTTTCACCGGCCGACTCCAAAAACATCGATTCCCCATCTCAGCCCAAAAAGCAGGTAGAACAACTTTTGTGGTGTCTTTCAGCTGCCTAGCGGAGCAATGTAAAAACTACCAGAGAACTCCTTGCTGGCACCTTCCCCGGGGGAGTTGTGCATGGGGTGTCTTTGGAACCTTTTTTCACCGGCCGACTCCAAAAACAGCGATTCCCCATCTCAGCCCAGAAAGCAGGTAGAACAACTTTTGTGTTGTCTTTCAGCTGCCTAGCGGAGCAATGTAAAAACTACCAGAGAACTCCTTGCTGGCACCTTCCCCGGTGGAGTTGTGCATGGGGTGTCTTTGGAACCTTTTTTCACCGGCCGACTCCAAAAACAGCGATTCCCCATCTCAGCCCAGAAAGCAGGTAGAACAACTTTTGTGGTGTCTTTCAGCTGCCTAGCGGAGCAATGTAAAAACTACCAGAGAACTCCTTGCTGGCACCTTCCCCGGTGGAGTTGTGCATGGGGTGTCTTTGGAACCTTTTTTCACCGGCTTAGGCAAAAAGTCAGCGGTTCCCCATCTCGGCCCAGAAAGCAGGTAGAAAAACTTTATGGTGTCTTTCAGCTGCCTAGCGGAGCAATGTAAAAACTACCAGAGAACTCCTTGCTGGCACCTTCCCCGGTGGAGTTGTGCATGGGGTGTGTTTGGAACGTTTTTTCACCGGCTTAGTCCAAAAGTCAGCAGTTCCCCATCTCGGCCCAGAAAGCAGGTAGAACAACTTTTGTGGTGTCTTTCAGCTGCCTAGCGGAGCAAAGTAAAAACTACCAGAGAACTCCTTGCTGGCACCTTCCCCGGTGGAGTTGTGCATGGGGTGTCTTTGGAACGTTTTTTCACTGACTTAGGCAAAAAGTCAGCGGTTCCCCATCTCAGCCCAGAAAGCAGGTAGAACAACTTTTGTGGTGTCTTTCAGCTGCCTAGCGGAGCAATGTAAAAACTACCAGAGAACTCCTTGCTGGCACCTTCCCCGGTGGAGTTGTGCATGGGGTGTCTTTGGAACGTTTTTTCACCGGCTTAGGCAAAAAGTCAGCGGTTCCCCATCTCGGCCCAGAAAGCAGGTAGAACAACTTTTGTGTTGTCTTTCAGCTGCCTAGCGGAGCAATGTAAAAACTACCAGAGAACTCCTTGCTGGCACCTTCCCCGGTGGAGTTGTGCATGGGGTGTCTTTGGAACGTTTTTTCACCGGCCGACTCCAAAAACAGCGATTCCCCATCTCAGCCCAGAAAGCAGGTAGAACAACTTTTGTGGTGTCTTTCAGCTGCCTAGCGGAGCAATGTAAAAACTACCAGAGAACTCCTTGCTGGCACCTTCCCCGGTGGAGTTGTGCATGGGGTGTGTTTGGAACGTTCTTTCACCGGCTTAGTCCAAAAGTCAGCAGTTCCCCATCTCGGCCCAGAAAGCAGGTAGAACAACTTTTGTGGTGTCTTTCAGCTGCCTAGCGGAGCAATGTAAAAACTACCAGAGAACTCCTTGCTGGCACCTTCCCCGGTGGAGTTGTGCATGGGGTGTGTTTGGAACGTTTTTTCACCGGCTTAGGCAAAAAGTCAGCGGTTCCCCATCTCGGCCCAGAAAGCAGGTAGAACAACTTTTCTGTTGTCTTTCAGCTGCCTAGCGGAGCAACGTAAAAACTACCAGAGAACTCCTTGCTGACACCTTCCCCGGTGGAGTTGTGCATGTGGGGTATTTGGAGCGTTTTGTCGCCGGCCGACTCCAAAAGTCAGCGGTTCCCCATCTCAGCCCAGAAAGCAGGTAGAACAACTTTTGTGGTGTCTTTCAGCTGCCTAGCGGAGCAATGTAAAAACTACCAGAGAACTCCTTGCTGGCACCTTCCCCGGTGGAGTTGTGCATGGGGTGTCTTTGTAACGTTTTTTCACCTGCTTAGGCAAGAAGTCAGCGGTTCCCCATCTCGGCCCAGAAAGCAGGTAGAACAACTTTTGTGGTGTCTTTCAGCTGCCTAGCGGAGCAATGTAAAAACTACCAGAGAACTCCTTGCTGGCACCTTCCCCGGTGGAGTTGTGCATGGGGTGTGTTTGGAACGTTTTTTCACCGGCTTAGGCAAAAAGTCAGCGGTTCCCCATCTCAGCCCAGAAAGCAGGTAGAACAACTTTTGTGGTGTCTTTCAGCTGCCTAGCGGAGCAATGTAAAAACTACCAGAGAACTCCTTGCTGGCACCTTCCCCGGTGGAGTTGTGCATGGGGTGTCTTTGGAACCTTTTTTCACCGGCTTAGGCAAAAAGTCAGCGGTTCCCCATCTCAGCCCAGAAAGCAGGTAGAACAACTTTTGTGGTGTCTTTCAGCTGCCTAGCGGAGCAATGTAAAAACTACCAGAGAACTCCTTGCTGGCACCTTCCCCGGTGGAGTTGTGCATGGGGTGTCTTTGGAACCTTTTTTCACCGGCTTAGTCAAAAAGTCAGCGGTTCCCCATCTCGGCCCAGAAAGCAGGTAGAACAACTTTTGTGTTGTCTTTCAGCTGCCTAGCGGAGCAATGTAAAAACTACCAGAGAACTCCTTGCTGGCACCTTCCCCGGCGGAGTTGTGCATGTGGGGTATTTGGAGCGTTTTGTCGCCGGCCGACTCCAAAAGTCAGCGGTTCCCCATCTCAGCCCAGAAAGCAGGTAGAACAACTTTTGTGGTGTCTTTCAGCTGCCTAGTGGAGCAATGTAAAAACTACCAGAGAACTCCTTGCTGGCACCTTCCCCGGTGGAGTTGTGCATGGGGTGTGTTTGGAACGTTTTTTCACCGGCCGACTCCAAAAACAGCGATTCCCCATCTCAGCCCAAAAAGCAGGTAGAACAACTTTTGTGGTGTCTTTCAGCTGCCTAGCGGAGCAATGTAAAAACTACCAGAGAACTCCTTGCTGGCACCTTCCCCGGGGGAGTTGTGCATGGGGTGTGTTTGGAACGTTTTTTCACCGGCCGACTCCAAAAACAGCGATTCCCCATCTCAGCCCAAAAAGCAGGTAGAACAACTTTTGTGGTGTCTTTCAGCTGCCTAGCGGAGCAATGTAAAAACTACCAGAGAACTCCTTGCTGGCACCTTCCCCGGTGGAGTTGTGCATGGGGTGTCTTTGGAACCTTTTTTCACCGGCCGACTCCAAAAACAGCGATTCCCCATCTCGGCCCAGAAAGCAGGTAGAACAACTTTTGTGGTGTCTTTCAGCTGCCTAGCGGAGCAATGTAAAAACTACCAGAGAACTCCTTGCTGGCACCTTCCCCGGTGGAGTTGTGCATGGGGTGTCTTTGGAACGTTTTTTCACCGGCTTAGGCAAGAAGTCAGCGGTTCCCCATCTCAGCCCAGAAAGCAGGTAGAACAACTTTTGTGGTGTCTTTCAGCTGCCTAGCGGAGCAATGTAAAAACTACCAGAGAACTTCTTGCTGGCACCTTCCCCGGTGGAGTTGTGCATGGGGTGTCTTTGGAACGTTTTTTCACCGGCTTAGTCAAAAAGTCAGCGGTTCCCCATCTCGGCCCAGAAAGCAGGTAGAACAACTTTTGTGGTGTCTTTCAGCTGCCTAGCGGAGCAATGTAAAAACTACCAGAGAACTCCTTGCTGGCACCTTCCCCGGTGGAGTTGTGCATGGGGTGTCTTTGGAACGTTTTTTCACCGGCTTAGTCAAAAAGTCAGCGGTTCCCCATCTCGGCCCAGAAAGCAGGTAGAACAACTTTTGTGTTGTCTTTCAGCTGCCTAGCGGAGCAATGTAAAAACTACCAGAGAACTCCTTGCTGGCACCTTCCCCGGTGGAGTTGTGCATGGGGTGTCTTTGGAACGTTTTTTCACCGGCCGACTCCAAAAACAGCGATTCCCCATCTCAGCCCAGAAAGCAGGTAGAACCACTTTTGTGGTGTCTTTCAGCTGCCTAGCGGAGCAATGTAAAAACTACCAGAGAACTCCTTGGTGGCACCTTCCCCGGTGGAGTTGTGCATGGGGTGTCTTTGGAACGTTTTTTCACCTGCTTAGTCAAAAAGTCAGCGGTTCCCCATCTCGGCCCAGAAAGCAGGTAGAACAACTTTTGTGGTGTCTTTCAGCTGCCTAGCGGAGCAATGTAAAAACTACCAGAGAACTCCTTGCTGGCACCTTCCCCGGTGGAGTTGTGCATGGGGTGTCTTTGGAACCTTTTTTCACCGGCTTAGGCAAGAAGTCAGCGGTTCCCCATCTCAGCCCAGAAAGCAGGTAGAACAACTTTTGTGGTGTCTTTCAGCTGCCTAGCGGAGCAATGTAAAAACTACCAGAGAACTCCTTGCTGGCACCTTCCCCGGTGGAGTTGTGCATGGGGTGTGTTTGGAACGTTTTTTCACCGGCTTAGTCAAAAAGTCAGCGGTTCCCCATCTCGGCCCAGAAAGCAGGTAGAACAACTTTTGTGGTGTCTTTCAGCTGCCTAGCGGAGCAACGTAAAAACTACCAGAGAACTCCTTGCTGGCACCTTCCCCGGCGGAGTTGTGCATGTGGGGTATTTGGAGCGTTTTGTCGCCGGCCGACTCCAAAAACAGCGGTTCCCCATCTCGGCCCAGAAAGCAGGTAGAACAACTTTTGTGGTGTCTTTCAGCTGCCTAGCGGAGCAATGTAAAAACTACCAGAGAACTCCTTTCTGGCACCTTCCCCGGTGGAGTTGTGCATGGGGTGTCTTTGGAACCTTTTTTCACCGGCTTAGGCAAAAAGTCAGCGGTTCCCCATCTCGGCCCAGAAAGCAGGTAGAACAACTTTTGTGGTGTCTTTCAGCTGCCTAGCGGAGCAATGTAAAAACTACCAGAGAACTCCTTGCTGGCACCTTCCCCGGTGGAGTTGTGCATGGGGTGTGTTTGGAACGTTTTTTCACCGGCTTAGTCAAAAAGTCAGCGGTTCCCCATCTCGGCCCAGAAAGCAGGTAGAACAACTTTTGTGTTGTCTTTCAGCTGCCTAGCGGAGCAATGTAAAAACTACCAGAGAACTCCTTGCTGGCACCTTCCCCGGCGGAGTTGTGCATGTGGGGTATTTGGAGCGTTTTGTCGCCGGCCGACTCCAAAAGTCAGCGGTTCCCCATCTCAGCCCAGAAAGCAGGTAGAACAACTTTTGTGGTGTCTTTCAGCTGCCTAGTGGAGCAATGTAAAAACTACCAGAGAACTCCTTGCTGGCACCTTCCCCGGTGGAGTTGTGCATGGGGTGTGTTTGGAACGTTTTTTCACCGGCCGACTCCAAAAACAGCGATTCCCCATCTCAGCCCAAAAAGCAGGTAGAACAACTTTTGTGGTGTCTTTCAGCTGCCTAGCGGAGCAATGTAAAAACTACCAGAGAACTCCTTGCTGGCACCTTCCCCGGGGGAGTTGTGCATGGGGTGTGTTTGGAACGTTTTTTCACCGGCCGACTCCAAAAACAGCGATTCCCCATCTCAGCCCAAAAAGCAGGTAGAACAACTTTTGTGGTGTCTTTCAGCTGCCTAGCGGAGCAATGTAAAAACTACCAGAGAACTCCTTGCTGGCACCTTCCCCGGTGGAGTTGTGCATGGGGTGTCTTTGGAACCTTTTTTCACCGGCCGACTCCAAAAACAGCGATTCCCCATCTCGGCCCAGAAAGCAGGTAGAACAACTTTTGTGGTGTCTTTCAGCTGCCTAGCGGAGCAATGTAAAAACTACCAGAGAACTCCTTGCTGGCACCTTCCCCGGTGGAGTTGTGCATGGGGTGTCTTTGGAACGTTTTTTCACCGGCTTAGGCAAGAAGTCAGCGGTTCCCCATCTCAGCCCAGAAAGCAGGTAGAACAACTTTTGTGGTGTCTTTCAGCTGCCTAGCGGAGCAATGTAAAAACTACCAGAGAACTTCTTGCTGGCACCTTCCCCGGTGGAGTTGTGCATGGGGTGTCTTTGGAACGTTTTTTCACCGGCTTAGTCAAAAAGTCAGCGGTTCCCCATCTCGGCCCAGAAAGCAGGTAGAACAACTTTTGTGGTGTCTTTCAGCTGCCTAGCGGAGCAATGTAAAAACTACCAGAGAACTCCTTGCTGGCACCTTCCCCGGTGGAGTTGTGCATGGGGTGTCTTTGGAACGTTTTTTCACCGGCTTAGTCAAAAAGTCAGCGGTTCCCCATCTCGGCCCAGAAAGCAGGTAGAACAACTTTTGTGGTGTCTTTCAGCTGCCTAGCGGAGCAATGTAAAAACTACCAGAGAACTCCTTGCTGGCACCTTCCCCGGTGGAGTTGTGCATGGGGTGTCTTTGGAACGTTTTTTCACCGGCCGACTCCAAAAACAGCGATTCCCCATCTCAGCCCAGAAAGCAGGTAGAACCACTTTTGTGGTGTCTTTCAGCTGCCTAGCGGAGCAATGTAAAAACTACCAGAGAACTCCTTGCTGGCACCTTCCCCGGTGGAGTTGTGCATGGGGTGTCTTTGGAACGTTTTTTCACCTGCTTAGTCAAAAAGTCAGCGGTTCCCCATCTCGGCCCAGAAAGCAGGTAGAACAACTTTTGTGGTGTCTTTCAGCTGCCTAGCGGAGCAATGTAAAAACTACCAGAGAACTCCTTGCTGGCACCTTCCCCGGTGGAGTTGTGCATGGGGTGTCTTTGGAACCTTTTTTCACCGGCTTAGGCAAGAAGTCAGCGGTTCCCCATCTCAGCCCAGAAAGCAGGTAGAACAACTTTTGTGGTGTCTTTCAGCTGCCTAGCGGAGCAATGTAAAAACTACCAGAGAACTCCTTGCTGGCACCTTCCCCGGTGGAGTTGTGCATGGGGTGTGTTTGGAACGTTTTTTCACCGGCTTAGTCAAAAAGTCAGCGGTTCCCCATCTCGGCCCAGAAAGCAGGTAGAACAACTTTTGTGGTGTCTTTCAGCTGCCTAGCGGAGCAACGTAAAAACTACCAGAGAACTCCTTGCTGGCACCTTCCCCGGCGGAGTTGTGCATGTGGGGTATTTGGAGCGTTTTGTCGCCGGCCGACTCCAAAAACAGCGGTTCCCCATCTCGGCCCAGAAAGCAGGTAGAACAACTTTTGTGGTGTCTTTCAGCTGCCTAGCGGAGCAATGTAAAAACTACCAGAGAACTCCTTTCTGGCACCTTCCCCGGTGGAGTTGTGCATGGGGTGTCTTTGGAACCTTTTTTCACCGGCTTAGGCAAAATGTCAGCGGTTCCCCATCTCGGCCCAGAAAGCAGGTAGAACAACTTTTGTGGTGTCTTTCAGCTGCCTAGCGGAGCAATGTAAAAACTACCAGAGAACTCCTTGCTGGCACCTTCCCCGGTGGAGTTGTGCATGGGGTGTCTTTGGAACGTTTTTTCACCGGCCGACTCCAAAAACAGCGATTCCCCATCTCAGCCCAGAAAGCAGGTAGAACAACTTTTGTGGTGTCTTTCAGCTGCCTAGCGGAGCAATGTAAAAACTACCAGAGAACTCCTTGCTGGCACCTTCCCCGGTGGAGTTGTGCATGGGGTGTCTTTGGAACCTTTTTTCACCGGCTTAGGCAAAAAGTCAGCGGTTCCCCATCTCAGCCCAGAAAGCAGGTAGAACAACTTTTGTGGTGTCTTTCAGCTGCCTAGCGGAGCAATGTAAAAACTACCAGAGAACTCCTTGCTGGCACCTTCCCCGGTGGAGTTGTGCATGGGGTGTGTTTGGAACATTTTTTCACCGGCCGACTCCAAAAACAGCGATTCCCCATCTCAGCCCAGAAAGCAGGTAGAACAACTTTTGTGGTGTCTTTCAGCTGCCTAGCGGAGCAATGTAAAAACTACCAGAGAACTCCTTGCTGGCACCTTCCCCGGTGGAGTTGTGCATGGGGTGTGTTTGGAACCTTTTTTCACCGGCTTAGGCAAAAAGTCAGCGGTTCCCCATCTCGGCCCAGAAAGCAGGTAGAACAACTTTTGTGGTGTCTTTCAGCTGCCTAGCGGAGCAATGTAAAAACTACCAGAGAACTCCTTGCTGGCACCTTCCCCGGTGGAGTTGTGCATGGGGTGTCTTTGGAACCTTTTTTCACCGGCTTAGGCAAAAAGTCAGCGGTTCCCCATCTCGGCCCAGAAAGCAGGTAGAACAACTTTTGGGGTGTCTTTCAGCTGCCTAGCGGAGCAATGTAAAAACTACCAGAGAACTCCTTGCTGGCACCTTCCCCGGTGGAGTTGTGCATGGGGTGTGTTTGGAACGTTTTTTCACCGGCTTAGGCAAAAAGTCAGCGGTTCCCCATCTCAGCCCAGAAAGCAGGTAGAACAACTTTTGTGGTGTCTTTCAGCTGCCTAGCGGAGCAATGTAAAAACTACCAGAGAACTCCTTGCTGGCACCTTCCCCGGTGGAGTTGTGCATGGGGTGTGTTTGGAACGTTTTTTCACCGGCTTAGGCAAAAAGTCAGCGGTTCCCCATCTCGGCCCAGAAAGCAGGTAGAACCACTTTTGTGGTGTCTTTCAGCTGCCTAGCGGAGCAATGTAAGAACTACCAGAGAACTCCTTGCTGGCACCTTCCCCGGTGGAGTTGTGCATGGGGTGTCTTTGGAACCTTTTTTCACCGGCTTAGGCAAGAAGTCAGCGGTTCCCCATCTCAGCCCAGAAAGCAGGTAGAACAACTTTTGTGGTGTCTTTCAGCTGCCTAGCGGAGCAATGTAAAAACTACCAGAGAACTCCTTGCTGGCACCTTCCCCGGTGGAGTTGTGCATGGGGTGTGTTTGGAACGTTTTTTCACCGGCTTAGGCAAAAAGTCAGCGGTTCCCCATCTCGGCCCAGAAAGCAGGTAGAACAACTTTTGTGGTGTCTTTCAGCTGCCTAGCGGAGCAATGTAAAAACTACCAGAGAACTCCTTGCTGGCACCTTCCCCGGTGGAGTTGTGCATGGGGTGTCTTTGGAACGTTTTTTCACCGGCTTAGGCAAGAAGTCAGCGGTTCCCCATCTCAGCCCAGAAAGCAGGTAGAACAACTTTTGTGGTGTCTTTCAGCTGCCTAGCGGAGCAATGTAAAAACTACCAGAGAACTCCTTGCTGGCACCTTCCCCGGTGGAGTTGTGCATGGGGTGTGTTTGGAACCTTTTTTCACCGGCTTAGGCAAAAAGTCAGCGGTTCCCCATCTCGGCCCAGAAAGCAGGTAGAACAACTTTTGTGGTGTCTTTCAGCTGCCTAGCGGAGCAATGTAAAAACTACCAGAGAACTCCTTGCTGGCACCTTCCCCGGTGGAGTTGTGCATGGGGTGTGTTTGGAACGTTTTTTCACCGGCCGACTCCAAAAACAGCGATTCCCCATCTCAGCCCAGAAAGCAGGTAGAACCACTTTTGTGGTGTCTTTCAGCTGCCTAGCGGAGCAATGTAAAAACTACCAGAGAACTCCTTGCTGGCACCTTCCCCGGTGGAGTTGTGCATGGGGTGTCTTTGGAACCTTTTTTCACCGGCTTAGGCAAAAAGTCAGCGGTTCCCCATCTCGGCCCAGAAACAGGTAGAACAACTTTTGTGGTGTCTTTCAGCTGCCTAGCGGAGCAATGTAAAAACTACCAGAGAACTCCTTGCTGGCACCTTCCCCGGTGGAGTTGTGCATGGGGTGTGTTTGGAACGTTTTTTCACCGGCCGACTCCAAAAACAGCGATTCCCCATCTCGGCCCAGAAAGCAGGTAGAACAACTTTTGTGGTGTCTTTCAGCTGCCTAGCGGAGCAATGTAAAAACTACCAGAGAACTCCTTGCTGGCACCTTCCCCGGTGGAGTTGTGCATGGGGTGTCTTTGGAACGTTTTTTCACCGGCTTAGGCAAAAAGTCAGCGGTTCCCCATCTCGGCCCAAAAAGCAGGTAGAACAACTTTTGTGGTGTCTTTCAGCTGCCTAGCGGAGCAATGTAAAAACTACCAGAGAACTCCTTGCTGGCACCTTCCCCGGTGGAGTTGTGCATGGGGTGTGTTTGGAACGTTTTTTCACCGGCCGACTCCAAAAACAGCGATTCCCCATCTCAGCCCAAAAAGCAGGTAGAACAACTTTTGTGGTGTCTTTCAGCTGCCTAGCGGAGCAATGTAAAAACTACCAGAGAACTCCTTGCTGGCACCTTCCCCGGCGGAGTTGTGCATGTGGGGTATTTGGAGCGTTTTGTCGCCGGCCGACTCCAAAAGTCAGCGGTTCCCCATCTCGGCGCAGAAAGCAGGTAGAACAACTTTTGTGGTGTCTTTCAGCTGCCTAGCGGAGCAATGTAAAAACTACCAGAGAACTCCTTGCTGGCACCTTCCCCGGTGGAGTTGTGCATGTGGGGTATTTGGAACGTTTTGTCGCCGGCCGACTCCAAAAGTCAGCGGTTCCCCATCTCGGCCCAGAAAGCAGGTAGAACAACTTTTGTGGTGTCTTTCAGCTGCCTAGCGGAGCAATGTAAAAACTACCAGAGAACTCCTTGCTGGCACCTTCCCCGGGGGAGTTGTGCATGTGGGGTATTTGGAGCGTTTTGTCGCCGGCCGACTCCAAAAGTCAGCGGTTCCCCATCTCGGCCCAGAAAGCAGGTAGAACAACTTTTGTGGTGTCTTTCAGCTGCCTAGCGGAGCAATGTAAAAACTACCAGAGAACTCCTTGCTGGCACCTTCCCCGGTGGAGTTGTGCATGGGGTGTCTTTGGAACGTTTTTTCACCGGCTTAGGCAAGAAGTCAGCGGTTCCCCATCTCAGCCCAGAAAGCAGGTAGAACAACTTTTGTGGTGTCTTTCAGCTGCCTAGCGGAGCAATGTAAAAACTACC
Organism: Falco punctatus; assembly: GCF_963210335.1. Classification (NCBI taxonomy): domain Eukaryota; kingdom Metazoa; phylum Chordata; class Aves; order Falconiformes; family Falconidae; genus Falco; species Falco punctatus. Next base: position 54,756 of record NW_027660051.1, read on the forward strand.
AGAGAACTCCTTGCTGGCACCTTCCCCGGTGGAGTTGTGCATGGGGTGTGTTTGGAACGTTTTTTCACCGGCTTAGGCAAGAAGTCAGCGGTTCCCCATCTCAGCCCAGAAAGCAGGTAGAACAACTTTTGTGGTGTCTTTCAGCTGCCTAGCGGAGCAATGTAAAAACTACCAGAGAACTCCTTGCTGGCACCTTCCCCGGTGGAGTTGTGCATGGGGTGTCTTTGGAACGTTTTTTCACCGGCCGACTCCAAAAACAGCGATTCCCCATCTCAGCCCAGAAAGCAGGTAGAACCACTTTTGTGGTGTCTTTCAGCTGCCTAGCGGAGCAATGTAAAAACTACCAGAGAACTCCTTGCTGGCACCTTCCCCGGTGGAGTTGTGCATGGGGTGTGTTTGGAACGTTTTTTCACCGGCTTAGGCAAGAAGTCAGCGGTTCCCCATCTCAGCCCAGAAAGCAGGTAGAACAACTTTTGTGGTGTCTTTCAGCTGCCTAGCGGAGCAATGTAAAAACTACCAGAGAACTCCTTGCTGGCACCTTCCCCGGTGGAGTTGTGCATGTGGGGTATTTGGAGCGTTTTGTCGCCGGCCGACTCCAATAGTCAGCGATTCCCCATCTCAGCCCAGAAAGCAGGTAGAACAACTTTTGTGGTGTCTTTCAGCTGCCTAGCGGAGCAATGTAAAAACTACCAGAGAACTCCTTGCTGGCACCTTCCCCGGTGGAGTTGTGCATGGGGTGTGTTTGGAACGTTTTTTCACCGGCCGACTCCAAAAACAGCGATTCCCCATCTCAGCCCAGAAAGCAGGTAGAACCACTTTTGTGGTGTCTTTCAGCTGCCTAGCGGAGCAATGTAAAAACTACCAGAGAACTCCTTGCTGGCACCTTCCCCGGTGGAGTTGTGCATGGGGTGTCTTTGGAACGTTTTTTCACCTGCTTAGTCAAAAAGTCAGCGGTTCCCCATCTCGGCCCAGAAAGCAGGTAGAACAACTTTTGTGGTGTCTTTCAGCTGCCTAGCGGAGCAATGTAAAAACTACCAGAGAACTCCTTGCTGGCACCTTCCCCGGTGGAGTTGTGCATGGGGTGTCTTTGGAACCTTTTTTCACCGGCTTAGGCAAAAAGTCAGTGGTTCCCCATCTCAGCCCAGAAAGCAGGTAGAACAACTTTTGTGGTGTCTTTCAGCTGCCTAGCGGAGCAATGTAAAAACTACCAGAGAACTCCTTGCTGGCACCTTCCCCGGTGGAGTTGTGCATGGGGTGTCTTTGGAACATTTTTTCACCGGCCGACTCCAAAAACAGCGATTCCCCATCTCAGCCCAAAAAGCAGGTAGAACAACTTTTGTGGTGTCTTTCAGCTGCCTAGCGGAGCAATGTAAAAACTACCAGAGAACTCCTTGCTGGCACCTTCCCCGGTGGAGTTGTGCATGGGGTGTCTTTGGAACGTTTTTTCACCGGCCGACTCCAAAAACAGCGATTCCCCATCTCGGCCCAGAAAGCAGGTAGAACAACTTTTGTGGTGTCTTTCAGCTGCCTAGCGGAGCAATGTAAAAACTACCAGAGAACTCCTTGCTGGCACCTTCCCCGGTGGAGTTGTGCATGGGGTGTCTTTGGAACCTTTTTTCACCGGCTTAGGCAAAAAGTCAGCGGTTCCCCATCTCAGCCCAGAAAGCAGGTAGAACAACTTTTGTGGTGTCTTTCAGCTGCCTAGCGGAGCAATGTAAAAACTACCAGAGAACTCCTTGCTGGCACCTTCCCCGGTGGAGTTGTGCATGGGGTGTGTTTGGAACGTTTTTTCACCGGCCGACTCCAAAAACAGCGATTCCCCATCTCAGCCCAGAAAGCAGGTAGAACAACTTTTGTGGTGTCTTTCAGCTGCCTAGCGGAGCAATGTAAAAACTACCAGAGAACTCCTTGCTGGCACCTTCCCCGGCGGAGTTGTGCATGTGGGGTATTTGGAGCGTTTTGTCGCCGGCCGACTCCAAAAGTCAGCGGTTCCCCATCTCGGCCCAGAAAGCAGGTAGAACAACTTTTGTGGTGTCTTTCAGCTGCCTAGCGGAGCAATGTAAAAACTACCAGAGAACTCCTTGCTGGCACCTTCCCCGGGGGAGTTGTGCATGTGGGGTATTTGGAGCGTTTTGTCGCCGGCCGACTCCAAAAGTCAGCGGTTCCCCATCTCGGCCCAGAAAGCAGGTAGAACAACTTTTGTGGTGTCTTTCAGCTGCCTAGCGGAGCAATGTAAAAACTACCAGAGAACTCCTTGCTGGCACCTTCCCCGGTGGAGTTGTGCATGGGGTGTCTTTGGAACATTTTTTCACCGGCCGACTCCAAAAACAGCGATTCCCCATCTCAGCCCAGAAAGCAGGTAGAACAACTTTTGTGGTGTCTTTCAGCTGCCTAGCGGAGCAATGTAAAAACTACCAGAGAACTCCTTGCTGGCACCTTCCCCGGTGGAGTTGTGCATGGGGTGTCTTTGGAACGTTTTTTCACCTGCTTAGTCAAAAAGTCAGCGGTTCCCCATCTCGGCCCAGAAAGCAGGTAGAACAACTTTTGTGGTGTCTTTCAGCTGCCTAGCGGAGCAATGTAAAAACTACCAGAGAACTCCTTGCTGGCACCTTCCCCGGTGGAGTTGTGCATGGGGTGTCTTTGGAACGTTTTTTCACCGGCCGACTCCAAAAACAGCGATTCCCCATCTCAGCCCAGAAAGCAGGTAGAACCACTTTTGTGGTGTCTTTCAGCTGCCTAGCGGAGCAATGTAAAAACTACCAGAGAACTCCTTGCTGGCACCTTCCCCGGTGGAGTTGTGCATGGGGTGTGTTTGGAACGTTTTTTCACCGGCTTAGGCAAAAAGTCAGCGGTTCCCCATCTCGGCCCAGAAAGCAGGTAGAACAACTTTTGTGGTGTCTTTCAGCTGCCTAGCGGAGCAATGTAAAAACTACCAGAGAACTCCTTGCTGGCACCTTCCCCGGTGGAGTTGTGCATGGGGTGTCTTTGGAACCTTTTTTCACCGGCTTAGGCAAGAAGTCAGCGGTTCCCCATCTCAGCCCAGAAAGCAGGTAGAACAACTTTTGTGGTGTCTTTCAGCTGCCTAGCGGAGCAATGTAAAAACTACCAGAGAACTCCTTGCTGGCACCTTCCCCGGTGGAGTTGTGCATGGGGTGTGTTTGGAACGTTTTTTCACCGGCCGACTCCAAAAACAGCGATTCCCCATCTCAGCCCAGAAAGCAGGTAGAACAACTTTTGTGGTGTCTTTCAGCTGCCTAGCGGAGCAATGTAAAAACTACCAGAGAACTCCTTGCTGGCACCTTCCCCGGTGGAGTTGTGCATGGGGTGTCTTTGGAACGTTTTTTCACCGGCCGACTCCAAAAACAGCGATTCCCCATCTCAGCCCAAAAAGCAGGTAGAACAACTTTTGTGGTGTCTTTCAGCTGCCTAGCGGAGCAATGTAAAAACTACCAGAGAACTCCTTGCTGGCACCTTCCCCGGTGGAGTTGTGCATGGGGTGTCTTTGGAACGTTTTTTCACCGGCCGACTCCAAAAACAGCGATTCCCCATCTCAGCCCAAAAAGCAGGTAGAACAACTTTTGTGGTGTCTTTCAGCTGCCTAGCGGAGCAATGTAAAAACTACCAGAGAACTCCTTGCTGGCACCTTCCCCGGTGGAGTTGTGCATGGGGTGTCTTTGGAACGTTTTTTCACCGGCTTAGGCAAAAAGTCAGCAGTTCCCCATCTCAGCCCAGAAAGCAGGTAGAACAACTTTTGTGGTGTCTTTCAGCTGCCTAGCGGAGCAATGTAAAAACTACGAGAGAACTCCTTGCTGGCACCTTCCCCGGTGGAGTTGTGCATGGGGTGTGTTTGGAACGTTCTTTCACCGGCTTAGTCCAAAAGTCAGCAGTTCCCCATCTCGGCCCAGAAAGCAGGTAGAACAACTTTTGTGGTGTCTTTCAGCTGCCTAGCGGAGCAATGTAAAAACTACCAGAGAACTCCTTGCTGGCACCTTCCCCGGTGGAGTTGTGCATGGGGTGTCTTTGGAACCTTTTTTCACCGGCCGACTCCAAAAACAGCGATTCCCCATCTCAGCCCAGAAAGCAGGTAGAACAACTTTTGTGTTGTCTTTCAGCTGCCTAGCGGAGCAATGTAAAAACTACCAGAGAACTCCTTGCTGGCACCTTCCCCGGTGGAGTTGTGCATGGGGTGTCTTTGGAACCTTTTTTCACCGGCCGACTCCAAAAACAGCGATTCCCCATCTCAGCCCAGAAAGCAGGTAGAACAACTTTTGTGGTGTCTTTCAGCTGCCTAGCGGAGCAATGTAAAAACTACCAGAGAACTCCTTGCTGGCACCTTCCCCGGTGGAGTTGTGCATGGGGTGTCTTTGGAACCTTTTTTCACCGGCTTAGGCAAAAAGTCAGCGGTTCCCCATCTCGGCCCAGAAAGCAGGTAGAACAACTTTTGTGCTGTCTTTCAGCTGCCTAGCGGAGCAATGTAAAAACTACCAGAGAACTCCTTGCTGGCACCTTCCCCGGTGGAGTTGTGCATGGGGTGTCTTTGGAACCTTTTTTCACCGGCTTAGGCAAGAAGTCAGCGGTTCCCCATCTCAGCCCAGAAAGCAGGTAGAACAACTTTTGTGGTGTCTTTCAGCTGCCTAGCGGAGCAATGTAAAAACTACCAGAGAACTCCTTGCTGGCACCTTCCCCGGTGGAGTTGTGCATGGGGTGTCTTTGGAACGTTTTTTCACCGGCCGACTCCAAAAACAGCGATTCCCCATCTCAGCCCAGAAAGCAGGTAGAACAACTTTTGTGGTGTCTTTCAGCTGCCTAGCGGAGCAATGTAAAAACTACCAGAGAACTCCTTGCTGGCACCTTCCCCGGTGGAGTTGTGCATGGGGTGTCTTTGGAACGTTTTTTCACCGGCCGACTCCAAAAACAGCGATTCCCCATCTCGGCCCAGAAAGCAGGTAGAACAACTTTTGTGGTGTCTTTCAGCTGCCTAGCGGAGCAATGTAAAAACTACCAGAGAACTCCTTGCTGGCACCTTCCCCGGTGGAGTTGTGCATGGGGTGTCTTTGGAACCTTTTTTCACCGGCTTAGGCAAAAAGTCAGCGGTTCCCCATCTCGGCCCAGAAAGCAGGTAGAACAACTTTTGTGGTGTCTTTCAGCTGCCTAGCGGAGCAATGTAAAAACTACCAGAGAACTCCTTGCTGGCACCTTCCCCGGTGGAGTTGTGCATGGGGTGTCTTTGGAATCTTTTTTCACCGGCTTAGGCAAAAAGTCAGCGGTTCCCCATCTCAGCCCAGAAAGCAGGTAGAACAACTTTTGTGGTGTCTTTCAGCTGCCTAGCGGAGCAATGTAAAAACTACCAGAGAACTCCTTGCTGGCACCTTCCCCGGTGGAGTTGTGCATGGGGTGTGTTTGGAACGGTTTTTCACCGGCCGACTCCAAAAACAGCGATTCCCCATCTCAGCCCAGAAAGCAGGTAGAACAACTTTTGTGGTGTCTTTCAGCTGCCTAGCGGAGCAATGTAAAAACTAACAGAGAACTCCTTGCTGGCACCTTCCCCGGTGGAGTTGTGCATGGGGTGTGTTTGGAACCTTTTTTCACCGGCTTAGGCAAAAAGTCAGCGGTTCCCCATCTCAGCCCAGAAAGCAGGTAGAACAACTTTATGGTGTCTTTCAGCTGCCTAGCGGAGCAATGTAAAAACTACCAGAGAACTCCTTGCTGGCACCTTCCCCGGTGGAGTTGTGCATGGGGTGTCTTTGGAACGTTTTTTCACCGGCCGACTCCAAAAACAGCGATTCCCCATCTCGGCCCAGAAAGCAGGTAGAACAACTTTTGTGCTGTCTTTCAGCTGCCTAGCGGAGCAATGTAAAAACTACCAGAGAACTCCTTGCTGGCACCTTCCCCGGTGGAGTTGTGCATGGGGTGTGTTTGGAACCTTTTTTCACCGGCTTAGGCAAAAAGTCAGCGGTTCCCCATCTCAGCCCAGAAAGCAGGTATAACAACTTTTGGGGTGTCTTTCAGCTGCCTAGCGGAGCAATGTAAAAACTACCAGAGAACTCCTTGCTGGCACCTTCCCCGGTGGAGTTGTGCATGGGGTGTGTTTGGATCGTTTTTTCACCGGCCGACTCCAAAAACAGCGATTCCCCATCTCAGCCCAAAAAGCAGGTAGAACAACTTTTGTGGTGTCTTTCAGCTGCCTAGCGGAGCAATGTAAAAACTACCAGAGAACTCCTTGCTGGCACCTTCCCCGGTGGAGTTGTGCATGGGGTGTCTTTGGAACATTTTTTCACCGGCTTAGTCCAAAAGTCAGCGGTTCTCCATCTCAGCCCAGAAAGCAGGTAGAACAACTTTTGTGGTGTCTTTCAGCTGCCTAGCGGAGCAATGTAAAAACTACCAGAGAACTCCTTGCTGGCACCATCCCCGGTGGAGTTGTGCATGGGGTGTGTTTGGAACGTTTTTTCACCGGCTTAGGCAAGAAGTCAGCGGTTCCCCATCTCAGCCCAGAAAGCAGGTAGAACAACTTTTGTGGTGTCTTTCAGCTGCCTAGCGGAGCAATGTAAAAACTACCAGAGAACTCCTTGCTGGCACCTTCCCCGGTGGAGTTGTGCATGGGGTGTCTTTGGAACCTTTTTTCACCGGCCGACTCCAAAAACAGCGATTCCCCATCTCAGCCCAGAAAGCAGGTAGAACAACTTTTGTGGTGTCTTTCAGCTGCCTAGCGGAGCAATGTAAAAACTACCAGAGAACTCCTTGCTGGCACCTTCCCCGGTGGAGTTGTGCATGGGGTGTCTTTGGAACCTTTTTTCACCGGCTTAGGCAAGAAGTCAGCGGTTCCCCATCTCAGCCCAGAAAGCAGGTAGAACAACTTTTGTGGTGTCTTTCAGCTGCCTAGCGGAGCAATGTAAAAACTACCAGAGAACTCCTTGCTGGCACCTTCCCCGGTGGAGTTGTGCATGGGGTGTGTTTGGAACGTTTTTTCACCGGCTTAGGCAAAAAGTCAGTGGTTCCCCATCTCAGCCCAGAAAGCAGGTAGAACAACTTTTGTGGTGTCTTTCAGCTGCCTAGCGGAGCAATGTAAAAACTACCAGAGAACTCCTTGCTGGCACCTTCCCCGGTGGAGTTGTGCATGGGGTGTCTTTGGAACCTTTTTTCACCGGCTTAGGCAAGAAGTCAGCGGTTCCCCATCTCAGCCCAGAAAGCAGGTAGAACAACTTTTGTGGTGTCTTTCAGCTGCCTAGCGGAGCAATGTAAAAACTACCAGAGAACTCCTTGCTGGCACCTTCCCCGGTGGAGTTGTGCATGGGGTGTGTTTGGAACGTTTTTTCACCGGCCGACTCCAAAAACAGCGATTCCCCATCTCAGCCCAGAAAGCAGGTAGAACAACTTTTGTGGTGTCTTTCAGCTGCCTAGCGGAGCAATGTAAAAACTACCAGAGAACTCCTTGCTGGCACCTTCCCCGGTGGAGTTGTGCATGGGGTGTCTTTGGAACGTTTTTTCACCGGCCGACTCCAAAAACAGCGATTCCCCATCTCGGCCCAGAAAGCAGGTAGAACAACTTTTGTGGTGTCTTTCAGCTGCCTAGCGGAGCAATGTAAAAACTACCAGAGAACTCCTTGCTGGCACCTTCCCCGGTGGAGTTGTGCATGGGGTGTGTTTGGAACGTTTTTTCACCGGCCGACTCCAAAAACAGCGATTCCCCATCTCAGCCCAAAAAGCAGGTAGAACAACTTTTGTGGTGTCTTTCAGCTGCCTAGCGGAGCAATGTAAAAACTACCAGAGAACTCCTTGCTGGCACCTTCCCCGGTGGAGTTGTGCATGGGGTGTCTTTGGAATCTTTTTTCACCGGCTTAGGCAAAAAGTCAGCGGTTCCCCATCTCAGCCCAGAAAGCAGGTAGAACAACTTTTGTGGTGTCTTTCAGCTGCCTAGCGGAGCAATGTAAAAACTACCAGAGAACTCCTTGCTGGCACCTTCCCCGGTGGAGTTGTGCATGGGGTGTGTTTGGAACGGTTTTTCACCGGCCGACTCCAAAAACAGCGATTCCCCATCTCAGCCCAGAAAGCAGGTAGAACAACTTTTGTGGTGTCTTTCAGCTGCCTAGCGGAGCAATGTAAAAACTACCAGAGAACTCCTTGCTGGCACCTTCCCCGGTGGAGTTGTGCATGGGGTGTCTTTGGAACCTTTTTTCACCGGCTTAGTCAAAAAGTCAGCGGTTCCCCATCTCGGCCCAGAAAGCAGGTAGAACAACTTTTGTGGTGTCTTTCAGCTGCCTAGCGGAGCAATGTAAAAACTACCAGAGAACTCCTTGCTGGCACCTTCCCCGGTGGAGTTGTGCATGGGGTGTCTTTGGAACCTTTTTTCACCGGCTTAGGCAAGAAGTCAGCGGTTCCCCATCTCAGCCCAGAAAGCAGGTAGAACAACTTTTGTGGTGTCTTTCAGCTGCCTAGCGGAGCAATGTAAAAACTACCAGAGAACTCCTTGCTGGCACCTTCCCCGGTGGAGTTGTGCATGGGGTGTGTTTGGAACGTTTTTTCACCGGCCGACTCCAAAAACAGCGATTCCCCATCTCAGCCCAGAAAGCAGGTAGAACAACTTTTGTGGTGTCTTTCAGCTGCCTAGCGGAGCAATGTAAAAACTACCAGAGAACTCCTTGCTGGCACCTTCCCCGGTGGAGTTGTGCATGGGGTGTCTTTGGAACGTTTTTTCACCGGCCGACTCCAAAAACAGCGATTCCCCATCTCGGCCCAGAAAGCAGGTAGAACAACTTTTGTGGTGTCTTTCAGCTGCCTAGCGGAGCAATGTAAAAACTACCAGAGAACTCCTTGCTGGCACCTTCCCCGGTGGAGTTGTGCATGGGGTGTGTTTGGAACGTTTTTTCACCGGCCGACTCCAAAAACAGCGATTCCCCATCTCAGCCCAAAAAGCAGGTAGAACAACTTTTGTGGTGTCTTTCAGCTGCCTAGCGGAGCAATGTAAAAACTACCAGAGAACTCCTTGCTGGCACCTTCCCCGGTGGAGTTGTGCATGGGGTGTCTTTGGAATCTTTTTTCACCGGCTTAGGCAAAAAGTCAGCGGTTCCCCATCTCAGCCCAGAAAGCAGGTAGAACAACTTTTGTGGTGTCTTTCAGCTGCCTAGCGGAGCAATGTAAAAACTACCAGAGAACTCCTTGCTGGCACCTTCCCCGGTGGAGTTGTGCATGGGGTGTGTTTGGAACGGTTTTTCACCGGCCGACTCCAAAAACAGCGATTCCCCATCTCAGCCCAGAAAGCAGGTAGAACAACTTTTGTGGTGTCTTTCAGCTGCCTAGCGGAGCAATGTAAAAACTACCAGAGAACTCCTTGCTGGCACCTTCCCCGGTGGAGTTGTGCATGGGGTGTCTTTGGAACCTTTTTTCACCGGCTTAGTCAAAAAGTCAGCGGTTCCCCATCTCGGCCCAGAAAGCAGGTAGAACAACTTTTGTGGTGTCTTTCAGCTGCCTAGCGGAGCAATGTAAAAACTACCAGAGAACTCCTTGCTGGCACCTTCCCCGGTGGAGTTGTGCATGGGGTGTCTTTGGAACCTTTTTTCACCGGCTTAGGCAAGAAGTCAGCGGTTCCCCATCTCAGCCCAGAAAGCAGGTAGAACAACTTTTGTGGTGTCTTTCAGCTGCCTAGCGGAGCAATGTAAAAACTACCAGAGAACTCCTTGCTGGCACCTTCCCCGGTGGAGTTGTGCATGGGGTGTGTTTGGAACGTTTTTTCACCGGCCGACTCCAAAAACAGCGATTCCCCATCTCAGCCCAGAAAGCAGGTAGAACAACTTTTGTGGTGTCTTTCAGCTGCCTAGCGGAGCAATGTAAAAACTACCAGAGAACTCCTTGCTGGCACCTTCCCCGGTGGAGTTGTGCATGGGGTGTCTTTGGAACGTTTTTTCACCGGCCGACTCCAAAAACAGCGATTCCCCATCTCGGCCCAGAAAGCAGGTAGAACAACTTTTGTGGTGTCTTTCAGCTGCCTAGCGGAGCAATGTAAAAACTACCAGAGAACTCCTTGCTGGCACCTTCCCCGGTGGAGTTGTGCATGGGGTGTGTTTGGAACGTTTTTTCACCGGCCGACTCCAAAAACAGCGATTCCCCATCTCAGCCCAAAAAGCAGGTAGAACAACTTTTGTGGTGTCTTTCAGCTGCCTAGCGGAGCAATGTAAAAACTACCAGAGAACTCCTTGCTGGCACCTTCCCCGGTGGAGTTGTGCATGGGGTGTCTTTGGAACCTTTTTTCACCGGCTTAGTCCAAAAGTCAGCGGTTCCCCATCTCAGCCCAGAAAGCAGGTAGAACAACTTTTGTGGTGTCTTTCAGCTGCCTAGCGGAGCAATGTAAAAACTACCAGAGAACTCCTTGCTGGCACCTTCCCCGGTGGAGTTGTGCATGGGGTGTCTTTGGAACCTTTTTTCACCGGCTTAGGCAAAAAGTCAGCGGTTCCCCATCTCGGCCCAGAAAGCAGGTAGAACAACTTTTGTGGTGTCTTTCAGCTGCCTAGCGGAGCAATGTAAAAACTACCAGAGAACTCCTTGCTGGCACCTTCCCCGGTGGAGTTGTGCATGGGGTGTGTTTGGAACGTTTTTTCACCGGCCGACTCCAAAAACAGCGATTCCCCATCTCAGCCCAAAAAGCAGGTAGAACAACTTTTGTGGTGTCTTTCAGCTGCCTAGTGGAGCAATGTAAAAACTACCAGAGAACTCCTTGCTGGCACCTTCCCCGGTGGAGTTGTGCATGGGGTGTCTTTGGAATCTTTTTTCACCGGCTTAGGCAAAAAGTCAGCGGTTCCCCATCTCAGCCCAGAAAGCAGGTAGAACAACTTTTGTGGTGTCTTTCAGCTGCCTAGCGGAGCAATGTAAAAACTACCAGAGAACTCCTTGCTGGCACCTTCCCCGGTGGAGTTGTGCATGGGGTGTCTTTGGAACGGTTTTTCACCGGCCGACTCCAAAAACAGCGATTCCCCATCTCAGCCCAGAAAGCAGGTAGAACAACTTTTGTGGTGTCTTTCAGCTGCCTAGCGGAGCAATGTAAAAACTACCAGAGAACTCCTTGCTGGCACCTTCCCCGGTGGAGTTGTGCATGGGGTGTGTTTGGAACCTTTTTTCACCGGCTTAGGCAAAAAGTCAGCGGTTCCCCATCTCAGCCCAGAAAGCAGGTAGAACAACTTTTGTGGTGTCTTTCAGCTGCCTAGCGGAGCAATGTAAAAACTAACAGAGAACTCCTTGCTGGCACCTTCCCCGGCGGAGTTGTGCATGTGGGGTATTTGGAGCGTTTTGTCGCCGGCCGACTCCAAAAGTCAGCGGTTCCCCATCTCGGCCCAGAAAGCAGGTAGAACAACTTTTGTGGTGTCTTTCAGCTGCCTAGCGGAGCAATGTAAAAACTACCAGAGAACTCCTTGCTGGCACCTTCCCCGGTGGAGTTGTGCATGGGGTGTTTTTGGAACCTTTTTTCACCGGCTTAGGCAAAAAGTCAGCGGTTCCCCATCTCAGCCCAGAAAGCAGGTATAACAACTTTTGGGGTGTCTTTCAGCTGCCTAGCGGAGCAATGTAAAAACTACCAGAGAACTCCTTGCTGGCACCTTCCCCGGTGGAGTTGTGCATGGGGTGTGTTTGGATCGTTTTTTCACCGGCCGACTCCAAAAACAGCGATTCCCCATCTCAGCCCAAAAAGCAGGTAGAACAACTTTTGTGGTGTCTTTCAGCTGCCTAGCGGAGCAATGTAAAAACTACCAGAGAACTCCTTGCTGGCACCTTCCCCGGTGGAGTTGTGCATGGGGTGTCTTTGGAACGTTTTTTCACCGGCCGACTCCAAAAACAGCGATTCCCCATCTCAGCCCAAAAAGCAGGTAGAACAACTTTTGTGGTGTCTTTCAGCTGCCTAGCGGAGCAATGTAAAAACTACCAGAGAACTCCTTGCTGGCACCTTCCCCGGTGGAGTTGTGCATGGGGTGTCTTTGGAACGGTTTTTCACCGGCTTAGTCCAAAAGTCAGCGGTTCTCCATCTCAGCCCAGAAAGCAGGTAGAACAACTTTTGTGGTGTCTTTCAGCTGCCTAGCGGAGCAATGTAAAAACTACCAGAGAACTCCTTGCTGGCACCTTCCCCGGTGGAGTTGTGCATGGGGTGTGTTTGGAACGTTTTTTCACCGGCTTAGGCAAGAAGTCAGCGGTTCCCCATCTCAGCCCAGAAAGCAGGTAGAACAACTTTTGTGGTGTCTTTCAGCTGCCTAGCGGAGTAATGTAAAAACTACCAGAGAACTCCTTGCTGGCACCTTCCCCGGCGGAGTTGTGCATGTGGGGTATTTGGAGCGTTTTGTCGCCGGCCGACTCCAAAAGTCAGCGGTTCCCCATCTCGGCCCAGAAAGCAGGTAGAACAACTTTTGTGGTGTCTTTCAGCTGCCTAGCGGAGCAATGTAAAAACTACCAGAGAACTCCTTGCTGGCACCTTCCCCGGGGGAGTTGTGCATGTGGGGTATTTGGAACGTTTTGTCGCCGGCCGACTCCAAAAGTCAGCGGTTCCCCATCTCGGCCCAGAAAGCAGGTAGAACAACTTTTGTGGTGTCTTTCAGCTGCATAGCGGAGCAATGTAAAAACTACCAGAGAACTCCTTGCTGGCACCTTCCCCGGTGGAGTTGTGCATGGGGTGTCTTTGGAACCTTTTTTCACCGGCTTAGGCAAAAAGTCAGCGGTTCCCCATCTCGGCCCAGAAAGCAGGTAGAACAACTTTTGTGGTGTCTTTCAGCTGCCTAGCGGAGCAATGTAAAAACTACCAGAGAACTCCTTGCTGGCACCTTCCCCGGTGGAGTTGTGCATGGGGTGTCTTTGGAACGTTTTTTCACCGGCCGACTCCAAAAACAGCGATTCCCCATCTCGGCCCAGAAAGCAGGTAGAACAACTTTTGTGGTGTCTTTCAGCTGCCTAGCGGAGCAATGTAAAAACTACCAGAGAACTCCTTGCTGGCACCTTCCCCGGTGGAGTTGTGCATGGGGTGTCTTTGGAACCTTTTTTCACCGGCTTAGGCAAAAAGTCAGCGGTTCCCCATCTCGGCCCAAAAAGCAGGTAGAACAACTTTTGTGGTGTCTTTCAGCTGCCTAGCGGAGCAATGTAAAAACTACCAGAGAACTCCTTGCTGGCACCTTCCCTGGTGGAGTTGTGCATGGGGTGTCTTTGGAACCTTTTTTCACCGGCTTAGGCAAAAAGTCAGCGGTTCCCCATCTCAGCCCAGAAAGCAGGTAGAACAACTTTATGGTGTCTTTCAGCTGCCTAGCGGAGCAATGTAAAAACTACCAGAGAACTCCTTGCTGGCACCTTCCCCGGTGGAGTTGTGCATGGGGTGTCTTTGGAACGTTTTTTCACCGGCCGACTCCAAAAACAGCGATTCCCCATCTTGGCCCAGAAAGCAGGTAGAACAACTTTTGTGGTGTCTTTCAGCTGCCTAGCGGAGCAATGTAAAAACTACCAGAGAACTCCTTGCTGGCACCTTCCCCGGTGGAGTTGTGCATGTGGGGTATTTGGAGCGTTTTGTCGCCGGCCGACTCCAAAAGTCAGCGGTTCCCCATCTCAGCCCAGAAAGCAGGTAGAACAACTTTTGTGGTGTCTTTCAGCTGCCTAGCGGAGCAATGTAAAAACTACCAGAGAACTCCTTGCTGGCACCTTCCCCGGTGGAGTTGTGCATGGGGTGTGTTTGGAACCTTTTTTCACCGGCTTAGGCAAAAAGTCAGCGGTTCCCCATCTCGGCCCAGAAAGCAGGTAGAACAACTTTTGTGGTGTCTTTCAGCTGCCTAGCGGAGCAATGTAAAAACTACCAGAGAACTCCTTGCTGGCACCTTCCCCGGTGGAGTTGTGCATGGGGTGTCTTTGGAACGTTTTTTCACCGGCTTAGGCAAAAAGTCAGCAGTTCCCCATCTCAGCCCAGAAAGCAGGTAGAACAACTTTTGTGGTGTCTTTCAGCTGCCTAGCGGAGCAATGTAAAAACTACCAGAGAACTCCTTGCTGGCACCTTCCCCGGTGGAGTTGTGCATGGGGTGTCTTTGGAACCTTTTTTCACCGGCTTAGTCCAAAAGTCAGCGGTTCCCCATCTCAGCCCAGAAAGCAGGTAGAACAACTTTTGTGTTGTCTTTCAGCTGCCTAGCGGAGCAACGTAAAAACTACCAGAGAACTCCTTGCTGGCACCTTCCCCGGTGGAGTTGTGCATGGGGTGTCTTTGGAACGTTTTTTCACCTGCTTAGTCAAAAAGTCAGCGGTTCCCCATCTCGGCCCAGAAAGCAGGTAGAACCACTTTTGTGGTGTCTTTCAGCTGCCTAGCGGAGCAATGTAAAAACTACCAGAGAACTCCTTGCTGGCACCTTCCCCGGTGGAGTTGTGCATGGGGTGTGTTTGGAACCTTTTTTCACCGGCTTAGGCAAAAAGTCAGCGGTTCCCCATCTCGGCCCAGAAAGCAGGTAGAACAACTTTTGTGGTGTCTTTCAGCTGCCTAGCGGAGCAATGTAAAAACTACCAGAGAACTCCTTGCTGGCACCTTCCCCGGGGGAGTTGTGCATGGGGTGTCTTTGGAACGTTTTTTCACCGGCCGACTCCAAAAACAGCGATTCCCCATCTCAGCCCAGAAAGCAGGTAGAACAACTTTTGTGGTGTCTTTCAGCTGCCTAGCGGAGCAATGTAAAAACTAACAGAGAACTCCTTGCTGGCACCTTCCCCGGTGGAGTTGTGCATGGGGTGTGTTTGGAACGTTTTTTCACCGGCTTAGGCAAAAAGTCAGCGGTTCCCCATCTCAGCCCAGAAAGCAGGTAGAACAACTTTTGTGGTGTCTTTCAGCTGCCTAGCGGAGCAATGTAAAAACTACCAGAGAACTCCTTGCTGGCACCTTCCCCGGTGGAGTTGTGCATGGGGTGTGTTTGGAACGTTTTTTCACCGGCCGACTCCAAAAACAGCGATTCCCCATCTCAGCCCAGAAAGCAGGTAGAACAACTTTTGTGGTGTCTTTCAGCTGCCTAGCGGAGCAATGTAAAAACTACCAGAGAACTCCTTGCTGGCACCTTCCCCGGTGGAGTTGTGCATGGGGTGTGTTTGGAACCTTTTTTCACCGGCTTAGGCAAAAAGTCAGCGGTTCCCCATCTCGGCCCAGAAAGCAGGTAGAACAACTTTTGTGGTGTCTTTCAGCTGCCTAGCGGAGCAATGTAAAAACTACCAGAGAACTCCTTGCTGGCACCTTCCCCGGTGGAGTTGTGCATGGGGTGTCTTTGGAACGTTTTTTCACCGGCTTAGGCAAAAAGTCAGCGGTTCCCCATCTCGGCCCAGAAAGCAGGTAGAACAACTTTTGTGGTGTCTTTCAGCTGCCTAGCGGAGCAATGTAAAAACTACCAGAGAACTCCTTGCTGGCACCTTCCCCGGTGGAGTTGTGCATGGGGTGTGTTTGGAACCTTTTTTCACCGGCTTAGGCAAAAAGTCAGCGGTTCCCCATCTCAGCCCAGAAAGCAGGTAGAACAACTTTTGTGGTGTCTTTCAGCTGCCTAGCGGAGCAATGTAAAAACTACCAGAGAACTCCTTGCTGGCACCTTCCCCGGTGGAGTTGTGCATGGGGTGTGTTTGGAACGTATTTTCACCGGCTTAGGCAAAAAGTCAGCGGTTCCCCATCTCGGCCCAGAAAGCAGGTAGAACAACTTTTGTGGTGTCTTTCAGCTGCCTAGCGGAGCAATGTAAAAACTACCAGAGAACTCCTTGCTGGCACCTTCCCCGGTGGAGTTGTGCATGGGGTGTCTTTGGAACCTTTTTTCACTGGCCGACTCCAAAAACAGCGATTCCCCATCTCAGCCCAGAAAGCAGGTAGAACCACTTTTGTGGTGTCTTTCAGCTGCCTAGCGGAGCAATGTAAAAACTACCAGAGAACTCCTTGCTGGCACCTTCCCCGGTGGAGTTGTGCATGGGGTGTCTTTGGAACGTTTTTTCACCTGCTTAGTCAAAAAGTCAGCGGTTCCCCATCTCGGCCCAGAAAGCAGGTAGAACAACTTTTGTGGTGTCTTTCAGCTGCCTAGCGGAGCAATGTAAAAACTACCAGAGAACTCCTTGCTGGCACCTTCCCCGGTGGAGTTGTGCATGGGGTGTCTTTGGAACCTTTTTTCACCGGCTTAGGCAAAAAGTCAGTGGTTCCCCATCTCAGCCCAGAAAGCAGGTAGAACAACTTTTGTGGTGTCTTTCAGCTGCCTAGCGGAGCAATGTAAAAACTACCAGAGAACTCCTTGCTGGCACCTTCCCCGGTGGAGTTGTGCATGGGGTGTCTTTGGAACATTTTTTCACCGGCCGACTCCAAAAACAGCGATTCCCCATCTCAGCCCAAAAAGCAGGTAGAACAACTTTTGTGGTGTCTTTCAGCTGCCTAGCGGAGCAATGTAAAAACTACCAGAGAACTCCTTGCTGGCACCTTCCCCGGTGGAGTTGTGCATGGGGTGTCTTTGGAACGTTTTTTCACCGGCCGACTCCAAAAACAGCGATTCCCCATCTCGGCCCAAAAAGCAGGTAGAACAACTTTTGTGGTGTCTTTCAGCTGCCTAGCGGAGCAATGTAAAAACTACCAGAGAACTCCTTGCTGGCACCTTCCCCGGTGGAGTTGTGCATGGGGTGTCTTTGGAACCTTTTTTCACCGGCTTAGGCAAAAAGTCAGCGGTTCCCCATCTCAGCCAAGAAAGCAGGTAGAACAACTTTTGTGGTGTCTTTCAGCTGCCTAGCGGAGCAATGTAAAAACTACCAGAGAACTCCTTGCTGGCACCTTCCCCGGTGGAGTTGTGCATGGGGTGTCTTTGGAACCTTTTTTCACCGGCCGACTCCAAAAACAGCGATTCCCCATCTCAGCCCAGAAAGCAGGTAGAACAACTTTTGTGGTGTCTTTCAGCTGCCTAGCGGAGCAATGTAAAAACTACCAGAGAACTCCTTGCTGGCACCTTCCCCGGGGGAGTTGTGCACGTGGGGTATTTGGAGCGTTTTGTCGCCGGCCGACTCCAAAAGTCAGCGGTTCCCCATCTCGGCCCAGAAAGCAGGTAGAACAACTTTTGTGGTGTCTTTCAGCTGCCTAGTGGAGCAATGTAAAAACTACCAGAGAACTCCTTGCTGGCACCTTCCCCGGTGGAGTTGTGCATGGGGTGTGTTTGGAACCTTTTTTCACCGGCTTAGTCAAAAAGTCAGCGGTTCCCCATCTCGGCCCAGAAAGCAGGTAGAACAACTTTTGTGGTGTCTTTCAGCTGCCTAGCGGAGCAATGTAAAAACTACCAGAGAACTCCTTGCTGGCACCTTCCCCGGTGGAGTTGTGCATGCGGTGTGTTTGGAACCTTTTTTCACCGGCTTAGGCAAAAAGTCAGCGGTTCCCCATCTCGGCCCAGAAAGCAGGTAGAACCACTTTTGTGGTGTCTTTCAGCTGCCTAGCGGAGCAATGTAAAAACTACCAGAGAACTCCTTGCTGGCACCTTCCCCGGTGGAGTTGTGCATGGGGTGTCTTTGGAACGTTTTTTCACCTGCTTAGTCAAAAAGTCAGCGGTTCCCCATCTCAGCCCAGAAAGCAGGTAGAACAACTTTTGTGGTGTCTTTCAGCTGCCTAGCGGAGCAATGTAAAAACTACCAGAGAACTCCTTGCTGGCACCTTCCCCGGTGGAGTTGTGCATGGGGTGTCTTTGGAACCTTTTTTCACCGGCTTAGGCAAGAAGTCAGCGGTTCCCCATCTCAGCCCAGAAAGCAGGTAGAACAACTTTTGTGGTGTCTTTCAGCTGCCTAGCGGAGCAATGTAAAAACTACCAGAGAACTCCTTGCTGGCACCTTCCCCGGTGGAGTTGTGCATGGGGTGTCTTTGGAACGTTTTTTCACCGGCTTAGGCAAAAAGTCAGCGGTTCCCCATCTCGGCCCAGAAAGCAGGTAGAACAACTTTTGTGGTGTCTTTCAGCTGCCTAGCGGAGCAATGTAAAAACTACCAGAGAACTCCTTGCTGGCACCTTCCCCGGTGGAGTTGTGCATGGGGTGTCTTTGGAACATTTTTTCACCGGCTTAGTCCAAAAGTCAGCGGTTCTCCATCTCAGCCCAGAAAGCAGGTAGAACAACTTTTGTGGTGTCTTTCAGCTGCCTAGCGGAACAATGTAAAAACTACCAGAGAACTCCTTGCTGGCACCTTCCCCGGTGGAGTTGTGCATGGGGTGTCTTTGGAACGTTTTTTCACCGGCTTAGGCAAAAAGTCAGCGGTTCCCCATCTCGGCCCAGAAAGCAGGTAGAACAACTTTTGTGGTGTCTTTCAGCTGCCTAGCGGAGCAATGTAAAAACTACCAGAGAACTCCTTGCTGGCACCTTCCCCGGTGGAGTTGTGCATGGGGTGTCTTTGGAACGTTTTTTCACCGGCTTAGGCAAAAAGTCAGCAGTTCCCCATCTCAGCCCAGAAAGCAGGTAGAACAACTTTTGTGGTGTCTTTCAGCTGCCTAGCGGAGCAATGTAAAAACTACCAGAGAACTCCTTGCTGGCACCTTCCCCGGTGGAGTTGTGCATGGGGTGTGTTTGGATCGTTTTTTCACCGGCCGACTCCAAAAACAGCGATTCCCCATCTCAGCCCAGAAAGCAGGTAGAACAACTTTTGTGGTGTCTTTCAGCTGCCTAGCGGAGCAATGTAAAAACTACCAGAGAACTCCTTGCTGGCACCTTCCCCGGTGGAGTTGTGCATGGGGTGTCTTTGGAACCTTTTTTCACCGGCTTAGGCAAAAAGTCAGCGGTTCCCCATCTCGGCCCAGAAAGCAGGTAGAACAACTTTTGTGGTGTCTTTCAGCTGCCTAGCGGAGCAATGTAAAAACTACCAGAGAACTCCTTGCTGGCACCTTCCCCGGTGGAGTTGTGCATGGGGTGTCTTTGGAACGTTTTTTCACCGGCCGACACCAAAAACAGCGATTCCCCATCTCGGCCCAAAAAGCAGGTAGAACAACTTTTGTGGTGTCTTTCAGCTGCCTAGCGGAGCAATGTAAAAACTACCAGAGAACTCCTTGCTGGCACCTTCCCCGGTGGAGTTGTGCATGGGGTGTGTTTGGAACCTTTTTTCACCGGCTTAGGCAAAAAGTCAGCGGTTCCCCATCTCAGCCCAGAAAGCAGGTAGAACAACTTTTGTGGTGTCTTTCAGCTGCCTAGCGGAGCAATGTAAAAACTACCAGAGAACTCCTTGCTGGCACCTTCCCCGGTGGAGTTGTGCATGGGGTGTGTTTGGAACGTTTTTTCACCGGCCGACTCCAAAAACAGCGATTCCCCATCTCAGCCCAGAAAGCAGGTAGAACAACTTTTGTGGTGTCTTTCAGCTGCCTAGCGGAGCAATGTAAAAACTACCAGAGAACTCCTTGCTGGCACCTTCCCCGGTGGAGTTGTGCATGGGGTGTGTTTGGAACCTTTTTTCACCGGCTTAGGCAAAAAGTCAGCGGTTCCCCATCTCGGCCCAGAAAGCAGGTAGAACAACTTTTGTGGTGTCTTTCAGCTGCCTAGCGGAGCAATGTAAAAACTACCAGAGAACTCCTTGCTGGCACCTTCCCCGGTGGAGTTGTGCATGGGGTGTGTTTGGAACGTTTTTTCACTGGCTTAGGCAAGAAGTCAGCGGTTCCCCATCTCGGCCCAGAAAGCAGGTAGAACAACTTTTGTGGTGTCTTTCAGCTGCCTAGCGGAGCAATGTAAAAACTACCAGAGAACTCCTTGCTGGCACCTTCCCCGGTGGAGTTGTGCATGCGGTGTGTTTGGAACCTTTTTTCACCGGCTTAGGCAAAAAGTCAGCGGTTCCCCATCTCGGCCCAGAAAGCAGGTAGAACCACTTTTGTGGTGTCTTTCAGCTGCCTAGCGGAGCAATGTAAAAACTACCAGAGAACTCCTTGCTGGCACCTTCCCCGGTGGAGTTGTGCATGGGGTGTCTTTGGAACGTTTTTTCACCTGCTTAGTCAAAAAGTCAGCGGTTCCCCATCTCAGCCCAGAAAGCAGGTAGAACAACTTTTGTGGTGTCTTTCAGCTGCCTAGCGGAGCAATGTAAAAACTACCAGAGAACTCCTTGCTGGCACCTTCCCCGGTGGAGTTGTGCATGGGGTGTCTTTGGAACCTTTTTTCACCGGCTTAGGCAAGAAGTCAGCGGTTCCCCATCTCAGCCCAGAAAGCAGGTAGAACAACTTTTGTGGTGTCTTTCAGCTGCCTAGCGGAGCAATGTAAAAACTACCAGAGAACTCCTTGCTGGCACCTTCCCCGGTGGAGTTGTGCATGGGGTGTCTTTGGAACCTTTTTTCACCGGCTTAGGCAAAAAGTCAGCGGTTCCCCATCTCGGCCCAGAAAGCAGGTAGAACAACTTTTGTGGTGTCTTTCAGCTGCCTAGCGGAGCAATGTAAAAACTACCAGAGAACTCCTTGCTGGCACCTTCCCCGGTGGAGTTGTGCATGGGGTGTCTTTGGAACCTTTTTTCACCGGCTTAGGCAAGAAGTCAGCGGTTCCCCATCTCAGCCCAGAAAGCAGGTAGAACAACTTTTGTGGTGTCTTTCAGCTGCCTAGCGGAGCAATGTAAAAACTACCAGAGAACTCCTTGCTGGCACCTTCCCCGGTGGAGTTGTGCATGGGGTGTCTTTGGAACGTTTTTTCACCGGCTTAGGCAAAAAGTCAGCAGTTCCCCATCTCAGCCCAGAAAGCAGGTAGAACAACTTTTGTGGTGTCTTTCAGCTGCCTAGCGGAGCAATGTAAAAACTACCAGAGAACTCCTTGCTGGCACCTTCCCCGGTGGAGTTGTGCATGGGGTGTGTTTGGATCGTTTTTTCACCGGCCGACTCCAAAAACAGCGATTCCCCATCTCAGCCCAGAAAGCAGGTAGAACAACTTTTGTGGTGTCTTTCAGCTGCCTAGCGGAGCAATGTAAAAACTACCAGAGAACTCCTTGCTGGCACCTTCCCCGGTGGAGTTGTGCATGGGGTGTGTTTGGAACCTTTTTTCACCGGCTTAGGCAAAAAGTCAGCGGTTCCCCATCTCGGCCCAGAAAGCAGGTAGAACAACTTTTGTGGTGTCTTTCAGCTGCCTAGCGGAGCAATGTAAAAACTACCAGAGAACTCCTTGCTGGCACCTTCCCCGGTGGAGTTGTGCATGGGGTGTCTTTGGAACCTTTTTTCACCGGCTTAGGCAAGAAGTCAGCGGTTCCCCATCTCAGCCCAGAAAGCAGGTAGAACAACTTTTGTGGTGTCTTTCAGCTGCCTAGCGGAGCAATGTAAAAACTACCAGAGAACTCCTTGCTGGCACCTTCCCCGGTGGAGTTGTGCATGCGGTGTGTTTGGAACCTTTTTTCACCGGCTTAGGCAAAAAGTCAGCGGTTCCCCATCTCGGCCCAGAAAGCAGGTAGAACCACTTTTGTGGTGTCTTTCAGCTGCCTAGCGGAGCAATGTAAAAACTACCAGAGAACTCCTTGCTGGCACCTTCCCCGGTGGAGTTGTGCATGGGGTGTCTTTGGAACATTTTTTCACCTGCTTAGTCAAAAAGTCAGCGGTTCCCCATCTCAGCCCAGAAAGCAGGTAGAACAACTTTTGTGGTGTCTTTCAGCTGCCTAGCGGAGCAATGTAAAAACTACCAGAGAACTCCTTGCTGGCACCTTCCCCGGTGGAGTTGTGCATGGGGTGTCTTTGGAACCTTTTTTCACCGGCTTAGGCAAGAAGTCAGCGGTTCCCCATCTCAGCCCAGAAAGCAGGTAGAACAACTTTTGTGGTGTCTTTCAGCTGCCTAGCGGAGCAATGTAAAAACTACCAGAGAACTCCTTGCTGGCACCTTCCCCGGTGGAGTTGTGCATGGGGTGTCTTTGGAACCTTTTTTCACCGGCTTAGGCAAAAAGTCAGCGGTTCCCCATCTCGGCCCAGAAAGCAGGTAGAACAACTTTTGTGGTGTCTTTCAGCTGCCTACCGGAGCAATGTAAAAACTACCAGAGAACTCCTTGCTGGCACCTTCCCCGGTGGAGTTGTGCATGGGGTGTCTTTGGAACCTTTTTTCACCGGCTTAGGCAAAAAGTCAGTGGTTCCCCATCTCAGCCCAGAAAGCAGGTAGAACAACTTTTGTGGTGTCTTTCAGCTGCCTAGCGGAGCAATGTAAAAACTACCAGAGAACTCCTTGCTGGCACCTTCCCCGGTGGAGTTGTGCATGGGGTGTGTTTGGATCGTTTTTTCACCGGCCGACTCCAAAAACAGCGATTCCCCATCTCAGCCCAGAAAGCAGGTAGAACAACTTTTGTGGTGTCTTTCAGCTGCCTAGCGGAGCAATGTAAAAACTACCAGAGAACTCCTTGCTGGCACCTTCCCCGGTGGAGTTGTGCATGGGGTGTGTTTGGAACCTTTTTTCACCGGCTTAGGCAAAAAGTCAGCGGTTCCCCATCTCGGCCCAGAAAGCAGGTAGAACAACTTTTGTGGTGTCTTTCAGCTGCCTAGCGGAGCAATGTAAAAACTACCAGAGAACTCCTTGCTGGCACCTTCCCCGGTGGAGTTGTGCATGGGGTGTCTTTGGAACCTTTTTTCACCGGCTTAGGCAAGAAGTCAGCGGTTCCCCATCTCAGCCCAGAAAGCAGGTAGAACAACTTTTGTGGTGTCTTTCAGCTGCCTAGCGGAGCAATGTAAAAACTACCAGAGAACTCCTTGCTGGCACCTTCCCCGGTGGAGTTGTGCATGGGGTGTGTTTGGAACGTTTTTTCACCGGCCGACTCCAAAAACAGCGATTCCCCATCTCAGCCCAGAAAGCAGGTAGAACAACTTTTGTGGTGTCTTTCAGCTGCCTAGCGGAGCAATGTAAAAACTACCAGAGAACTCCTTGCTGGCACCTTCCCCGGTGGAGTTGTGCATGGGGTGTGTTTGGAACGTTTTTTCACCGGCCGACTCCAAAAACAGCGATTCCCCATCTCGACCCAGAAAGCAGGTAGAACAACTTTTGTGGTGTCTTTCAGCTGCCTAGCGGAGCAATGTAAAAACTACCAGAGAACTCCTTGCTGGCACCTTCCCCGGTGGAGTTGTGCATGGGGTGTCTTTGGAACGTTTTTTCACCGGCTTAGGCAAAAAGTCAGCGGTTCCCCATCTCGGCCCAGAAAGCAGGTAGAACAACTTTTGTGGTGTCTTTCAGCTGCCTAGCGGAGCAATGTAAAAACTACCAGAGAACTCCTTGCTGGCACCTTCCCCGGTGGAGTTGTGCATGGGGTGTCTTTGGAACGTTTTTTCACCGGCTTAGGCAAAAAGTCAGCAGTTCCCCATCTCAGCCCAGAAAGCAGGTAGAACAACTTTTGTGGTGTCTTTCAGCTGCCTAGCGGAGCAATGTAAAAACTACCAGAGAACTCCTTGCTGGCACCTTCCCCGGTGGAGTTGTGCATGGGGTGTGTTTGGATCGTTTTTTCACCGGCCGACTCCAAAAACAGCGATTCCCCATCTCAGCCCAGAAAGCAGGTAGAACAACTTTTGTGGTGTCTTTCAGCTGCCTAGCGGAGCAATGTAAAAACTACCAGAGAACTCCTTGCTGGCACCTTCCCCGGTGGAGTTGTGCATGGGGTGTCTTTGGAACCTTTTTTCACCGGCTTAGGCAAAAAGTCAGCGGTTCCCCATCTCGGCCCAGAAAGCAGGTAGAACAACTTTTGTGGTGTCTTTCAGCTGCCTAGCGGAGCAATGTAAAAACTACCAGAGAACTCCTTGCTGGCACCTTCCCCGGTGGAGTTGTGCATGGGGTGTCTTTGGAACGTTTTTTCACCGGCCGACACCAAAAACAGCGATTCCCCATCTCGGCCCAAAAAGCAGGTAGAACAACTTTTGTGGTGTCTTTCAGCTGCCTAGCGGAGCAATGTAAAAACTACCAGAGAACTCCTTGCTGGCACCTTCCCCGGTGGAGTTGTGCATGGGGTGTGTTTGGAACCTTTTTTCACCGGCTTAGGCAAAAAGTCAGCGGTTCCCCATCTCAGCCCAGAAAGCAGGTAGAACAACTTTTGTGGTGTCTTTCAGCTGCCTAGCGGAGCAATGTAAAAACTACCAGAGAACTCCTTGCTGGCACCTTCCCCGGTGGAGTTGTGCATGGGGTGTGTTTGGAACGTTTTTTCACCGGCCGACTCCAAAAACAGCGATTCCCCATCTCAGCCCAGAAAGCAGGTAGAACAACTTTTGTGGTGTCTTTCAGCTGCCTAGCGGAGCAATGTAAAAACTACCAGAGAACTCCTTGCTGGCACCTTCCCCGGGGGAGCTGTGCATGTGGGGTATTTGGAGCGTTTTGTCGCCGGCCGACTCCAAAAGTCAGCGGTTCCCCATCTCGGCCCAGAAAGCAGGTAGAACAACTTTTGTGGTGTCTTTCAGCTGCCTAGTGGAGCAATGTAAAAACTACCAGAGAACTCCTTGCTGGCACCTTCCCCGGTGGAGTTGTGCATGGGGTGTGTTTGGAACGTTTTTTCACCGGCTTAGGCAAAAAGTCAGCGGTTCCCCATCTCGGCCCAGAAAGCAGGTAGAACAACTTTTGTGGTGTCTTTCAGCTGCCTAGCGGAGCAATGTAAAAACTACCAGAGAACTCCTTGCTGGCACCTTCCCCGGTGGAGTTGTGCATGGGGTGTGTTTGGAACGTTTTTTCACCGGCCGACTCCAAAAACAGCGATTCCCCATCTCAGCCCAGAAAGCAGGTAGAACAACTTTTGTGGTGTCTTTCAGCTGCCTAGCGGAGCAATGTAAAAACTACCAGAGAACTCCTTGCTGGCACCTTCCCCGGTGGAGTTGTGCATGCGGTGTGTTTGGAACCTTTTTTCACCGGCTTAGGCAAAAAGTCAGCGGTTCCCCATCTCGGCCCAGAAAGCAGGTAGAACCACTTTTGTGGTGTCTTTCAGCTGCCTAGCGGAGCAATGTAAAAACTACCAGAGAACTCCTTGCTGGCACCTTCCCCGGTGGAGTTGTGCATGGGGTGTCTTTGGAACGTTTTTTCACCTGCTTAGTCAAAAAGTCAGCGGTTCCCCATCTCAGCCCAGAAAGCAGGTAGAACAACTTTTGTGGTGTCTTTCAGCTGCCTAGCGGAGCAATGTAAAAACTACCAGAGAACTCCTTGCTGGCACCTTCCCCGGTGGAGTTGTGCATGGGGTGTCTTTGGAACCTTTTTTCACCGGCTTAGGCAAGAAGTCAGCGGTTCCCCATCTCAGCCCAGAAAGCAGGTAGAACAACTTTTGTGGTGTCTTTCAGCTGCCTAGCGGAGCAATGTAAAAACTACCAGAGAACTCCTTGCTGGCACCTTCCCCGGTGGAGTTGTGCATGGGGTGTCTTTGGAACCTTTTTTCACCGGCTTAGGCAAAAAGTCAGCGGTTCCCCATCTCGGCCCAGAAAGCAGGTAGAACAACTTTTGTGGTGTCTTTCAGCTGCCTAGCGGAGCAATGTAAAAACTACCAGAGAACTCCTTGCTGGCACCTTCCCCGGTGGAGTTGTGCATGGGGTGTCTTTGGAACCTTTTTTCACCGGCTTAGGCAAGAAGTCAGCGGTTCCCCATCTCAGCCCAGAAAGCAGGTAGAACAACTTTTGTGGTGTCTTTCAGCTGCCTAGCGGAGCAATGTAAAAACTACCAGAGAACTCCTTGCTGGCACCTTCCCCGGTGGAGTTGTGCATGGGGTGTCTTTGGAACGTTTTTTCACCGGCTTAGGCAAAAAGTCAGCAGTTCCCCATCTCAGCCCAGAAAGCAGGTAGAACAACTTTTGTGGTGTCTTTCAGCTGCCTAGCGGAGCAATGTAAAAACTACCAGAGAACTCCTTGCTGGCACCTTCCCCGGTGGAGTTGTGCATGGGGTGTGTTTGGATCGTTTTTTCACCGGCCGACTCCAAAAACAGCGATTCCCCATCTCAGCCCAGAAAGCAGGTAGAACAACTTTTGTGGTGTCTTTCAGCTGCCTAGCGGAGCAATGTAAAAACTACCAGAGAACTCCTTGCTGGCACCTTCCCCGGTGGAGTTGTGCATGGGGTGTCTTTGGAACCTTTTTTCACCGGCTTAGGCAAAAAGTCAGCGGTTCCCCATCTCGGCCCAGAAAGCAGGTAGAACAACTTTTGTGGTGTCTTTCAGCTGCCTAGCGGAGCAATGTAAAAACTACCAGAGAACTCCTTGCTGGCACCTTCCCCGGTGGAGTTGTGCATGGGGTGTCTTTGGAACCTTTTTTCACCGGCTTAGGCAAGAAGTCAGCGGTTCCCCATCTCAGCCCAGAAAGCAGGTAGAACAACTTTTGTGGTGTCTTTCAGCTGCCTAGCGGAGCAATGTAAAAACTACCAGAGAACTCCTTGCTGGCACCTTCCCCGGTGGAGTTGTGCATGCGGTGTGTTTGGAACCTTTTTTCACCGGCTTAGGCAAAAAGTCAGCGGTTCCCCATCTCGGCCCAGAAAGCAGGTAGAACCACTTTTGTGGTGTCTTTCAGCTGCCTAGCGGAGCAATGTAAAAACTACCAGAGAACTCCTTGCTGGCACCTTCCCCGGTGGAGTTGTGCATGGGGTGTCTTTGGAACGTTTTTTCACCTGCTTAGTCAAAAAGTCAGCGGTTCCCCATCTCAGCCCAGAAAGCAGGTAGAACAACTTTTGTGGTGTCTTTCAGCTGCCTAGCGGAGCAATGTAAAAACTACCAGAGAACTCCTTGCTGGCACCTTCCCCGGTGGAGTTGTGCATGGGGTGTCTTTGGAACCTTTTTTCACCGGCTTAGGCAAGAAGTCAGCGGTTCCCCATCTCAGCCCAGAAAGCAGGTAGAACAACTTTTGTGGTGTCTTTCAGCTGCCTAGCGGAGCAATGTAAAAACTACCAGAGAACTCCTTGCTGGCACCTTCCCCGGTGGAGTTGTGCATGGGGTGTCTTTGGAACCTTTTTTCACCGGCTTAGGCAAAAAGTCAGCGGTTCCCCATCTCGGCCCAGAAAGCAGGTAGAACAACTTTTGTGGTGTCTTTCAGCTGCCTAGCGGAGCAATGTAAAAACTACCAGAGAACTCCTTGCTGGCACCTTCCCCGGTGGAGTTGTGCATGGGGTGTCTTTGGAACCTTTTTTCACCGGCTTAGGCAAAAAGTCAGTGGTTCCCCATCTCAGCCCAGAAAGCAGGTAGAACAACTTTTGTGGTGTCTTTCAGCTGCCTAGCGGAGCAATGTAAAAACTACCAGAGAACTCCTTGCTGGCACCTTCCCCGGTGGAGTTGTGCATGGGGTGTCTTTGGAACGTTTTTTCACCGGCTTAGGCAAAAAGTCAGCAGTTCCCCATCTCAGCCCAGAAAGCAGGTAGAACAACTTTTGTGGTGTCTTTCAGCTGCCTAGCGGAGCAATGTAAAAACTACCAGAGAACTCCTTGCTGGCACCTTCCCCGGTGGAGTTGTGCATGGGGTGTGTTTGGATCGTTTTTTCACCGGCCGACTCCAAAAACAGCGATTCCCCATCTCAGCCCAGAAAGCAGGTAGAACAACTTTTGTGGTGTCTTTCAGCTGCCTAGCGGAGCAATGTAAAAACTACCAGAGAACTCCTTGCTGGCACCTTCCCCGGTGGAGTTGTGCATGGGGTGTGTTTGGAACCTTTTTTCACCGGCTTAGGCAAAAAGTCAGCGGTTCCCCATCTCGGCCCAGAAAGCAGGTAGAACAACTTTTGTGGTGTCTTTCAGCTGCCTAGCGGAGCAATGTAAAAACTACCAGAGAACTCCTTGCTGGCACCTTCCCCGGTGGAGTTGTGCATGGGGTGTCTTTGGAACCTTTTTTCACCGGCTTAGGCAAGAAGTCAGCGGTTCCCCATCTCAGCCCAGAAAGCAGGTAGAACAACTTTTGTGTTGTCTTTCAGCTGCCTAGCGGAGCAATGTAAAAACTACCAGAGAACTCCTTGCTGGCACCTTCCCCGGTGGAGTTGTGCATGGGGTGTGTTTGGAACGTTTTTTCACCGGCCGACTCCAAAAACAGCGATTCCCCATCTCAGCCCAGAAAGCAGGTAGAACAACTTTTGTGGTGTCTTTCAGCTGCCTAGCGGAGCAATGTAAAAACTACCAGAGAACTCCTTGCTGGCACCTTCCCCGGTGGAGTTGTGCATGGGGTGTCTTTGGAACGTTTTTTCACCGGCCGACTCCAAAAACAGCGATTCCCCATCTCGACCCAGAAAGCAGGTAGAACAACTTTTGTGGTGTCTTTCAGCTGCCTAGCGGAGCAATGTAAAAACTACCAGAGAACTCCTTGCTGGCACCTTCCCCGGTGGAGTTGTGCATGGGGTGTGTTTGGAACGTTTTTTCACCGGCCGACTCCAAAAACAGCGATTCCCCATCTCAGCCCAGAAAGCAGGTAGAACAACTTTTGTGGTGTCTTTCAGCTGCCTAGCGGAGCAATGTAAAAACTACCAGAGAACTCCTTGCTGGCACCTTCCCCGGTGGAGTTGTGCATGGGGTGTCTTTGGAACGTTTTTTCACCGGTTAGGCAAAAAGTCAGCGGTTCCCCATCTCGGCCCAGAAAGCAGGTAGAACAACTTTTGTGGTGTCTTTCAGCTGCCTAGCGGAGCAATGTAAAAACTACCAGAGAACTCCTTGCTGGCACCTTCCCCGGTGGAGTTGTGCATGGGGTGTGTTTGGAACGGTTTTTCACCGGCCGACTCCAAAAACAGCGATTCCCCATCTCAGCCCAGAAAGCAGGTAGAACA
This sequence comes from Falco punctatus, assembly GCF_963210335.1. NCBI lineage: Eukaryota > Metazoa > Chordata > Aves > Falconiformes > Falconidae > Falco > Falco punctatus. The sequence continues at coordinate 83,364 of NW_027660051.1, forward strand.
ACTTTTGTGGTGTCTTTCAGCTGCCTAGCGGAGCAATGTAAAAACTAACAGAGAACTCCTTGCTGGCACCTTCCCCGGTGGAGTTGTGCGTGGGGTGTGTTTGGAACCTTTTTTCACCGGCTTAGGCAAAAAGTCAGCGGTTCCCCATCTCAGCCCAGAAAGCAGGTAGAACAACTTTATGGTGTCTTTCAGCTGCCTAGCGGAGCAATGTAAAAACTACCAGAGAACTCCTTGCTGGCACCTTCCCCGGTGGAGTTGTGCATGGGGTGTGTTTGGAACGTTTTTTCACCGGCTTAGTCAAAAAGTCAGCGGTTCCCCATCTCGGCCCAGAAAGCAGGTAGAACCACTTTTGTGGTGTCTTTCAGCTGCCTAGCGGAGCAATGTAAAAACTACCAGAGAACTCCTTGCTGGCACCTTCCCCGGTGGAGTTGTGCATGGGGTGTCTTTGGAACGTTTTTTCACCGGCTTAGGCAAGAAGTCAGCGGTTCCCCATCTCAGCACAGAAAGCAGGTAGAACAACTTTTGTGGTGTCTTTCAGCTGCCTAGCGGAGCAATGTAAAAACTACCAGAGAACTCCTTGCTGGCACCTTCCCCGGTGGAGTTGTGCATGGGGTGTCTTTGGAACCTTTTTTCACCGGCTTAGGCAAAAAGTCAGCGGTTCCCCATCTCGGCCCAAAAAGCAGGTAGAACCACTTTTGTGGTGTCTTTCAGCTGCCTAGCGGAGCAATGTAAAAACTACCAGAGAACTCCTTGCTGGCACCTTCCCCGGTGGAGTTGTGCATGGGGTGTCTTTGGAACATTTTTTCACCGGCTTAGTCCAAAAGTCAGCGGTTCTCCATCTCGGCCCAGAAAGCAGGTAGAACAACTTTTGTGGTGTCTTTCAGCTGCCTAGCGGAGCAATGTAAAAACTACCAGAGAACTCCTTGCTGGCACCTTCCCCGGTGGAGTTGTGCATGGGGTGTCTTTGGAACGTTTTTTCACCGGCCGACTCCAAAAACAGCGATTCCCCATCTCGGCCCAAAAAGCAGGTAGAACAACTTTTGTGGTGTCTTTCAGCTGCCTAGCGGAGCAATGTAAAAACTACCAGAGAACTCCTTGCTGGCACCTTCCCCGGTGGAGTTGTGCATGCGGTGTGTTTGGAACCTTTTTTCACCGGCTTAGGCAAAAAGTCAGCGGTTCCCCATCTCGGCCCAGAAAGCAGGTAGAACCACTTTTGTGGTGTCTTTCAGCTGCCTAGCGGAGCAATGTAAAAACTACCAGAGAACTCCTTGCTGGCACCTTCCCCGGTGGAGTTGTGCATGGGGTGTCTTTGGAACGTTTTTTCACCTGCTTAGTCAAAAAGTCAGCGGTTCCCCATCTCAGCCCAGAAAGCAGGTAGAACAACTTTTGTGGTGTCTTTCAGCTGCCTAGCGGAGCAATGTAAAAACTACCAGAGAACTCCTTGCTGGCACCTTCCCCGGTGGAGTTGTGCATGGGGTGTCTTTGGAACCTTTTTTCACCGGCTTAGGCAAGAAGTCAGCGGTTCCCCATCTCAGCCCAGAAAGCAGGTAGAACAACTTTTGTGGTGTCTTTCAGCTGCCTAGCGGAGCAATGTAAAAACTACCAGAGAACTCCTTGCTGGCACCTTCCCCGGTGGAGTTGTGCATGGGGTGTCTTTGGAACCTTTTTTCACCGGCTTAGGCAAAAAGTCAGCGGTTCCCCATCTCGGCCCAGAAAGCAGGTAGAACAACTTTTGTGGTGTCTTTCAGCTGCCTAGCGGAGCAATGTAAAAACTACCAGAGAACTCCTTGCTGGCACCTTCCCCGGTGGAGTTGTGCATGGGGTGTCTTTGGAACCTTTTTTCACCGGCTTAGGCAAAAAGTCAGTGGTTCCCCATCTCAGCCCAGAAAGCAGGTAGAACAACTTTTGTGGTGTCTTTCAGCTGCCTAGCGGAGCAATGTAAAAACTACCAGAGAACTCCTTGCTGGCACCTTCCCCGGTGGAGTTGTGCATGGGGTGTCTTTGGAACGTTTTTTCACCGGCTTAGGCAAAAAGTCAGCAGTTCCCCATCTCAGCCCAGAAAGCAGGTAGAACAACTTTTGTGGTGTCTTTCAGCTGCCTAGCGGAGCAATGTAAAAACTACCAGAGAACTCCTTGCTGGCACCTTCCCCGGTGGAGTTGTGCATGGGGTGTGTTTGGATCGTTTTTTCACCGGCCGACTCCAAAAACAGCGATTCCCCATCTCAGCCCAGAAAGCAGGTAGAACAACTTTTGTGGTGTCTTTCAGCTGCCTAGCGGAGCAATGTAAAAACTACCAGAGAACTCCTTGCTGGCACCTTCCCCGGTGGAGTTGTGCATGGGGTGTGTTTGGAACCTTTTTTCACCGGCTTAGGCAAAAAGTCAGCGGTTCCCCATCTCGGCCCAGAAAGCAGGTAGAACAACTTTTGTGGTGTCTTTCAGCTGCCTAGCGGAGCAATGTAAAAACTACCAGAGAACTCCTTGCTGGCACCTTCCCCGGTGGAGTTGTGCATGGGGTGTCTTTGGAACCTTTTTTCACCGGCTTAGGCAAGAAGTCAGCGGTTCCCCATCTCAGCCCAGAAAGCAGGTAGAACAACTTTTGTGGTGTCTTTCAGCTGCCTAGCGGAGCAATGTAAAAACTACCAGAGAACTCCTTGCTGGCACCTTCCCCGGTGGAGTTGTGCATGGGGTGTGTTTGGAACGTTTTTTCACCGGCCGACTCCAAAAACAGCGATTCCCCATCTCAGCCCAGAAAGCAGGTAGAACAACTTTTGTGGTGTCTTTCAGCTGCCTAGCGGAGCAATGTAAAAACTACCAGAGAACTCCTTGCTGGCACCTTCCCCGGTGGAGTTGTGCATGGGGTGTGTTTGGAACGTTTTTTCACCGGCCGACTCCAAAAACAGCGATTCCCCATCTCGACCCAGAAAGCAGGTAGAACAACTTTTGTGGTGTCTTTCAGCTGCCTAGCGGAGCAATGTAAAAACTACCAGAGAACTCCTTGCTGGCACCTTCCCCGGTGGAGTTGTGCATGGGGTGTGTTTGGAACGTTTTTTCACCGGCCGACTCCAAAAACAGCGATTCCCCATCTCAGCCCAGAAAGCAGGTAGAACAACTTTTGTGGTGTCTTTCAGCTGCCTAGCGGAGCAATGTAAAAACTACCAGAGAACTCCTTGCTGGCACCTTCCCCGGTGGAGTTGTGCATGGGGTGTCTTTGGAACGTTTTTTCACCGGTTAGGCAAAAAGTCAGCGGTTCCCCATCTCAGCCCAGAAAGCAGGTAGAACAACTTTTGTGGTGTCTTTCAGCTGCCTAGCGGAGCAATGTAAAAACTACCAGAGAACTCCTTGCTGGCACCTTCCCCGGTGGAGTTGTGCATGGGGTGTGTTTGGAACGGTTTTTCACCGGCCGACTCCAAAAACAGCGATTCCCCATCTCAGCCCAGAAAGCAGGTAGAACAACTTTTGTGGTGTCTTTCAGCTGCCTAGCGGAGCAATGTAAAAACTACCAGAGAACTCCTTGCTGGCACCTTCCCCGGGGGAGTTGTGCATGTGGGGTATTTGGAACGTTTTGTCGCCGGCCGACTCCAAAAGTCAGCGGTTCCCCATCTCGGCCCAGAAAGCAGGTAGAACAACTTTTGTGGTGTCTTTCAGCTGCCTAGCAGAGCAATGTAAAAACTACCAGAGAACTCCTTGCTGGCACCTTCCCCGGTGGAGTTGTGCATGGGGTGTCTTTGGAACCTTTTTTCACCGGCTTAGGCAAAAAGTCAGCGGTTCCCCATCTCGGCCCAGAAAGCAGGTAGAACAACTTTTGTGGTGTCTTTCAGCTGCCTAGCGGAGCAATGTAAAAACTACCAGAGAACTCCTTGCTGGCACCTTCCCCGGTGGAGTTGTGCATGGGGTGTGTTTGGAACGTTTTTTCACCGGCCGACTCCAAAAACAGCGATTCCCCATCTCAGCCCAGAAAGCAGGTAGAACCACTTTTGTGGTGTCTTTCAGCTGCCTAGCGGAGCAATGTAAAAACTACCAGAGAACTCCTTGCTGGCACCTTCCCCGGTGGAGTTGTGCATGGGGTGTCTTTGGAACGTTTTTTCACCTGCTTAGTCAAAAAGTCAGCGGTTCCCCATCTCGGCCCAGAAAGCAGGTAGAACAACTTTTGTGGTGTCTTTCAGCTGCCTAGCGGAGCAATGTAAAAACTACCAGAGAACTCCTTGCTGGCACCTTCCCCGGTGGAGTTGTGCATGGGGTGTCTTTGGAACCTTTTTTCACCGGCTTAGGCAAAAAGTCAGTGGTTCCCCATCTCAGCCCAAAAAGCAGGTAGAACAACTTTTGTGGTGTCTTTCAGCTGCCTAGCGGAGCAATGTAAAAACTACCAGAGAACTCCTTGCTGGCACCTTCCCCGGTGGAGTTGTGCATGGGGTGTCTTTGGAACGTTTTTTCACCGGCTTAGTCCAAAAACAGCGATTCCTCATCTCGGCCCAAAAAGCAGGTAGAACAACTTTTGTGGTGTCTTTCAGCTGCCTAGCGGAGCAATGTAAAAACTACCAGAGAACTCCTTGCTGGCACCTTCCCCGGGGGAGTTGTGCATGGGGTGTGTTTGGAACCTTTTTTCACCGGCTTAGGCAAAAAGTCAGCGGTTCCCCATCTCAGCCCAGAAAGCAGGTAGAACAACTTTTGTGGTGTCTTTCAGCTGCCTAGCGGAGCAATGTAAAAACTACCAGAGAACTCCTTGCTGGCACCTTCCCCGGTGGAGTTGTGCATGGGGTGTGTTTGGAACGTTTTTTCACCGGCCGACTCCAAAAACAGCGATTCCCCATCTCAGCCCAGAAAGCAGGTAGAACAACTTTTGTGGTGTCTTTCAGCTGCCTAGCGGAGCAATGTAAAAACTACCAGAGAACTCCTTGCTGGCACCTTCCCCGGGGGAGTTGTGCATGTGGGGTATTTGGAGCGTTTTGTCGCCGGCCGACTCCAAAAGTCAGCGGTTCCCCATCTCGGCCCAGAAAGCAGGTAGAACAACTTTTGTGGTGTCTTTCAGCTGCCTAGTGGAGCAATGTAAAAACTACCAGAGAACTCCTTGTTGGCACCTTCCCCGGTGGAGTTGTGCATGGGGTGTGTTTGGAACGTTTTTTCACCGGCTTAGGCAAAAAGTCAGCGGTTCCCCATCTCGGCCCAGAAAGCAGGTAGAACAACTTTTGTGGTGTCTTTCAGCTGCCTAGCGGAGCAATGTAAAAACTACCAGAGAACTCCTTGCTGGCACCTTCCCCGGTGGAGTTGTGCATGGGGTGTCTTTGGAACGTTTTTTCACTGGCTTAGGCAAGAAGTCAGCGGTTCCCCATCTCAGCCCAGAAAGCAGGTAGAACAACTTTTGTGGTGTCTTTCAGCTGCCTAGCGGAGCAATGTAAAAACTACCAGAGAACTCCTTGCTGGCACCTTCCCCGGTGGAGTTGTGCATGCGGTGTGTTTGGAACCTTTTTTCACCGGCTTAGGCAAAAAGTCAGCGGTTCCCCATCTCGGCCCAGAAAGCAGGTAGAACCACTTTTGTGGTGTCTTTCAGCTGCCTAGCGGAGCAATGTAAAAACTACCAGAGAACTCCTTGCTGGCACCTTCCCCGGTGGAGTTGTGCATGGGGTGTCTTTGGAACGTTTTTTCACCTGCTTAGTCAAAAAGTCAGCGGTTCCCCATCTCGGCCCAGAAAGCAGGTAGAACAACTTTTGTGGTGTCTTTCAGCTGCCTAGCGGAGCAATGTAAAAACTACCAGAGAACTCCTTGCTGGCACCTTCCCCGGTGGAGTTGTGCATGGGGTGTCTTTGGAACCTTTTTTCACCGGCTTAGGCAAGAAGTCAGCGGTTCCCCATCTCAGCCCAGAAAGCAGGTAGAACAACTTTTGGGGTGTCTTTCAGCTGCCTAGCGGAGCAATGTAAAAACTACCAGAGAACTCCTTGCTGGCACCTTCCCCGGTGGAGTTGTGCATGGGGTGTGTTTGGAACGTTTTTTCACCGGCTTAGGCAAAAAGTCAGTGGTTCCCCATCTCAGCCCAGAAAGCAGGTAGAACAACTTTTGTGGTGTCTTTCAGCTGCCTAGCGGAGCAATGTAAAAACTACCAGAGAACTCCTTGCTGGCACCTTCCCCGGTGGAGTTGTGCATGGGGTGTCTTTGGAACCTTTTTTCACCGGCTTAGGCAAAAAGTCAGTGGTTCCCCATCTCAGCCCAGAAAGCAGGTAGAACAACTTTTGTGGTGTCTTTCAGCTGCCTAGCGGAGCAATGTAAAAACTACCAGAGAACTCCTTGCTGGCACCTTCCCCGGTGGAGTTGTGCATGGGGTGTCTTTGGAACGTTTTTTCACCGGCTTAGGCAAAAAGTCAGCAGTTCCCCATCTCAGCCCAGAAAGCAGGTAGAACAACTTTTGTGGTGTCTTTCAGCTGCCTAGCGGAGCAATGTAAAAACTACCAGAGAACTCCTTGCTGGCACCTTCCCCGGTGGAGTTGTGCATGGGGTGTCTTTGGAACCTTTTTTCACCGGCTTAGGCAAAAAGTCAGCGGTTCCCCATCTCGGCCCAGAAAGCAGGTAGAACAACTTTTGTGGTGTCTTTCAGCTGCCTAGCGGAGCAATGTAAAAACTACCAGAGAACTCCTTGCTGGCACCTTCCCCGGTGGAGTTGTGCATGGGGTGTCTTTGGAACCTTTTTTCACTGGCTTAGGCAAGAAGTCAGCGGTTCCCCATCTCAGCCCAGAAAGCAGGTAGAACAACTTTTGTGGTGTCTTTCAGCTGCCTAGCGGAGCAATGTAAAAACTACCAGAGAACTCCTTGCTGGCACCTTCCCCGGTGGAGTTGTGCATGGGGTGTGTTTGGAACGTTTTTTCACCGGCCGACTCCAAAAACAGCGATTCCCCATCTCAGCCCAGAAAGCAGGTAGAACAACTTTTGTGGTGTCTTTCAGCTGCCTAGCGGAGCAATGTAAAAACTACCAGAGAACTCCTTGCTGGCACCTTCCCCGGTGGAGTTGTGCATGGGGTGTCTTTGGAACGTTTTTTCACCGGCCGACTCCAAAAACAGCGATTCCCCATCTCGGCCCAGAAAGCAGGTAGAACAACTTTTGTGGTGTCTTTCAGCTGCCTAGCGGAGCAATGTAAAAACTACCAGAGAACTCCTTGCTGGCACCTTCCCCGGTGGAGTTGTGCATGGGGTGTGTTTGGAACGTTTTTTCACCGGCCGACTCCAAAAACAGCGATTCCCCATCTCAGCCCAGAAAGCAGGTAGAACAACTTTTGTGGTGTCTTTCAGCTGCCTAGCGGAGCAATGTAAAAACTACCAGAGAACTCCTTGCTGGCACCTTCCCCGGTGGAGTTGTGCATGGGGTGTCTTTGGAACGTTTTTTCACCGGCTTAGGCAAAAAGTCAGCGGTTCCCCATCTCAGCCCAGAAAGCAGGTAGAACAACTTTTGTGGTGTCTTTCAGCTGCCTAGCGGAGCAATGTAAAAACTACCAGAGAACTCCTTGCTGGCACCTTCCCCGGTGGAGTTGTGCATGGGGTGTGTTTGGAACGGTTTTTCACCGGCCGACTCCAAAAACAGCGATTCCCCATCTCAGCCCAGAAAGCAGGTAGAACAACTTTTGTGGTGTCTTTCAGCTGCCTAGCGGAGCAATGTAAAAACTACCAGAGAACTCCTTGCTGGCACCTTCCCCGGTGGAGTTGTGCATGGGGTGTCTTTGGAACGTTTTTTCACCGGCCGACTCCAAAAACAGCGATTCCCCATCTCGGCCCAGAAAGCAGGTAGAACAACTTTTGTGGTGTCTTTCAGCTGCCTAGCGGAGCAATGTAAAAACTACCAGAGAACTCCTTGCTGGCACCTTCCCCGGTGGAGTTGTGCATGGGGTGTCTTTGGAACGTTTTTTCACCGGCTTAGGCAAGAAGTCAGCGGTTCCCCATCTCGGCCCAGAAAGCAGGTAGAACAACTTTTGTGGTGTCTTTCAGCTGCCTAGCGGAGCAATGTAAAAACTACCAGAGAACTCCTTGCTGGCACCTTCCCCGGTGGAGTTGTGCATGGGGTGTCTTTGGAACCTTTTTTCACCGGCTTAGGCAAAAAGTCAGCGGTTCCCCATCTCAGCCCAGAAAGCAGGTATAACAACTTTTGGGGTGTCTTTCAGCTGCCTAGCGGAGCAATGTAAAAACTACCAGAGAACTCCTTGCTGGCACCTTCCCCGGTGGAGTTGTGCATGGGGTGTGTTTGGATCGTTTTTTCACCGGCCGACTCCAAAAACAGCGATTCCCCATCTCAGCCCAAAAAGCAGGTAGAACAACTTTTGTGGTGTCTTTCAGCTGCCTAGCGGAGCAATGTAAAAACTACCAGAGAACTCCTTGCTGGCACCTTCCCCGGTGGAGTTGTGCATGGGGTGTCTTTGGAACGTTTTTTCACCGGCCGACTCCAAAAACAGCGATTCCCCATCTCAGCCCAAAAAGCAGGTAGAACAACTTTTGTGGTGTCTTTCAGCTGCCTAGCGGAGCAATGTAAAAACTACCAGAGAACTCCTTGCTGGCACCTTCCCCGGTGGAGTTGTGCATGGGGTGTCTTTGGAACATTTTTTCACCGGCCGACTCCAAAAACAGCGATTCCCCATCTCAGCCCAGAAAGCAGGTAGAACAACTTTTGTGGTGTCTTTCAGCTGCCTAGCGGAGCAATGTAAAAACTACCAGAGAACTCCTTGCTGGCACCTTCCCCGGTGGAGTTGTGCATGGGGTGTGTTTGGAACGTTTTTTCACCGGCTTAGGCAAGAAGTCAGCGGTTCCCCATCTCGGCCCAGAAAGCAGGTAGAACAACTTTTGTGGTGTCTTTCAGCTGCCTAGCGGAGTAATGTAAAAACTACCAGAGAACTCCTTGCTGGCACCTTCCCCGGCGGAGTTGTGCATGTGGGGTATTTGGAGCGTTTTGTCGCCGGCCGACTCCAAAAGTCAGCGGTTCCCCATCTCGGCCCAGAAAGCAGGTAGAACAACTTTTGTGGTGTCTTTCAGCTGCCTAGCGGAGCAATGTAAAAACTACCAGAGAACTCCTTGCTGGCACCTTCCCCGGGGGAGTTGTGCATGTGGGGTATTTGGAACGTTTTGTCGCCGGCCGACTCCAAAAGTCAGCGGTTCCCCATCTCGGCCCAGAAAGCAGGTAGAACAACTTTTGTGGTGTCTTTCAGCTGCCTAGCGGAGCAATGTAAAAACTACCAGAGAACTCCTTGCTGGCACCTTCCCCGGTGGAGTTGTGCATGGGGTGTCTTTGGAACCTTTTTTCACCGGCTTAGGCAAAAAGTCAGCGGTTCCCCATCTCGGCCCAGAAAGCAGGTAGAACAACTTTTGTGGTGTCTTTCAGCTGCCTAGCGGAGCAATGTAAAAACTACCAGAGAACTCCTTGCTGGCACCTTCCCCGGTGGAGTTGTGCATGGGGTGTCTTTGGAACCTTTTTTCACCGGCCGACTCCAAAAACAGCGATTCCCCATCTCGGCCCAGAAAGCAGGTAGAACAACTTTTGTGGTGTCTTTCAGCTGCCTAGCGGAGCAATGTAAAAACTACCAGAGAACTCCTTGCTGGCACCTTCCCCGGTGGAGTTGTGCATGGGGTGTCTTTGGAACGTTTTTTCACCGGCTTAGGCAAAAAGTCAGCGGTTCCCCATCTCGGCCCAAAAAGCAGGTAGAACAACTTTTGTGGTGTCTTTCAGCTGCCTAGCGGAGCAATGTAAAAACTACCAGAGAACTCCTTGCTGGCACCTTCCCCGGTGGAGTTGTGCATGGGGTGTCTTTGGAACATTTTTTCACCAGCTTAGGCAAAAAGTCAGCGGTTCCCCATCTCAGCCCAGAAAGCAGGTAGAACAACTTTATGGTGTCTTTCAGCTGCCTAGCGGAGCAATGTAAAAACTACCAGAGAACTCCTTGCTGGCACCTTCCCCGGTGGAGTTGTGCATGGGGTGTCTTTGGAACGTTTTTTCACCGGCTTAGGCAAAAAGTCAGCGGTTCCCCATCTCAGCCCAGAAAGCAGGTAGAACAACTTTTGTGGTGTCTTTCAGCTGCCTAGCAGAGCAATGTAAAAACTACCAGAGAACTCCTTGCTGGCACCTTCCCCGGTGGAGTTGTGCATGGGGTGTGTTTGGAACGGTTTTTCACCGGCCGACTCCAAAAACAGCGATTCCCCATCTCAGCCCAGAAAGCAGGTAGAACAACTTTTGTGGTGTCTTTCAGCTGCCTAGCGGAGCAATGTAAAAACTACCAGAGAACTCCTTGCTGGCACCTTCCCCGGTGGAGTTGTGCATGGGGTGTGTTTGGAACGGTTTTTCACCGGCCGACTCCAAAAACAGCGATTCCCCATCTCAGCCCAGAAAGCAGGTAGAACAACTTTTGTGGTGTCTTTCAGCTGCCTAGCGGAGCAATGTAAAAACTACCAGAGAACTCCTTGCTGGCACCTTCCCCGGTGGAGTTGTGCATGGGGTGTGTTTGGAACCTTTTTTCACCGGCTTAGGCAAAAAGTCAGCGGTTCCCCATCTCAGCCCAGAAAGCAGGTAGAACAACTTTATGGTGTCTTTCAGCTGCCTAGCGGAGCAATGTAAAAACTACCAGAGAACTCCTTGCTGGCACCTTCCCCGGTGGAGTTGTGCATGGGGTGTCTTTGGAACGTTTTTTCACCGGCCGACTCCAAAAACAGCGATTCCCCATCTCAGCCCAGAAAGCAGGTAGAACAACTTTTGTGGTGTCTTTCAGCTGCCTAGCGGAGCAATGTAAAAACTACCAGAGAACTCCTTGCTGGCACCTTCCCCGGTGGAGTTGTGCATGGGGTGTCTTTGGAACGTTTTTTCACCGGCTTAGGCAAGAAGTCAGCGGTTCCCCATCTCAGCACAGAAAGCAGGTAGAACAACTTTTGTGGTGTCTTTCAGCTGCCTAGCGGAGCAATGTAAAAACTACCAGAGAACTCCTTGCTGGCACCTTCCCCGGTGGAGTTGTGCATGGGGTGTCTTTGGAACCTTTTTTCACCGGCTTAGGCAAAAAGTCAGCGGTTCCCCATCTCAGCCCAGAAAGCAGGTATAACAACTTTTGGGGTGTCTTTCAGCTGCCTAGCGGAGCAATGTAAAAACTACCAGAGAACTCCTTGCTGGCACCTTCCCCGGTGGAGTTGTGCATGGGGTGTGTTTGGATCGTTTTTTCACCGGCCGACTCCAAAAACAGCGATTCCCCATCTCAGCCCAAAAAGCAGGTAGAACAACTTTTGTGGTGTCTTTCAGCTGCCTAGTGGAGCAATGTAAAAACTACCAGAGAACTCCTTGCTGGCACCTTCCCCGGTGGAGTTGTGCATGGGGTGTCTTTGGAACATTTTTTCACCGGCCGACTCCAAAAACAGCGATTCCCCATCTCAGCCCAGAAAGCAGGTAGAACAACTTTTGTGGTGTCTTTCAGCTGCCTAGCGGAGCAATGTAAAAACTACCAGAGAACTCCTTGCTGGCACCTTCCCCGGTGGAGTTGTGCATGGGGTGTGTTTGGAACGTTTTTTCACCGGCTTAGGCAAGAAGTCAGCGGTTCCCCATCTCGGCCCAGAAAGCAGGTAGAACAACTTTTGTGGTGTCTTTCAGCTGCCTAGCGGAGTAATGTAAAAACTACCAGAGAACTCCTTGCTGGCACCTTCCCCGGTGGAGTTGTGCATGGGGTGTCTTTGGAACGTTTTTTCACCGGCCGACTCCAAAAACAGCGATTCCCCATCTCGGCCCAGAAAGCAGGTAGAACAACTTTTGTGGTGTCTTTCAGCTGCCTAGCGGAGCAATGTAAAAACTACCAGAGAACTCCTTGCTGGCACCTTCCCCGGTGGAGTTGTGCATGGGGTGTCTTTGGAACGTTTTTTCACCGGCTTAGGCAAGAAGTCAGCGGTTCCCCATCTCGGCCCAGAAAGCAGGTAGAACAACTTTTGTGGTGTCTTTCAGCTGCCTAGCGGAGCAATGTAAAAACTACCAGAGAACTCCTTGCTGGCACCTTCCCCGGTGGAGTTGTGCATGGGGTGTCTTTGGAACCTTTTTTCACCGGCTTAGGCAAAAAGTCAGCGGTTCCCCATCTCAGCCCAGAAAGCAGGTATAACAACTTTTGGGGTGTCTTTCAGCTGCCTAGCGGAGCAATGTAAAAACTACCAGAGAACTCCTTGCTGGCACCTTCCCCGGTGGAGTTGTGCATGGGGTGTGTTTGGATCGTTTTTTCACCGGCCGACTCCAAAAACAGCGATTCCCCATCTCAGCCCAAAAAGCAGGTAGAACAACTTTTGTGGTGTCTTTCAGCTGCCTAGCGGAGCAATGTAAAAACTACCAGAGAACTCCTTGCTGGCACCTTCCCCGGTGGAGTTGTGCATGGGGTGTCTTTGGAACGTTTTTTCACCGGCCGACTCCAAAAACAGCGATTCCCCATCTCAGCCCAAAAAGCAGGTAGAACAACTTTTGTGGTGTCTTTCAGCTGCCTAGCGGAGCAATGTAAAAACTACCAGAGAACTCCTTGCTGGCACCTTCCCCGGTGGAGTTGTGCATGGGGTGTCTTTGGAACATTTTTTCACCGGCCGACTCCAAAAACAGCGATTCCCCATCTCAGCCCAGAAAGCAGGTAGAACAACTTTTGTGGTGTCTTTCAGCTGCCTAGCGGAGCAATGTAAAAACTACCAGAGAACTCCTTGCTGGCACCTTCCCCGGTGGAGTTGTGCATGGGGTGTGTTTGGAACGTTTTTTCACCGGCTTAGGCAAGAAGTCAGCGGTTCCCCATCTCGGCCCAGAAAGCAGGTAGAACAACTTTTGTGGTGTCTTTCAGCTGCCTAGCGGAGTAATGTAAAAACTACCAGAGAACTCCTTGCTGGCACCTTCCCCGGCGGAGTTGTGCATGTGGGGTATTTGGAGCGTTTTGTCGCCGGCCGACTCCAAAAGTCAGCGGTTCCCCATCTCGGCCCAGAAAGCAGGTAGAACAACTTTTGTGGTGTCTTTCAGCTGCCTAGCGGAGCAATGTAAAAACTACCAGAGAACTCCTTGCTGGCACCTTCCCCGGGGGAGTTGTGCATGTGGGGTATTTGGAACGTTTTGTCGCCGGCCAACTCCAAAAGTCAGCGGTTCCCCATCTCGGCCCAGAAAGCAGGTAGAACAACTTTTGTGGTGTCTTTCAGCTGCCTAGCGGAGCAATGTAAAAACTACCAGAGAACTCCTTGCTGGCACCTTCCCCGGTGGAGTTGTGCATGGGGTGTCTTTGGAACCTTTTTTCACCGGCTTAGGCAAAAAGTCAGCGGTTCCCCATCTCGGCCCAGAAAGCAGGTAGAACAACTTTTGTGGTGTCTTTCAGCTGCCTAGCGGAGCAATGTAAAAACTACCAGAGAACTCCTTGCTGGCACCTTCCCCGGTGGAGTTGTGCATGGGGTGTCTTTGGAACCTTTTTTCACCGGCCGACTCCAAAAACAGCGATTCCCCATCTCGGCCCAGAAAGCAGGTAGAACAACTTTTGTGGTGTCTTTCAGCTGCCTAGCGGAGCAATGTAAAAACTACCAGAGAACTCCTTGCTGGCACCTTCCCCGGTGGAGTTGTGCATGGGGTGTCTTTGGAACGTTTTTTCACCGGCTTAGGCAAAAAGTCAGCGGTTCCCCATCTCGGCCCAAAAAGCAGGTAGAACAACTTTTGTGGTGTCTTTCAGCTGCCTAGCGGAGCAATGTAAAAACTACCAGAGAACTCCTTGCTGGCACCTTCCCCGGTGGAGTTGTGCATGGGGTGTGTTTGGAACATTTTTTCACCAGCTTAGGCAAAAAGTCAGCGGTTCCCCATCTCAGCCCAGAAAGCAGGTAGAACAACTTTATGGTGTCTTTCAGCTGCCTAGCGGAGCAATGTAAAAACTACCAGAGAACTCCTTGCTGGCACCTTCCCCGGTGGAGTTGTGCATGGGGTGTCTTTGGAACGTTTTTTCACCGGCTTAGGCAAAAAGTCAGCGGTTCCCCATCTCAGCCCAGAAAGCAGGTAGAACAACTTTTGTGGTGTCTTTCAGCTGCCTAGCAGAGCAATGTAAAAACTACCAGAGAACTCCTTGCTGGCACCTTCCCCGGTGGAGTTGTGCATGGGGTGTGTTTGGAACGGTTTTTCACCGGCCGACTCCAAAAACAGCGATTCCCCATCTCAGCCCAGAAAGCAGGTAGAACAACTTTTGTGGTGTCTTTCAGCTGCCTAGCGGAGCAATGTAAAAACTACCAGAGAACTCCTTGCTGGCACCTTCCCCGGTGGAGTTGTGCATGGGGTGTGTTTGGAACGGTTTTTCACCGGCCGACTCCAAAAACAGCGATTCCCCATCTCAGCCCAGAAAGCAGGTAGAACAACTTTTGTGGTGTCTTTCAGCTGCCTAGCGGAGCAATGTAAAAACTACCAGAGAACTCCTTGCTGGCACCTTCCCCGGTGGAGTTGTGCATGGGGTGTGTTTGGAACCTTTTTTCACCGGCTTAGGCAAAAAGTCAGCGGTTCCCCATCTCAGCCCAGAAAGCAGGTAGAACAACTTTATGGTGTCTTTCAGCTGCCTAGCGGAGCAATGTAAAAACTACCAGAGAACTCCTTGCTGGCACCTTCCCCGGTGGAGTTGTGCATGGGGTGTCTTTGGAACGTTTTTTCACCGGCCGACTCCAAAAACAGCGATTCCCCATCTCAGCCCAGAAAGCAGGTAGAACAACTTTTGTGGTGTCTTTCAGCTGCCTAGCGGAGCAATGTAAAAACTACCAGAGAACTCCTTGCTGGCACCTTCCCCGGTGGAGTTGTGCATGGGGTGTCTTTGGAACGTTTTTTCACCGGCTTAGGCAAGAAGTCAGCGGTTCCCCATCTCAGCACAGAAAGCAGGTAGAACAACTTTTGTGGTGTCTTTCAGCTGCCTAGCGGAGCAATGTAAAAACTACCAGAGAACTCCTTGCTGGCACCTTCCCCGGTGGAGTTGTGCATGGGGTGTCTTTGGAACCTTTTTTCACCGGCTTAGGCAAAAAGTCAGCGGTTCCCCATCTCAGCCCAGAAAGCAGGTATAACAACTTTTGGGGTGTCTTTCAGCTGCCTAGCGGAGCAATGTAAAAACTACCAGAGAACTCCTTGCTGGCACCTTCCCCGGTGGAGTTGTGCATGGGGTGTGTTTGGATCGTTTTTTCACCGGCCGACTCCAAAAACAGCGATTCCCCATCTCAGCCCAAAAAGCAGGTAGAACAACTTTTGTGGTGTCTTTCAGCTGCCTAGTGGAGCAATGTAAAAACTACCAGAGAACTCCTTGCTGGCACCTTCCCCGGTGGAGTTGTGCATGGGGTGTCTTTGGAACATTTTTTCACCGGCCGACTCCAAAAACAGCGATTCCCCATCTCAGCCCAGAAAGCAGGTAGAACAACTTTTGTGGTGTCTTTCAGCTGCCTAGCGGAGCAATGTAAAAACTACCAGAGAACTCCTTGCTGGCACCTTCCCCGGTGGAGTTGTGCATGGGGTGTGTTTGGAACGTTTTTTCACCGGCTTAGGCAAGAAGTCAGCGGTTCCCCATCTCGGCCCAGAAAGCAGGTAGAACAACTTTTGTGGTGTCTTTCAGCTGCCTAGCGGAGTAATGTAAAAACTACCAGAGAACTCCTTGCTGGCACCTTCCCCGGCGGAGTTGTGCATGTGGGGTATTTGGAGCGTTTTGTCGCCGGCCGACTCCAAAAGTCAGCGGTTCCCCATCTCGGCCCAGAAAGCAGGTAGAACAACTTTTGGGGTGTCTTTCAGCTGCCTAGCGGAGCAATGTAAAAACTACCAGAGAACTCCTTGCTGGCACCTTCCCCGGTGGAGTTGTGCATGGGGTGTGTTTGGATCGTTTTTTCACCGGCCGACTCCAAAAACAGCGATTCCCCATCTCAGCCCAAAAAGCAGGTAGAACAACTTTTGTGGTGTCTTTCAGCTGCCTAGCGGAGCAATGTAAAAACTACCAGAGAACTCCTTGCTGGCACCTTCCCCGGTGGAGTTGTGCATGGGGTGTCTTTGGAACGTTTTTTCACCGGCCGACTCCAAAAACAGCGATTCCCCATCTCAGCCCAAAAAGCAGGTAGAACAACTTTTGTGGTGTCTTTCAGCTGCCTAGCGGAGCAATGTAAAAACTACCAGAGAACTCCTTGCTGGCACCTTCCCCGGTGGAGTTGTGCATGGGGTGTCTTTGGAACATTTTTTCACCGGCCGACTCCAAAAACAGCGATTCCCCATCTCAGCCCAGAAAGCAGGTAGAACAACTTTTGTGGTGTCTTTCAGCTGCCTAGCGGAGCAATGTAAAAACTACCAGAGAACTCCTTGCTGGCACCTTCCCCGGTGGAGTTGTGCATGGGGTGTGTTTGGAACGTTTTTTCACCAGCTTAGGCAAGAAGTCAGCGGTTCCCCATCTCGGCCCAGAAAGCAGGTAGAACAACTTTTGTGGTGTCTTTCAGCTGCCTAGCGGAGTAATGTAAAAACTACCAGAGAACTCTTTGCTGGCACCTTCCCCGGCGGAGTTGTGCATGTGGGGTATTTGGAGCGTTTTGTCGCCGGCCGACTCCAAAAGTCAGCGGTTCCCCATCTCGGCCCAGAAAGCAGGTAGAACAACTTTTGTGGTGTCTTTCAGCTGCCTAGCGGAGCAATGTAAAAACTACCAGAGAACTCCTTGCTGGCACCTTCCCCGGGGGAGTTGTGCATGTGGGGTATTTGGAACGTTTTGTCGCCGGCCGACTCCAAAAGTCAGCGGTTCCCCATCTCGGCCCAGAAAGCAGGTAGAACAACTTTTGTGGTGTCTTTCAGCTGCCTAGCGGAGCAATGTAAAAACTACCAGAGAACTCCTTGCTGGCACCTTCCCCGGTGGAGTTGTGCATGGGGTGTGTTTGGAACCTTTTTTCACCGGCTTAGGCAAAAAGTCAGCGGTTCCCCATCTCGGCCCAGAAAGCAGGTAGAACAACTTTTGTGGTGTCTTTCAGCTGCCTAGCGGAGCAATGTAAAAACTACCAGAGAACTCCTTGCTGGCACCTTCCCCGGTGGAGTTGTGCATGGGGTGTCTTTGGAACGTTTTTTCACCGGCCGACTCCAAAAACAGCGATTCCCCATCTCGGCCCAGAAAGCAGGTAGAACAACTTTTGTGGTGTCTTTCAGCTGCCTAGCGGAGCAATGTAAAAACTACCAGAGAACTCCTTGCTGGCACCTTCCCCGGTGGAGTTGTGCATGGGGTGTCTTTGGAACGTTTTTTCACCGGCTTAGGCAAAAAGTCAGCGGTTCCCCATCTCGGCCCAAAAAGCAGGTAGAACAACTTTTGTGGTGTCTTTCAGCTGCCTAGCGGAGCAATGTAAAAACTACCAGAGAACTCCTTGCTGGCACCTTCCCCGGTGGAGTTGTGCATGGGGTGTCTTTGGAACATTTTTTCACCGGCTTAGGCAAAAAGTCAGCGGTTCCCCATCTCAGCCCAGAAAGCAGGTAGAACAACTTTATGGTGTCTTTCAGCTGCCTAGCGGAGCAATGTAAAAACTACCAGAGAACTCCTTGCTGGCACCTTCCCCGGTGGAGTTGTGCATGGGGTGTCTTTGGAACGTTTTTTCACCGGCTTAGGCAAAAAGTCAGCGGTTCCCCATCTCAGCCCAGAAAGCAGGTAGAACAACTTTTGTGGTGTCTTTCAGCTGCCTAGCAGAGCAATGTAAAAACTACCAGAGAACTCCTTGCTGGCACCTTCCCCGGTGGAGTTGTGCATGGGGTGTGTTTGGAACGGTTTTTCACCGGCCGACTCCAAAAACAGCGATTCCCCATCTCAGCCCAGAAAGCAGGTAGAACAACTTTTGTGGTGTCTTTCAGCTGCCTAGCGGAGCAATGTAAAAACTACCAGAGAACTCCTTGCTGGCACCTTCCCCGGTGGAGTTGTGCATGGGGTGTCTTTGGAACGTTTTTTCACCGGCTTAGGCAAGAAGTCAGCGGTTCCCCATCTCAGCCCAGAAAGCAGGTATAACAACTTTTGGGGTGTCTTTCAGCTGCCTAGCGGAGCAATGTAAAAACTACCAGAGAACTCCTTGCTGGCACCTTCCCCGGTGGAGTTGTGCATGGGGTGTCTTTGGAACCTTTTTTCACCGGCTTAGTCAAAAAGTCAGCGGTTCCCCATCTCGGCCCAGAAAGCAGGTAGAACAACTTTTGTGGTGTCTTTCAGCTGCCTAGCGGAGCAATGTAAAAACTACCAGAGAACTCCTTGCTGGCACCTTCCCCGGTGGAGTTGTGCATGGGGTGTGTTTGGAACGTTTTTTCACCGGCCGACTCCAAAAACAGCGATTCCCCATCTCAGCCCAAAAAGCAGGTAGAACAACTTTTGTGGTGTCTTTCAGCTGCCTAGCGGAGCAATGTAAAAACTACCAGAGAACTCCTTGCTGGCACCTTCCCCGGTGGAGTTGTGCATGGGGTGTCTTTGGAACTTTTTTTCACCGGCTTAGGCAAGAAGTCAGCGGTTCCCCATCTCGGCCCAGAAAGCAGGTAGAACAACTTTTGTGGTGTCTTTCAGCTGCCTAGCGGAGCAATGTAAAAACTACCAGAGAACTCCTTGCTGGCACCTTCCCCGGTGGAGTTGTGCATGGGGTGTGTTTGGAACGTTTTTTCACCGGCTTAGGCAAGAAGTCAGCGGTTCCCCATCTCAGCCCAGAAAGCAGGTAGAACAACTTTTGTGGTGTCTTTCAGCTGCCTAGCGGAGTAATGTAAAAACTACCAGAGAACTCCTTGCTGGCACCTTCCCCGGCGGAGTTGTGCATGTGGGGTATTTGGAGCGTTTTGTCGCCGGCCGACTCCAAAAGTCAGCGGTTCCCCATCTCAGCCCAGAAAGCAGGTAGAACAACTTTTGTGGTGTCTTTCAGCTGCCTAGCGGAGCAATGTAAAAACTACCAGAGAACTACTTGCTGGCACCTTCCCCGGTGGAGTTGTGCATGTGGGGTATTTGGAACGTTTTGTCGCCGGCCAACTCCAAAAGTCAGCAGTTCCCCATCTCGGCCCAGAAAGCAGGTAGAACAACTTTTGTGGTGTCTTTCAGCTGCCTAGCGGAGCAATGTAAAAACTACCAGAGAACTCCTTGCTGGCACCTTCCCCGGTGGAGTTGTGCATGGGGTGTCTTTGGAACCTTTTTTCACCGGCTTAGGCAAAAAGTCAGCGGTTCCCCATCTCGGCCCAGAAAGCAGGTAGAACAACTTTTGTGGTGTCTTTCAGCTGCCTAGCGGAGCAATGTAAAAACTACCAGAGAACTCCTTGCTGGCACCTTCCCCGGTGGAGTTGTGCATGGGGTGTCTTTGGAACGTTTTTTCACCGGCCGACTCCAAAAACAGCGATTCCCCATCTCGGCCCAGAAAGCAGGTAGAACAACTTTTGTGGTGTCTTTCAGCTGCCTAGCGGAGCAATGTAAAAACTACCAGAGAACTCCTTGCTGGCACCTTCCCCGGTGGAGTTGTGCATGGGGTGTGTTTGGAACGTTTTTTCACCGGCTTAGGCAAAAAGTCAGCGGTTCCCCATCTCGGCCCAAAAAGCAGGTAGAACCACTTTTGTGGTGTCTTTCAGCTGCCTAGCGGAGCAATGTAAAAACTACCAGAGAACTCCTTGCTGGCACCTTCCCCGGTGGAGTTGTGCATGGGGTGTCTTTGGAACATTTTTTCACCGGCTTAGTCCAAAAGTCAGCGGTTCTCCATCTCGGCCCAGAAAGCAGGTAGAACAACTTTTGTGGTGTCTTTCAGCTGCCTAGCGGAGCAATGTAAAAACTACCAGAGAACTCCTTGCTGGCACCTTCCCCGGTGGAGTTGTGCATGGGGTGTCTTTGGAACCTTTTTTCACCGGCTTAGGCAAGAAGTCAGCGGTTCCCCATCTCAGCCCAGAAAGCAGGTAGAACAACTTTTGTGGTGTCTTTCAGCTGCCTAGCGGAGCAATGTAAAAACTACCAGAGAACTCCTTGCTGGCACCTTCCCCGGTGGAGTTGTGCATGGGGTGTGTTTGGAACGTTTTTTCACCGGCTTAGTCAAAAAGTCAGCGGTTCCCCATCTCGGCCCAGAAAGCAGGTAGAACAACTTTTGTGGTGTCTTTCAGCTGCCTAGCGGAGCAATGTAAAAACTACCAGAGAACTCCTTGCTGGCACCTTCCCCGGTGGAGTTGTGCATGGGGTGTCTTTGGAACCTTTTTTCACCGGCTTAGGCAAAAAGTCAGCGGTTCCCCATCTCGGCCCAGAAAGCAGGTAGAACAACTTTTGTGGTGTCTTTCAGCTGCCTAGCGGAGCAATGTAAAAACTACCAGAGAACTCCTTGCTGGCACCTTCCCCGGGGGAGTTGTGCATGGGGTGTGTTTGGAACGTTTTTTCACCGGCCGACTCCAAAAACAGCGATTCCCCATCTCGGCCCAGAAAGCAGGTAGAACAACTTTTGTGGTGTCTTTCAGCTGCCTAGCGGAGCAATGTAAAAACTACCAGAGAACTCCTTGCTGGCACCTTCCCCGGTGGAGTTGTGCATGGGGTGTCTTTGGAACGTTTTTTCACCGGCTTAGGCAAAAAGTCAGCGGTTCCCCATCTCGGCCCAAAAAGCAGGTAGAACAACTTTTGTGGTGTCTTTCAGCTGCCTAGCGGAGCAATGTAAAAACTACCAGAGAACTCCTTGCTGGCACCTTCCCCGGTGGAGTTGTGCATGGGGTGTCTTTGGAACATTTTTTCACCGGCTTAGGCAAAAAGTCAGCGGTTCCCCATCTCAGCCCAGAAAGCAGGTAGAACAACTTTATGGTGTCTTTCAGCTCCCTAGCGGAGCAATGTAAAAACTACCAGAGAACTCCTTGCTGGCACCTTCCCCGGTGGAGTTGTGCATGGGGTGTCTTTGGAACGTTTTTTCACCGGCCGACTCCAAAAACAGCGATTCCCCATCTCGGCCCAGAAAGCAGGGAGAACAACTTTTGTGGTGTCTTTCAGCTGCCTAGCGGAGCAATGTAAAAACTACCAGAGAACTCCTTGCTGGCACCTTCCCCGGTGGAGTTGTGCATGGGGTGTCTTTGGAACCTTTTTTCACCGGCTTAGGCAAAAAGTCAGCGGTTCCCCATCTCAGCACAGAAAGCAGGTAGAACAACTTTTGTGGTGTCTTTCAGCTGCCTAGCGGAGCAATGTAAAAACTACCAGAGAACTCCTTGCTGGCACCTTCCCCGGTGGAGTTGTGCATGGGGTGTGTTTGGAACCTTTTTTCACCGGCTTAGGCAAAAAGTCAGCGGTTCCCCATCTCAGCCCAGAAAGCAGGTATAACAACTTTTGGGGTGTCTTTCAGCTGCCTAGCGGAGCAATGTAAAAACTACCAGAGAACTCCTTGCTGGCACCTTCCCCGGTGGAGTTGTGCATGGGGTGTGTTTGGAACGTTTTTTCACCGGCCGACTCCAAAAACAGCGATTCCCCATCTCAGCCCAAAAAGCAGGTAGAACAACTTTTGTGGTGTCTTTCAGCTGCCTAGCGGAGCAATGTAAAAACTACCAGAGAACTCCTTGCTGGCACCTTCCCCGGTGGAGTTGTGCATGGGGTGTCTTTGGAACGTTTTTTCACCGGCCGACTCCAAAAACAGCGATTCCCCATCTCAGCCCAAAAAGCAGGTAGAACAACTTTTGTGGTGTCTTTCAGCTGCCTAGCGGAGCAATGTAAAAACTACCAGAGAACTCCTTGCTGGCACCTTCCCCGGTGGAGTTGTGCATGGGGTGTCTTTGGAACATTTTTTCACCGGCTTAGTCCAAAAGTCAGCGGTTCTCCATCTCAGCCCAGAAAGCAGGTAGAACAACTTTTGTGGTGTCTTTCAGCTGCCTAGCGGAGCAATGTAAAAACTACCAGAGAACTCCTTGCTGGCACCTTCCCCGGTGGAGTTGTGCATGGGGTGTCTTTGGAACGTTTTTTCACCGGCTTAGGCAAGAAGTCAGCGGTTCCCCATCTCAGCCCAGAAAGCAGGTAGAACAACTTTTGTGGTGTCTTTCAGCTGCCTAGCGGAGTAATGTAAAAACTACCAGAGAACTCCTTGCTGGCACCTTCCCCGGCGGAGTTGTGCATGTGGGGTATTTGGAGCGTTTTGTCGCCGGCCGACTCCAAAAGTCAGCGGTTCCCCATCTCGGCGCAGAAAGCAGGTAGAACAACTTTTGTGGTGTCTTTCAGCTGCCTAGCGGAGCAATGTAAAAACTACCAGAGAACTCCTTGCTGGCACCTTCCCCGGTGGAGTTGTGCATGTGGGGTATTTGGAACGTTTTGTCGCCGGCCGACTCCAAAAGTCAGCGGTTCCCCATCTCGGCCCAGAAAGCAGGTAGAACAACTTTTGTGGTGTCTTTCAGCTGCCTAGCGGAGCAATGTAAAAACTACCAGAGAACTCCTTGCTGGCACCTTCCCCGGTGGAGTTGTGCATGGGGTGTCTTTGGAACCTTTTTTCACCGGCTTAGGCAAAAAGTCAGCGGTTCCCCATCTCGGCCCAGAAAGCAGGTAGAACAACTTTTGTGGTGTCTTTCAGCTGCCTAGCGGAGCAATGTAAAAACTACCAGAGAACTCCTTGCTGGCACCTTCCCCGGTGGAGTTGTGCATGGGGTGTCTTTGGAACGTTTTTTCACCGGCCGACTCCAAAAACAGCGATTCCCCATCTCGGCCCAGAAAGCAGGTAGAACAACTTTTGTGGTGTCTTTCAGCTGCCTAGCGGAGCAATGTAAAAACTACCAGAGAACTCCTTGCTGGCACCTTCCCCGGTGGAGTTGTGCATGGGGTGTCTTTGGAACGTTTTTTCACCGGCTTAGGCAAAAAGTCAGCGGTTCCCCATCTCGGCCCAAAAAGCAGGTAGAACAACTTTTGTGGTGTCTTTCAGCTGCCTAGCGGAGCAATGTAAAAACTACCAGAGAACTCCTTGCTGGCACCTTCCCCGGTGGAGTTGTGCATGGGGTGTCTTTGGAACATTTTTTCACCGGCTTAGTCCAAAAGTCAGCGGTTCTCCATCTCAGCCCAGAAAGCAGGTAGAACAACTTTTGTGGTGTCTTTCAGCTGCCTAGCGGAACAATGTAAAAACTACCAGAGAACTCCTTGCTGGCACCTTCCCCGGTGGAGTTGTGCATGGGGTGTCTTTGGAACCTTTTTTCACCGGCTTAGGCAAGAAGTCAGCGGTTCCCCATCTCAGCCCAGAAAGCAGGTAGAACAACTTTTGTGGTGTCTTTCAGCTGCCTAGCGGAGCAATGTAAAAACTACCAGAGAACTCCTTGCTGGCACCTTCCCCGGTGGAGTTGTGCATGGGGTGTCTTTGGAACCTTTTTTCACCGGCTTAGTCAAAAAGTCAGCGGTTCCCCATCTCGGCCCAGAAAGCAGGTAGAACAACTTTTGTGGTGTCTTTCAGCTGCCTAGCGGAGCAATGTAAAAACTACCAGAGAACTCCTTGCTGGCACCTTCCCCGGTGGAGTTGTGCATGGGGTGTCTTTGGAACGTTTTTTCACCGGCTTAGGCAAGAAGTCAGCAGTTCCCCATCTCGGCCCAGAAAGCAGGTAGAACAACTTTTGTGGTGTCTTTCAGCTGCCTAGCGGAGCAATGTAAAAACTACCAGAGAACTCCTTGCTGGCACCTTCCCCGGTGGAGTTGTGCATGGGGTGTCTTTGGAACGTTTTTTCACCGGCTTAGTCAAAAAGTCAGCGGTTCCCCATCTCGGCCCAGAAAGCAGGTAGAACAACTTTTGTGGTGTCTTTCAGCTGCCTAGCGGAGCAATGTAAAAACTACCAGAGAACTCCTTGCTGGCACCTTCCCCGGTGGAGTTGTGCATGGGGTGTGTTTGGAACGTTTTTTCACCGGCCGACTCCAAAAACAGCGATTCCCCATCTCAGCCCAAAAAGCAGGTAGAACAACTTTTGTGATGTCTTTCAGCTGCCTAGCGGAGCAATGTAAAAACTACCAGAGAACTCCTTGCTGGCACCTTCCCCGGTGGAGTTGTGCATGGGGTGTCTTTGGAACATTTTTTCACCGGCTTAGGCAAGAAGTCAGCGGTTCCCCATCTCGGCCCAGAAAGCAGGTAGAACAACTTTTGTGGTGTCTTTCAGCTGCCTAGCGGATCAATGTAAAAACTACCAGAGAACTCCTTGCTGGCACCTTCCCCGGTGGAGTTGTGCATGGGGTGTGTTTGGAACGGTTTTTCACCGGCCGACTCCAAAAACAGCTATTCCCCATCTCAGCCCAAAAAGCAGGTAGAACAACTTTTGTGGTGTCTTTCAGCTGCCTAGCGGAGCAATGTAAAAACTACCAGAGAACTCCTTGCTGGCACCTTCCCCGGTGGAGTTGTGCATGGGGTGTCTTTGGAACCTTTTTTCACCGGCTTAGTCCAAAAGTCAGCGGTTCTCCATCTCAGCCCAGAAAGCAGGTAGAACAACTTTTGTGGTGTCTTTCAGCTGCCTAGTGGAGCAATGTAAAAACTACCAGAGAACTCCTTGCTGGCACCTTCCCCGGTGGAGTTGTGCATGGGGTGTGTTTGGAACGTTTTTTCACCAGCCAACTCCAAAAACAGCGATTCCCCATCTCAGCCCAAAAAGCAGGTAGAACAACTTTTGTGGTGTCTTTCAGCTGCCTAGCGGAGCAATGTAAAAACTACCAGAGAACTCCTTGCTGGCACCTTCCCCGGTGGAGTTGTGCATGGGGTGTCTTTGGAACGTTTTTTCACCGGCTTAGGCAAGAAGTCAGCGGTTCCCCATCTCAGCCCAGAAAGCAGGTAGAACAACTTTTGTGGTGTCTTTCAGCTGCCTAGCGGAGTAATGTAAAAACTACCAGAGAACTCCTTGCTGGCACCTTCCCCGGCGGAGTTGTGCATGTGGGGTATTTGGAGCGTTTTGTCGCCGGCCGACTCCAAAAGTCAGCGGTTCCCCATCTCGGCGCAGAAAGCAGGTAGAACAACTTTTGTGGTGTCTTTCAGCTGCCTAGCGGAGCAATGTAAAAACTACCAGAGAACTCCTTGCTGGCACCTTCCCCGGTGGAGTTGTGCATGTGGGGTATTTGGAACGTTTTGTCGCCGGCCGACTCCAAAAGTCAGCGGTTCCCCATCTCGGCCCAGAAAGCAGGTAGAACAACTTTTGTGGTGTCTTTCAGCTGCCTAGCGGAGCAATGTAAAAACTACCAGAGAACTCCTTGCTGGCACCTTCCCCGGTGGAGTTGTGCATGGGGTGTCTTTGGAACCTTTTTTCACCGGCTTAGGCAAAAAGTCAGCGGTTCCCCATCTCGGCCCAGAAAGCAGGTAGAACAACTTTTGTGGTGTCTTTCAGCTGCCTAGCGGAGCAATGTAAAAACTACCAGAGAACTCCTTGCTGGCACCTTCCCCGGTGGAGTTGTGCATGGGGTGTCTTTGGAACGTTTTTTCACCGGCCGACTCCAAAAACAGCGATTCCCCATCTCGGCCCAGAAAGCAGGTAGAACAACTTTTGTGGTGTCTTTCAGCTGCCTAGCGGAGCAATGTAAAAACTACCAGAGAACTCCTTGCTGGCACCTTCCCCGGTGGAGTTGTGCATGGGGTGTCTTTGGAACGTTTTTTCACCGGCTTAGGCAAAAAGTCAGCGGTTCCCCATCTCGGCCCAAAAAGCAGGTAGAACAACTTTTGTGGTGTCTTTCAGCTGCCTAGCGGAGCAATGTAAAAACTACCAGAGAACTCCTTGCTGGCACCTTCCCCGGTGGAGTTGTGCATGGGGTGTCTTTGGAACATTTTTTCACCGGCTTAGTCCAAAAGTCAGCGGTTCTCCATCTCAGCCCAGAAAGCAGGTAGAACAACTTTTGTGGTGTCTTTCAGCTGCCTAGCGGAACAATGTAAAAACTACCAGAGAACTCCTTGCTGGCACCTTCCCCGGTGGAGTTGTGCATGGGGTGTCTTTGGAACCTTTTTTCACCGGCTTAGGCAAGAAGTCAGCGGTTCCCCATCTCAGCCCAGAAAGCAGGTAGAACAACTTTTGTGGTGTCTTTCAGCTGCCTAGCGGAGCAATGTAAAAACTACCAGAGAACTCCTTGCTGGCACCTTCCCCGGTGGAGTTGTGCATGGGGTGTCTTTGGAACCTTTTTTCACCGGCTTAGTCAAAAAGTCAGCGGTTCCCCATCTCGGCCCAGAAAGCAGGTAGAACAACTTTTGTGGTGTCTTTCAGCTGCCTAGCGGAGCAATGTAAAAACTACCAGAGAACTCCTTGCTGGCACCTTCCCCGGTGGAGTTGTGCATGGGGTGTCTTTGGAACGTTTTTTCACCGGCTTAGGCAAGAAGTCAGCAGTTCCCCATCTCGGCCCAGAAAGCAGGTAGAACAACTTTTGTGGTGTCTTTCAGCTGCCTAGCGGAGCAATGTAAAAACTACCAGAGAACTCCTTGCTGGCACCTTCCCCGGTGGAGTTGTGCATGGGGTGTCTTTGGAACGTTTTTTCACCGGCTTAGTCAAAAAGTCAGCGGTTCCCCATCTCGGCCCAGAAAGCAGGTAGAACAACTTTTGTGGTGTCTTTCAGCTGCCTAGCGGAGCAATGTAAAAACTACCAGAGAACTCCTTGCTGGCACCTTCCCCGGGGGAGTTGTGCATGGGGTGTCTTTGGAACGTTTTTTCACCGGCCGACTCCAAAAACAGCGATTCCCCATCTCAGCCCAAAAAGCAGGTAGAACAACTTTTGTGATGTCTTTCAGCTGCCTAGCGGAGCAATGTAAAAACTACCAGAGAACTCCTTGCTGGCACCTTCCCCGGTGGAGTTGTGCATGGGGTGTCTTTGGAACATTTTTTCACCGGCTTAGGCAAGAAGTCAGCGGTTCCCCATCTCGGCCCAGAAAGCAGGTAGAACAACTTTTGTGGTGTCTTTCAGCTGCCTAGCGGATCAATGTAAAAACTACCAGAGAACTCCTTGCTGGCACCTTCCCCGGTGGAGTTGTGCATGGGGTGTGTTTGGAACGGTTTTTCACCGGCCGACTCCAAAAACAGCTATTCCCCATCTCAGCCCAAAAAGCAGGTAGAACAACTTTTGTGGTGTCTTTCAGCTGCCTAGCGGAGCAATGTAAAAACTACCAGAGAACTCCTTGCTGGCACCTTCCCCGGTGGAGTTGTGCATGGGGTGTCTTTGGAACCTTTTTTCACCGGCTTAGTCCAAAAGTCAGCGGTTCTCCATCTCAGCCCAGAAAGCAGGTAGAACAACTTTTGTGGTGTCTTTCAGCTGCCTAGTGGAGCAATGTAAAAACTACCAGAGAACTCCTTGCTGGCACCTTCCCCGGGGGAGTTGTGCATGGGGTGTGTTTGGAACGTTTTTTCACCAGCCAACTCCAAAAACAGCGATTCCCCATCTCAGCCCAAAAAGCAGGTAGAACAACTTTTGTGGTGTCTTTCAGCTGCCTAGCGGAGCAATGTAAAAACTACCAGAGAACTCCTTGCTGGCACCTTCCCCGGTGGAGTTGTGCATGGGGTGTCTTTGGAACATTTTTTCACCGGCTTAGTCCAAAAGTCAGCGGTTCTCCATCTCAGCCCAGAAAGCAGGTAGAACAACTTTTGTGGTGTCTTTCAGCTGCCTAGCGGAGCAATGTAAAAACTACCAGAGAACTCCTTGCTGGCACCTTCCCCGGTGGAGTTGTGCATGGGGTGTGTTTGGAACGTTTTTTCACCGGCTTAGGCAAGAAGTCAGCGGTTCCCCATCTCGGCCCAGAAAGCAGGTAGAACAACTTTTGTGGTGTCTTTCAGCTGCCTAGCGGAGCAATGTAAAAACTACCAGAGAACTCCTTGCTGGCACCTTCCCCGGTGGAGTTGTGCATGGGGTGTCTTTGGAACGTTTTTTCACCGGCCGACTCCAAAAACAGCGATTCCCCATCTCAGCCCAAAAAGCAGGTAGAACAACTTTTGTGGTGTCTTTCAGCTGCCTAGCGGAGCAATGTAAAAACTACCAGAGAACTCCTTGCTGGCACCTTCCCCGGTGGAGTTGTGCATGGGGTGTGTTTGGAACGTTTTGTCACCGGCTTAGGCAAAAAGTCAGCGGTTCCCCATCTCGGCCCAGAAAGCAGGTAGAACAACTTTTGTGGTGTCTTTCAGCTGCCTAGCGGAGCAATGTAAAAACTACCAGAGAACTCCTTGCTGGCACCTTCCCCGGTGGAGTTGTGCATGGGGTGTCTTTGGAACGTTTTTTCACCGG
The DNA here is from genome assembly GCF_963210335.1 of Falco punctatus. Classification (NCBI taxonomy): domain Eukaryota; kingdom Metazoa; phylum Chordata; class Aves; order Falconiformes; family Falconidae; genus Falco; species Falco punctatus. The sequence continues at coordinate 111,449 of NW_027660051.1, forward strand.
CTTAGGCAAAAAGTCAGCGGTTCCCCATCTCGGCCCAGAAAGCAGGTAGAACAACTTTTGTGGTGTCTTTCAGCTGCCTAGCGGAGCAATGTAAAAACTACCAGAGAACTCCTTGCTGGCACCTTCCCCGGTGGAGTTGTGCATGGGGTGTCTTTGGAACGTTTTTTCACCGGCCGACTCCAAAAACAGCGATTCCCCATCTCGGCCCAGAAAGCAGGTAGAACAACTTTTGTGGTGTCTTTCAGCTGCCTAGCGGAGCAATGTAAAAACTACCAGAGAACTCCTTGCTGGCACCTTCCCCGGTGGAGTTGTGCATGGGGTGTCTTTGGAACGTTTTTTCACCGGCTTAGTCAAAAAGTCAGCGGTTCTCCATCTCGGCCCAGAAAGCAGGTAGAACAACTTTTGTGGTGTCTTTCAGCTGCCTAGCGGAGCAATGTAAAAACTACCAGAGAACTCCTTGCTGGCACCTTCCCCGGTGGAGTTGTGCATGGGGTGTCTTTGGAACCTTTTTTCACCGGCTTAGGCAAAAAGTCAGCGGTTCCCCATCTCAGCCCAGAAAGCAGGTAGAACAACTTTTGTGGTGTCTTTCAGCTGCCTAGCGGAGCAATGTAAAAACTACCAGAGAACTCCTTGCTGGCACCTTCCCCGGTGGAGTTGTGCATGGGGTGTGTTTGGAACGTTTTTTCACCGGCCGACTCCAAAAACAGCGATTCCCCATCTCAGCCCAAAAAGCAGGTAGAACAACTTTTGTGGTGTCTTTCAGCTGCCTAGCGGAGCAATGTAAAAACTACCAGAGAACTCCTTGCTGGCACCTTCCCCGGTGGAGTTGTGCATGGGGTGTCTTTGGAAAGTTTTTTCACCGGCTTAGGCAAAAAGTCAGCAGTTCCCCATCTCAGCCCAGAAAGCAGGTAGAACAACTTTTGTGGTGTCTTTCAGCTGCCTAGCGGAGCAATGTAAAAACTACCAGAGAACTCCTTGCTGGCACCTTCCCCGGTGGAGTTGTGCATGGGGTGTCTTTGGAACATTTTTTCACCGGCTTAGTCCAAAAGTCAGCGGTTCTCCATCTCAGCCCAGAAAGCAGGTAGAACAACTTTTGTGGTGTCTTTCAGCTGCCTAGCGGAGCAATGTAAAAACTACCAGAGAACTCCTTGCTGGCACCTTCCCCGGTGGAGTTGTGCATGGGGTGTGTTTGGAACGTTTTTTCACCGGCTTAGGCAAGAAGTCAGCGGTTCCCCATCTCAGCCCAGAAAGCAGGTTGAACAACTTTTGTGGTGTCTTTCAGCTGCCTAGCGGAGTAATGTAAAAACTACCAGAGAACTCCTTGCTGGCACCTTCCCCGGGGGAGTTGTGCATGTGGGGTATTTGGAACGTTTTGTCGCCGGCGGACTCCAAAAGTCAGCGGTTCCCCATCTCAGCCCAGAAAGCAGGTAGAACAACTTTTGTGGTGTCTTTCAGCTGCCTAGCGGAGCAATGTAAAAACTACCAGAGAACTCCTTGCTGGCACCTTCCCCGGTGGAGTTGTGCATGGGGTGTCTTTGGAACGTTTTTTCACCGGCTTAGGCAAGAAGTCAGCGGTTCCCCATCTCGGCCCAGAAAGCAGGTAGAACAACTTTTGTGGTGTCTTTCAGCTGCCTAGCGGAGCAATGTAAAAACTACCAGAGAACTCCTTGCTGGCACCTTCCCCGGTGGAGTTGTGCATGGGGTGTCTTTGGAACCTTTTTTCACCGGCTTAGGCAAGAAGTCAGCGGTTCCCCATCTCGGCCCAGAAAGCAGGTAGAACCACTTTTGTGGTGTCTTTCAGCTGCCTAGCGGAGCAATGTAAAAACTACCAGAGAACTCCTTGCTGGCACCTTCCAAGGTGGAGTTGTGCATGGGGTGTCTTTGGAACGTTTTTTCACCGGCCGACTCCAAAAACAGCGATTCCCCATCTCGGCCCAGAAAGCAGGTAGAACAACTTTTGTGGTGTCTTTCAGCTGCCTAGCGGAGCAATGTAAAAACTACCAGAGAACTCCTTGCTGGCACCTTCCCCGGTGGAGTTGTGCATGGGGTGTGTTTGGAACCTTTTTTCACCGGCTTAGGCAAAAAGTCAGCGGTTCCCCATCTCGGCCCAAAAAGCAGGTAGAACAACTTTTGTGGTGTCTTTCAGCTGCCTAGCGGAGCAATGTAAAAACTACCAGAGAACTCCTTGCTGGCACCTTCCCCGGTGGAGTTGTGCATGGGGTGTGTTTGGAACGTTTTTTCACCGGCCGACTCCAAAAACAGCGATTCCCCATCTCAGCCCAAAAAGCAGGTAGAACAACTTTTGTGGTGTCTTTCAGCTGCCTAGCGGAGCAATGTAAAAACTACCAGAGAACTCCTTGCTGGCACCTTCCCCGGTGGAGTTGTGCATGGGGTGTCTTTGGAACATTTTTTCACCGGCTTAGGCAAGAAGTCAGCGATTCCCCATCTCGGCCCAGAAAGCAGGTAGAACCACTTTTGTGGTGTCTTTCAGCTGCCTAGCGGATCAATGTAAAAACTACCAGAGAACTCCTTGCTGGCACCTTCCCCGGTGGAGTTGTGCATGGGGTGTCTTTGGAACCTTTTTTCACCGGCTTAGGCAAGAAGTCAGCGGTTCCCCATCTCAGCCCAGAAAGCAGGTAGAACAACTTTTGTGGTGTCTTTCAGCTGCCTAGCGGAGCAATGTAAAAACTACCAGAGAACTCCTTGCTGGCACCTTCCCCGGTGGAGTTGTGCATGGGGTGTCTTTGGAACGTTTTTTCACCGGCCGACTCCAAAAACAGCGATTCCCCATCTCAGCCCAGAAAGCAGGTAGAACAACTTTTGTGGTGTCTTTCAGCTGCCTAGCGGAGCAATGTAAAAACTACCAGAGAACTCCTTGCTGGCACCTTCCCCGGTGGAGTTGTGCATGGGGTGTGTTTGGAACATTTTGTCACCGGCTTAGGCAAAAAGTCAGCGGTTCCCCATCTCGGCCCAGAAAGCAGGTAGAACAACTTTTGTGGTGTCTTTCAGCTGCCTAGCGGAGCAATGTAAAAACTACCAGAGAACTCCTTGCTGGCACCTTCCCCGGTGGAGTTGTGCATGGGGTGTCTTTGGAACGTTTTTTCACCGGCTTAGGCAAAAAGTCAGCGGTTCCGCATCTCGGCCCAGAAAGCAGGTAGAACAACTTTTGTGGTGTCTTTCAGCTGCCTAGCGGAGCAATGTAAAAACTACCAGAGAACTCCTTGCTGGCACCTTCCCCGGTGGAGTTGTGCATGGGGTGTCTTTGGAACGTTTTTTCACCGGCCGACTCCAAAAACAGCGATTCCCCATCTCGGCCCAGAAAGCAGGTAGAACAACTTTTGTGGTGTCTTTCAGCTGCCTAGCGGAGCAATGTAAAAACTACCAGAGAACTCCTTGCTGGCACCTTCCCCGGTGGAGTTGTGCATGGGGTGTCTTTGGAACGTTTTTTCACCGGCTTAGTCAAAAAGTCAGCGGTTCTCCATCTCGGCCCAGAAAGCAGGTAGAACAACTTTTGTGGTGTCTTTCAGCTGCCTAGCGGAGCAATGTAAAAACTACCAGAGAACTCCTTGCTGGCACCTTCCCCGGTGGAGTTGTGCATGGGGTGTCTTTGGAACCTTTTTTCACCGGCTTAGGCAAGAAGTCAGCGGTTCCCCATCTCAGCCCAGAAAGCAGGTAGAACAACTTTTGTGGTGTCTTTCAGCTGCCTAGCGGAGCAATGTAAAAACTACCAGAGAACTCCTTGCTGGCACCTTCCCCGGTGGAGTTGTGCATGGGGTGTCTTTGGAACGTTTTTTCACCGGCCGACTCCAAAAACAGCGATTCCCCATCTCAGCCCAAAAAGCAGGTAGAACAACTTTTGTGGTGTCTTTCAGCTGCCTAGCGGAGCAATGTAAAAACTACCAGAGAACTCCTTGCTGGCACCTTCCCCGGTGGAGTTGTGCATGGGGTGTGTTTGGAACGTTTTTTCACCGGCTTAGGCAAAAAGTCAGCAGTTCCCCATCTCAGCCCAGAAAGCAGGTAGAACAACTTTTGTGGTGTCTTTCAGCTGCCTAGCGGAGCAATGTAAAAACTACCAGAGAACTCCTTGCTGGCACCTTCCCCGGTGGAGTTGTGCATGGGGTGTGTTTGGAACGTTTTTTCACCGGCTTAGTCCAAAAGTCAGCGGTTCCGCATCTCGGCCCAGAAAGCAGGTAGAACAACTTTTGTGGTGTCTTTCAGCTGCCTAGCGGAGCAATGTAAAAACTACCAGAGAACTCCTTGCTGGCACCTTCCCCGGTGGAGTTGTGCATGGGGTGTGTTTGGAACGTTTTTTCACCGGCCGACTCCAAAAACAGCGATTCCCCATCTCAGCCCAGAAAGCAGGTAGAACAACTTTTGTGGTGTCTTTCAGCTGCCTAGCGGAGCAATGTAAAAACTACCAGAGAACTCCTGCTGGCACCTTCCCCGGTGGAGTTGTGCATGGGGTGTCTTTGGAACGTTTTTTCACCGGCCGACTCCAAAAACAGCGATTCCCCATCTCAGCCCAAAAAGCAGGTAGAACAACTTTTGTGGTGTCTTTCAGCTGCCTAGCGGAGCAATGTAAAAACTACCAGAGAACTCCTTGCTGGCACCTTCCCCGGGGGAGTTGTGCATGGGGTGTGTTTGGAACGTTTTTTCACCGGCTTAGGCAAGAAGTCAGCGGTTCCCCATCTCAGCCCAGAAAGCAGGTAGAACAACTTTTGTGGTGTCTTTCAGCTGCCTAGCGGAGTAATGTAAAAACTACCAGAGAACTCCTTGCTGGCACCTTCCCCGGGGGAGTTGTGCATGTGGGGTATTTGGAACGTTTTGTCGCCGGCCGACTCCAAAAGTCAGCGGTTCCCCATCTCAGCCCAGAAAGCAGGTAGAACAACTTTTGTGGTGTCTTTCAGCTGCCTAGCGGAGCAATGTAAAAACTACCAGAGAACTCCTTGCTGGCACCTTCCCCGGTGGAGTTGTGCATGGGGTGTGTTTGGAACGTTTTTTCACCGGCTTAGGCAAAAAGTCAGCGGTTCCCCATCTCGGCCCAGAAAGCAGGTAGAACCACTTTTGTGGTGTCTTTCAGCTGCCTAGCGGAGCAATGTAAAAACTACCAGAGAACTCCTTGCTGGCACCTTCCCCGGTGGAGTTGTGCATGGGGTGTCTTTGGAACCTTTTTTCACCGGCTTAGGCAAAAAGTCAGCGGTTCCCCATCTCGGCCCAAAAAGCAGGTAGAACAACTTTTGTGGTGTCTTTCAGCTGCCTAGCGGAGCAATGTAAAAACTACCAGAGAACTCCTTGCTGGCACCTTCCCCGGTGGAGTTGTGCATGGGGTGTCTTTGGAACCTTTTTTCACCGGCTTAGGCAAGAAGTCAGCGGTTCCCCATCTCGGCCCAGAAAGCAGGTAGAACAACTTTTGTGGTGTCTTTCAGCTGCCTAGCGGAGCAATGTAAAAACTACCAGAGAACTCCTTGCTGACACCTTCCCCGGGGGAGTTGTGCATGTGGGGTATTTGGAACGTTTTGTCGCCGGCCGACTCCAAAAGTCAGCGGTTCCCCATCTCAGCCCAGAAAGCAGGTAGAACAACTTTTGTGGTGTCTTTCAGCTGCCTAGCGGAGCAATGTAAAAACTACCAGAGAACTCCTTGCTGGCACCTTCCCCGGTGGAGTTGTGCATGGGGTGTCTTTGGAACGTTTTTTCACCGGCTTAGGCAAAAAGTCAGCGGTTCCCCATCTCGGCCCAGAAAGCAGGTAGAACCACTTTTGTGGTGTCTTTCAGCTGCCTAGCGGAGCAATGTAAAAACTACCAGAGAACTCCTTGCTGGCACCTTCCCCGGTGGAGTTGTGCATGGGGTGTCTTTGGAACGTTTTTTCACCGGCCGACTCCAAAAACAGCGATTCCCCATCTCGGCCCAGAAAGCAGGTAGAACAACTTTTGTGGTGTCTTTCAGCTGCCTAGCGGAGCAATGTAAAAACTACCAGAGAACTCCTTGCTGGCACCTTCCCCGGTGGAGTTGTGCATGGGGTGTCTTTGGAACCTTTTTTCACCGGCTTAGGCAAAAAGTCAGCGGTTCCCCATCTCGGCCCAAAAAGCAGGTAGAACAACTTTTGTGGTGTCTTTCAGCTGCCTAGCGGAGCAATGTAAAAACTACCAGAGAACTCCTTGCTGGCACCTTCCCCGGTGGAGTTGTGCATGGGGTGTCTTTGGAACATTTTTTCACCGGCTTAGTCCAAAAGTCAGCGGTTCTCCATCTCAGCCCAGAAAGCAGGTAGAACAACTTTTGTGGTGTCTTTCAGCTGCCTAGCGGAACAATGTAAAAACTACCAGAGAACTCCTTGCTGGCACCTTCCCCGGTGGAGTTGTGCATGGGGTGTGTTTGGAACCTTTTTTCACCGGCTTAGGCAAGAAGTCAGCGGTTCCCCATCTCAGCCCAGAAAGCAGGTAGAACAACTTTTGTGGTGTCTTTCAGCTGCCTAGCGGAGCAATGTAAAAACTACCAGAGAACTCCTTGCTGGCACCTTCCCCGGTGGAGTTGTGCATGGGGTGTCTTTGGAACGTTTTGTCACCGGCTTAGGCAAAAAGTCAGCGGTTCCCCATCTCGGCCCAGAAAGCAGGTAGAACAACTTTTGTGGTGTCTTTCAGCTGCCTAGCGGAGCAATGTAAAAACTACCAGAGAACTCCTTGCTGGCACCTTCCCCGATGGAGTTGTGCATGGGGTGTCTTTGGAACGTTTTTTCACCGGCTTAGGCAAAAAGTCAGCGGTTCCCCATCTCGGCCCAGAAAGCAGGTAGAACAACTTTTGTGGTGTCTTTCAGCTGCCTAGTGGAGCAATGTAAAAACTACCAGAGAACTCCTTGCTGGCACCTTCCCCGGTGGAGTTGTGCATGGGGTGTGTTTGGAACGTTTTTTCACCGGCTTAGTCCAAAAGTCAGCGGTTCCCCATCTCGGCCCAGAAAGCAGGTAGAACAACTTTTGTGGTGTCTTTCAGCTGCCTAGCGGAGCAATGTAAAAACTACCAGAGAACTCCTTGCTGGCACCTTCCCCGGTGGAGTTGTGCATGGGGTGTGTTTGGAACGTTTTTTCACCGGCCGACTCCAAAAACAGCGATTCCCCATCTCAGCCCAAAAAGCAGGTAGAACAACTTTTGTGGTGTCTTTCAGCTGCCTAGCGGAGCAATGTAAAAACTACCAGAGAACTCCTTGCTGGCACCTTCCCCGGTGGAGTTGTGCATGGGGTGTCTTTGGAACCTTTTTTCACCGGCTTAGGCAAGAAGTCAGCGGTTCCCCATCTCGGCCCAGAAAGCAGGTAGAACAACTTTTGTGGTGTCTTTCAGCTGCCTAGCGGAGCAATGTAAAAACTACCAGAGAACTCCTTGCTGGCACCTTCCCCGGTGGAGTTGTGCATGGGGTGTGTTTGGAACGTTTTTTCACCGGCTTAGGCAAGAAGTCAGTGGTTCCCCATCTCGGCCCAGAAAGCAGGTAGAACAACTTTTGTGGTGTCTTTCAGCTGCCTAGCGGAGCAATGTAAAAACTACCAGAGAACTCCTTGCTGGCACCTTCCCCGGTGGAGTTGTGCATGGGGTGTCTTTGGAACCTTTTTTCACCGGCTTAGGCAAAAAGTCAGCGGTTCCCCATCTCGGCCCAGAAAGCAGGTAGAACAACTTTTGTGGTGTCTTTCAGCTGCCTAGCGGAGCAATGTAAAAACTACCAGAGAACTCCTTGCTGGCACCTTCCCCGGTGGAGTTGTGCATGGGGTGTCTTTGGAACATTTTTTCACCGGCTTAGTCCAAAAGTCAGCGGTTCTCCATCTCGGCCCAGAAAGCAGGTAGAACAACTTTTGTGGTGTCTTTCAGCTGCCTAGCGGAACAATGTAAAAACTACCAGAGAACTCCTTGCTGGCACCTTCCCCGGTGGAGTTGTGCATGGGGTGTCTTTGGAACCTTTTTTCACCGGCTTAGGCAAGAAGTCAGCGGTTCCCCATCTCAGCCCAGAAAGCAGGTAGAACAACTTTTGTGGTGTCTTTCAGCTGCCTAGCGGAGCAATGTAAAAACTACCAGAGAACTCCTTGCTGGCACCTTCCCCGGTGGAGTTGTGCATGGGGTGTGTTTGGAACGTTTTGTCACCGGCTTAGTCAAAAAGTCAGCGGTTCCCCATCTCGGCCCAGAAAGCAGGTAGAACAACTTTTGTGGTGTCTTTCAGCTGCCTAGCGGAGCAATGTAAAAACTACCAGAGAACTCCTTGCTGGCACCTTCCCCGGTGGAGTTGTGCATGGGGTGTCTTTGGAACGTTTTTTCACCGGCTTAGGCAAGAAGTCAGCGGTTCCCCATCTCGGCCCAGAAAGCAGGTAGAACAACTTTTGTGGTGTCTTTCAGCTGCCTAGTGGAGCAATGTAAAAACTACCAGAGAACTCCTTGCTGGCACCTTCCCCGGTGGAGTTGTGCATGGGGTGTCTTTGGAACGTTTTTTCACCGGCTTAGTCCAAAAGTCAGCGGTTCCCCATCTCGGCCCAGAAAGCAGGTAGAACAACTTTTGTGGTGTCTTTCAGCTGCCTAGCGGAGCAATGTAAAAACTACCAGAGAACTCCTTGCTGGCACCTTCCCCGGTGGAGTTGTGCATGGGGTGTCTTTGGAACGTTTTTTCACCGGCCGACTCCAAAAACAGCGATTCCCCATCTCAGCCCAAAAAGCAGGTAGAACAACTTTTGTGGTGTCTTTCAGCTGCCTAGCGGAGCAATGTAAAAACTACCAGAGAACTCCTTGCTGGCACCTTCCCCGGTGGAGTTGTGCATGGGGTGTCTTTGGAACCTTTTTTCACCGGCTTAGGCAAGAAGTCAGCGGTTCCCCATCTCGGCCCAGAAAGCAGGTAGAACAACTTTTGTGGTGTCTTTCAGCTGCCTAGCGGAGCAATGTAAAAACTACCAGAGAACTCCTTGCTGGCACCTTCCCCGGTGGAGTTGTGCATGGGGTGTCTTTGGAACGTTTTTTCACCGGCTTAGGCAAAAAGTCAGCGGTTCCCCATCTCGGCCCAGAAAGCAGGTAGAACAACTTTTGTGGTGTCTTTCAGCTGCCTAGCGGAGCAATGTAAAAACTACCAGAGAACTCCTTGCTGGCACCTTCCCCGGTGGAGTTGTGCATGGGGTGTCTTTGGAACGTTTTTTCACCGGCCGACTCCAAAAACAGCGATTCCCCATCTCGGCCCAAAAAGCAGGTAGAACAACTTTTGTGGTGTCTTTCAGCTGCCTAGCGGAGCAATGTAAAAACTACCAGAGAACTCCTTGCTGGCACCTTCCCCGGTGGAGTTGTGCATGGGGTGTCTTTGGAACATTTTTTCACCGGCTTAGTCCAAAAGTCAGCGGTTCTCCATCTCAGCCCAGAAAGCAGGTAGAACAACTTTTGTGGTGTCTTTCAGCTGCCTAGCGGAGCAATGTAAAAACTACCAGAGAACTCCTTGCTGGCACCTTCCCCGGTGGAGTTGTGCATGGGGTGTCTTTGGAACGTTTTTTCACCGGCTTAGGCAAGAAGTCAGCGGTTCCCCATCTCAGCCCAGAAAGCAGGTAGAACAACTTTTGTGGTGTCTTTCAGCTGCCTAGCGGAGTAATGTAAAAACTACCAGAGAACTCCTTGCTGGCACCTTCCCCGGCGGAGTTGTGCATGTGGGGTATTTGGAGCGTTTTGTCGCCGGCCGACTCCAAAAGTCAGCGGTTCCCCATCTCGGCCCAGAAAGCAGGTAGAACAACTTTTGTGGTGTCTTTCAGCTGCCTAGCGGAGCAATGTAAAAACTACCAGAGAACTCCTTGCTGGCACCTTCCCCGGTGGAGTTGTGCATGGGGTGTGTTTGGAACGTTTTGTCGCCGGCCGACTCCAAAAGTCAGCGGTTCCCCATCTCGGCCCAGAAAGCAGGTAGAACAACTTTTGTGGTGTCTTTCAGCTGCCTAGCGGAGCAATGTAAAAACTACCAGAGAACTCCTTGCTGGCACCTTCCCCGGTGGAGTTGTGCATGGGGTGTCTTTGGAACCTTTTTTCACCGGCTTAGGCAAAAAGTCAGCGGTTCCCCATCTCAGCCCAGAAAGCAGGTAGAACCACTTTTGTGGTGTCTTTCAGCTGCCTAGCGGAGCAATGTAAAAACTACCAGAGAACTCCTTGCTGGCACCTTCCCCGGTGGAGTTGTGCATGGGGTGTCTTTGGAACCTTTTTTCACCGGCTTAGTCAAAAAGTCAGCGGTTCCCCATCTCGGCCCAGAAAGCAGGTAGAACAACTTTTGTGGTGTCTTTCAGCTGCCTAGCGGAGCAATGTAAAAACTACCAGAGAACTCCTTGCTGGCACCTTCCCCGGTGGAGTTGTGCATGGGGTGTCTTTGGAACCTTTTTTCACCGGCTTAGGCAAAAAGTCAGCGGTTCCCCATCTCGGCCCAAAAAGCAGGTAGAACAACTTTTGTGGTGTCTTTCAGCTGCCTAGCGGAGCAATGTAAAAACTACCAGAGAACTCCTTGCTGGCACCTTCCCCGGTGGAGTTGTGCATGGGGTGTCTTTGGAACATTTTTTCACCGGCTTAGTCCAAAAGTCAGCGGTTCTCCATCTCAGCCCAGAAAGCAGGTAGAACAACTTTTGTGGTGTCTTTCAGCTGCCTAGCGGAGCAATGTAAAAACTACCAGAGAACTCCTTGCTGGCACCTTCCGCGGTGGAGTTGTGCATGGGGTGTGTTTGGAACGTTTTTTCACCGGCTTAGGCAAGAAGTCAGCGGTTCCCCATCTCGGCCCAGAAAGCAGGTAGAACAACTTTTGTGGTGTCTTTCAGCTGCCTAGCGGAGCAATGTAAAAACTACCAGAGAACTCCTTGCTGGCACCTTCCCCGGGGGAGTTGTGCATGGGGTGTGTTTGGAACGTTTTTTCACCGGCCGACTCCAAAAACAGCGATTCCCCATCTCAGCCCAAAAAGCAGGTAGAACAACTTTTGTGGTGTCTTTCAGCTGCCTAGCGGAGCAATGTAAAAACTACCAGAGAACTCCTTGCTGGCACCTTCCCCGGTGGAGTTGTGCATGGGGTGTCTTTGGAACATTTTTTCACCGGCTTAGTCCAAAAGTCAGCGGTTCTCCATATCAGCCCAGAAAGCAGGTAGAACAACTTTTGTGGTGTCTTTCAGCTGCCTAGCGGAGCAATGTAAAAACTACCAGAGAACTCCTTGCTGGCACCTTCCCCGGTGGAGTTGTGCATGGGGTGTGTTTGGAACGTTTTTTCACCGGCTTAGGCAAGAAGTCAGCGGTTCCCCATCTCAGCCCAGAAAGCAGGTAGAACAACTTTTGTGGTGTCTTTCAGCTGCCTAGCGGAGCAATGTAAAAACTACCAGAGAACTCCTTGCTGGCACCTTCCCCGGTGGAGTTGTGCATGGGGTGTGTTTGGAACGTTTTTTCACCGGCTTAGGCAAAAAGTCAGCAGTTCCCCATCTCGGCCCAGAAAGCAGGTAGAACAACTTTTGTGGTGTCTTTCAGCTGCCTAGCGGAGCAATGTAAAAACTACCAGAGAACTCCTTGCTGGCACCTTCCCCGGTGGAGTTGTGCATGGGGTGTCTTTGGAACGTTTTTTCACCGGCTTAGGCAAAAAGTCAGCGGTTCCCCATCTCGGCCCAGAAAGCAGGTAGAACAACTTTTGTGGTGTCTTTCAGCTGCCTAGCGGAGCAATGTAAAAACTACCAGAGAACTCCTTGCTGGCACCTTCCCCGGGGGAGTTGTGCATGGGGTGTGTTTGGAACGTTTTTTCACCGGCCGACTCCAAAAACAGCGATTCCCCATCTCAGCCCAAAAAGCAGGTAGAACAACTTTTGTGGTGTCTTTCAGCTGCCTAGCGGAGCAATGTAAAAACTACCAGAGAACTCCTTGCTGGCACCTTCCCCGGTGGAGTTGTGCATGGGGTGTCTTTGGAACATTTTTTCACCGGCTTAGTCCAAAAGTCAGCGGTTCCCCATCTCAGCCCAGAAAGCAGGTAGAACAACTTTTGTGGTGTCTTTCAGCTGCCTAGCGGAACAATGTAAAAACTACCAGAGAACTCCTTGCTGGCACCTTCCCCGGTGGAGTTGTGCATGGGGTGTGTTTGGAACGTTTTTTCACCGGCTTAGGCAAAAAGTCAGCGGTTCCCCATCTCAGCCCAGAAAGCAGGTAGAACAACTTTTGTGGTGTCTTTCAGCTGCCTAGCGGAGCAATGTAAAAACTACCAGAGAACTCCTTGCTGGCACCTTCCCCGGTGGAGTTGTGCATGGGGTGTCTTTGGAACGTTTTTTCACCGGCTTAGGCAAAAAGTCAGCGGTTCCCCATCTCAGCACAGAAAGCAGGTAGAACAACTTTTGTGGTGTCTTTCAGCTGCCTAGCGGAGCAATGTAAAAACTACCAGAGAACTCCTTGCTGGCACCTTCCCCGGTGGAGTTGTGCATGGGGTGTCTTTGGAACCTTTTTTCACCGGCCGACTCCAAAAACAGCGATTCCCCATCTCAGCCCAGAAAGCAGGTAGAACAACTTTTGTGGTGTCTTTCAGCTGCCTAGCGGAGCAATGTAAAAACTACCAGAGAACTCCTTGCTGGCACCTTCCCCGGTGGAGTTGTGCATGGGGTGTGTTTGGAACATTTTTTCACCGGCTTAGGCAAAAACTCAGCGGTTCCCCATCTCGGCCCAGAAAGCAGGTAGAAAAACTTTATGGTGTCTTTCAGCTGCCTAGTGGAGCAATGTAAAAACTACCAGAGAACTCCTTGCTGGCACCTTCCCCGGTGGAGTTGTGCATGTGGGGTATTTGGAGCGTTTTGTCGCCGGCCGACTCCAAAAGTCAGCGGTTCCCCATCTCAGCCCAGAAAGCAGGTAGAACAACTTTTGTGGTGTCTTTCAGCTGCCTAGCGGAGCAATGTAAAAACTACCAGAGAACTCCTTGCTGGCACCTTCCCCGGTGGAGTTGTGCATGGGGTGTGTTTGGAACATTTTTTCACCGGCTTAGGCAAAAAGTCAGCGGTTCCCCATCTCAGCCCAGAAAGCAGGTAGAACAACTTTTGTGGTGTCTTTCAGCTGCCTAGCGGAGCAATGTAAAAACTACCAGAGAACTCCTTGCTGGCACCTTCCCCGGTGGAGTTGTGCATGGGGTGTGTTTGGAACGTTTTTTCACCGGCTTAGGCAAGAAGTCAGCGGTTCCCCATCTCAGCCCAGAAAGCAGGTAGAACAACTTTTGTGGTGTCTTTCAGCTGCCTAGCGGAGCAATGTAAAAACTACCAGAGAACTCCTTGCTGGCACCTTCCCCGGTGGAGTTGTGCATGGGGTGTCTTTGGAACGTTTTTTCACCGGCCGACTCCAAAAACAGCGATTCCCCATCTCAGCCCAGAAAGCAGGTAGAACAACTTTTGTGGTGTCTTTCAGCTGCCTAGCGGAACAATGTAAAAACTACCAGAGAACTCCTTGCTGGCACCTTCCCCGGTGGAGTTGTGCATGGGGTGTCTTTGGAACCTTTTTTCACCGGCTTAGGCAAGAAGTCAGCGGTTCCCCATCTCGGCCCAGAAAGCAGGTAGAACAACTTTTGTGGTGTCTTTCAGCTGCCTAGCGGAGCAATGTAAAAACTACCAGAGAACTCCTTGCTGGCACCTTCCCCGGTGGAGTTGTGCATGGGGTGTCTTTGGAAGGTTTTTTCACCGGCTTAGTCAAAAAGTCAGCGGTTCCCCATCTCGGCCCAGAAAGCAGGTAGAACAACTTTTGTGGTGTCTTTCAGCTGCCTAGCGGAGCAATGTAAAAACTACCAGAGAACTCCTTGCTGGCACCTTCCCCGGTGGAGTTGTGCATGGGGTGTCTTTGGAACCTTTTTTCACCGGCTTAGGCAAAAAGTCAGCGGTTCCCCATCTCAGCCCAGAAAGCAGGTAGAACAACTTTTGTGGTGTCTTTCAGCTGCCTAGCGGAGCAATGTAAAAACTACCAGAGAACTCCTTGCTGGCACCTTCCCCGGTGGAGTTGTGCATGGGGTGTGTTTGGAACGTTTTTTCACCGGCCGACTCCAAAAACAGCGATTCCCCATCTCAGCCCAGAAAGCAGGTAGAACAACTTTTGTGGTGTCTTTCAGCTGCCTAGCGGAGCAATGTAAAAACTACCAGAGAACTCCTTGCTGGCACCTTCCCCGGGGGAGTTGTGCATGGGGTGTGTTTGGAACGTTTTTTCACCGGCCGACTCCAAAAACAGCGATTCCCCATCTCGGCCCAAAAAGCAGGTAGAACAACTTTTGTGGTGTCTTTCAGCTGCCTAGCGGAGCAATGTAAAAACTACCAGAGAACTCCTTGCTGGCACCTTCCCCGGTGGAGTTGTGCATGGGGTGTCTTTGGAACATTTTTTCACCGGCTTAGTCCAAAAGTCAGCGGTTCTCCATCTCAGCCCAGAAAGCAGGTAGAACAACTTTTGTGGTGTCTTTCAGCTGCCTAGCGGAGCAATGTAAAAACTACCAGAGAACTCCTTGCTGGCACCTTCCCCGGTGGAGTTGTGCATGGGGTGTGTTTGGAACGTTTTTTCACCGGCTTAGGCAAGAAGTCAGCGGTTCCCCATCTCAGCCCAGAAAGCAGGTAGAACAACTTTTGTGGTGTCTTTCAGCTGCCTAGCGGAGCAATGTAAAAACTACCAGAGAACTCCTTGCTGGCACCTTCCCCGGTGGAGTTGTGCATGGGGTGTGTTTGGAACGTTTTTTCACCGGCCGACTCCAAAAACAGCGATTCCCCATCTCAGCCCAAAAAGCAGGTAGAACAACTTTTGTGGTGTCTTTCAGCTGCCTAGCGGAGCAATGTAAAAACTACCAGAGAACTCCTTGCTGGCACCTTCCCCGGTGGAGTTGTGCATGGGGTGTCTTTGGAACATTTTTTCACCGGCTTAGGCAAGAAGTCAGCGGTTCCCCATCTCGGCCCAGAAAGCAGGTAGAACAACTTTTGTGGTGTCTTTCAGCTGCCTAGCGGAGCAATGTAAAAACTACCAGAGAACTCCTTGCTGGCACCTTCCCCGGTGGAGTTGTGCATGGGGTGTGTTTGGAACGTTTTTTCACCGGCTTAGGCAAGAAGTCAGCGGTTCCCCATCTCAGCCCAGAAAGCAGGTAGAACAACTTTTGTGGTGTCTTTCAGCTGCCTAGCGGAGTAATGTAAAAACTACCAGAGAACTCCTTGCTGGCACCTTCCCCGGCGGAGTTGTGCATGTGGGGTATTTGGAGCGTTTTGTCGCCGGCCGACTCCAAAAGTCAGCGGTTCCCCATCTCGGCGCAGAAAGCAGGTAGAACAACTTTTGTGGTGTCTTTCAGCTGCCTAGCGGAGCAATGTAAAAACTACCAGAGAACTCCTTGCTGGCACCTTCCCCGGTGGAGTTGTGCATGTGGGGTATTTGGAACGTTTTGTCGCCGGCCAACTCCAAAAGTCAGCGGTTCCCCATCTCGGCCCAGAAAGCAGGTAGAACAACTTTTGTGGTGTCTTTCAGCTGCCTAGCGGAGCAATGTAAAAACTACCAGAGAACTCCTTGCTGGCACCTTCCCCGGTGGAGTTGTGCATGGGGTGTCTTTGGAACGTTTTTTCACCGGCCGACTCCAAAAACAGCGATTCCCCATCTCGGCCCAGAAAGCAGGTAGAACAACTTTTGTGGTGTCTTTCAGCTGCCTAGCGGAGCAATGTAAAAACTACCAGAGAACTCCTTGCTGGCACCTTCCCCGGTGGAGTTGTGCCTGGGGTGTCTTTGGAACGTTTTTTCACCGGCCGACTCCAAAAACAGCGATTCCCCATCTCGGCCCAGAAAGCAGGTAGAACAACTTTTGTGGTGTCTTTCAGCTGCCTAGCGGAGCAATGTAAAAACTACCAGAGAACTCCTTGCTGGCACCTTCCCCGGTGGAGTTGTGCATGGGGTGTCTTTGGAACATTTTTTCACCGGCTTAGTCCAAAAGTCAGCGGTTCTCCATCTCAGCCCAGAAAGCAGGTAGAACAACTTTTGTGGTGTCTTTCAGCTGCCTAGCGGAGCAATGTAAAAACTACCAGAGAACTCCTTGCTGGCACCTTCCCCGGTGGAGTTGTGCATGGGGTGTCTTTGGAACCTTTTTTCACCGGCTTAGGCAAGAAGTCAGCGGTTCCCCATCTCGGCCCAGAAAGCAGGTAGAACAACTTTTGTGGTGTCTTTCAGCTGCCTAGCGCAGCAATGTAAAAACTACCAGAGAACTCCTTGCTGGCACCTTCCCCGGGGGAGTTGTGCATGGGGTGTCTTTGGAACGTTTTTTCACCGGCTTAGGCAAAAAGTCAGCGGTTCCCCATCTCGGCCCAGAAAGCAGGTAGAACAACTTTTGTGGTGTCTTTCAGCTGCCTAGCGGAGCAATGTAAAAACTACCAGAGAACTCCTTGCTGGCACCTTCCCCGGTGGAGTTGTGCATGGGGTGTGTTTGGAACGTTTTTTCACCGGCTTAGGCAAGAAGTCAGCAGTTCCCCATCTCGGCCCAGAAAGCAGGTAGAACAACTTTTGTGGTGTCTTTCAGCTGCCTAGCGGAGCAATGTAAAAACTACCAGAGAACTCCTTGCTGGCACCTTCCCCGGTGGAGTTGTGCATGGGGTGTGTTTGGAACGTTTTTTCACCGGCCGACTCCAAAAACAGCGATTCCCCATCTCAGCCCAGAAAGCAGGTAGAACCATTTTTGTGGTGTCTTTCAGCTGCCTAGCGGAGCAATGTAAAAACTACCAGAGAACTCCTTGCTGGCACCTTCCCCGGTGGAGTTGTGCATGGGGTGTCTTTGGAACGTTTTTTCACCTGCTTAGTCAAAAAGTCAGCGGTTCCCCATCTCGGCCCAGAAAGCAGGTAGAACCACTTTTGTGGTGTCTTTCAGCTGCCTAGCGGAGCAATGTAAAAACTACCAGAGAACTCCTTGCTGGCACCTTCCCCGGTGGAGTTGTGCCTGGGGTGTGTTTGGAACGTTTTTTCACCGGCCGACTCCAAAAACAGCGATTCCCCATCTCAGCCCAAAAAGCAGGTAGAACAACTTTTGTGGTGTCTTTCAGCTGCCTAGCGGAGCAATGTAAAAACTACCAGAGAACTCCTTGCTGGCACCTTCCCCGGTGGAGTTGTGCATGGGGTGTCTTTGGAACGTTTTTTCACCGGCTTAGGCAAGAAGTCAGCGGTTCCCCATCTCAGCCCAGAAAGCAGGTAGAACAACTTTTGTGGTGTCTTTCAGCTGCCTAGCGGAGCAATGTAAAAACTACCAGAGAACTCCTTGCTGGCACCTTCCCCGGTGGAGTTGTGCATGGGGTGTCTTTGGAACCTTTTTTCACCGGCTTAGGCAAAAAGTCAGCGGTTCCCCATCTCGGCCCAGAAAGCAGGTAGAACAACTTTTGTGTTGTCTTTCAGCTGCCTAGCGGAGCAACGTAAAAACTACCAGAGAACTCCTTGCTGGCACCTTCCCCGGCGGAGTTGTGCATGTGGGGTATTTGGAGCGTTTTGTCGCCGGCCGACTCCAAAAGTCAGCGGTTCCCCATCTCAGCCCAGAAAGCAGGTAGAACAACTTTTGTGGTGTCTTTCAGCTGCCTAGCAGAGCAATGTAAAAACTACCAGAGAACTCCTTGCTGGCACCTTCCCCGGTGGAGTTGTGCATGGGGTGTCTTTGGAGCGTTTTTTCACCGGCTTAGGCAAAAAGTCAGCGGTTCCCCATCTCAGCCTAGAAAGCAGGTAGAACAACTTTTGTGGTGTCTTTCAGCTGCCTAGCGGAGCAATGTAAAAACTACCAGAGAACTCCTTGCTGGCACCTTCCCCGGTGGAGTTGTGCATGGGGTGTCTTTGGAACCTTTTTTCACCGGCTTAGGCAAAAAGTCAGCGGTTCCCCATCTCAGCCCAGAAAGCAGGTAGAACAACTTTTGTGGTGTCTTTCAGCTGCCTAGCGGAGCAATGTAAAAACTACCAGAGAACTCCTTGCTGGCACCTTCCCCGGTGGAGTTGTGCATGGGGTGTGTTTGGAACCTTTTTTCACCGGCTTAGGCAAAAAGTCAGCGGTTCCCCATCTCGGCCCAGAAAGCAGGTAGAACAACTTTATGGTGTCTTTCAGCTGCCTAGCGTAGTAATGTAAAAACTACCAGAGAACTCCTTGCTGGCACCTTCCCCGGCGGAGTTGTGCATGTGAGGTATTTGGAGCGTTTTGTCGCCGGCCGACTCCAAAAGTCAGCGGTTCTCCATCTCAGCCCAGAAAGCAGATAGAACAACTTTTGTGGTGTCTTTCAGCTGCCTAGCGGAACAATGTAAAAACTACCAGAGAACTCCTTGCTGGCACCTTCCCCGGTGGAGTTGTGCATGGGGTGTCTTTGGAACCTTTTTTCACCGGCTTAGGCAAGAAGTCAGCGGTTCCCCATCTCAGCCCAGAAAGCAGGTAGAACAACTTTTGGGGTGTCTTTCAGCTGCCTAGCGGAGCAATGTAAAAACTACCAGAGAACTCCTTGCTGGCACCTTCCCCGGTGGAGTTGTGCATGGGGTGTCTTTGGAACGTTTTTTCACCGGCTTAGTCAAAAAGTCAGCGGTTCCCCATCTCGGCCCAGAAAGCAGGTAGAACAACTTTTGTGGTGTCTTTCAGCTGCCTAGCGGAGCAATGTAAAAACTACCAGAGAACTCCTTGCTGGCACCTTCCCCGGTGGAGTTGTGCATGGGGTGTGTTTGGAACGTTTTTTCACCGGCTTAGGCAAGAAGTCAGCAGTTCCCCATCTCGGCCCAGAAAGCAGGTAGAACAACTTTTGTGGTGTCTTTCAGCTGCCTAGCGGAGCAATGTAAAAACTACCAGAGAACTCCTTGCTGGCACCTTCCCCGGTGGAGTTGTGCATGGGGTGTGTTTGGAACGTTTTTTCACCGGCCGACTCCAAAAACAGCGATTCCCCATCTCAGCCCAGAAAGCAGGTAGAACCACTTTTGTGGTGTCTTTCAGCTGCCTAGCGGAGCAATGTAAAAACTACCAGAGAACTCCTTGCTGGCACCTTCCCCGGTGGAGTTGTGCATGGGGTGTCTTTGGAACGTTTTTTCACCTGCTTAGTCAAAAAGTCAGCGGTTCCCCATCTCGGCCCAGAAAGCAGGTAGAACAACTTTTGTGGTGTCTTTCAGCTGCCTAGCGGAGCAATGTAAAAACTACCAGAGAACTCCTTGCTGGCACCTTCCCCGGTGGAGTTGTGCCTGGGGTGTGTTTGGAACGTTTTTTCACCGGCCGACTCCAAAAACAGCGATTCCCCATCTCAGCCCAAAAAGCAGGTAGAACAACTTTTGTGGTGTCTTTCAGCTGCCTAGCGGAGCAATGTAAAAACTACCAGAGAACTCCTTGCTGGCACCTTCCCCGGGGGAGTTGTGCATGGGGTGTCTTTGGAACGTTTTTTCACCGGCCGACTCCAAAAACAGCGATTCCCCATCTCGGCCCAGAAAGCAGGTAGAACAACTTTTGTGGTGTCTTTCAGCTGCCTAGCGGAGCAATGTAAAAACTACCAGAGAACTCCTTGCTGGCACCTTCCCCGGTGGAGTTGTGCATGGGGTGTCTTTGGAACATTTTTCACCGGCTTAGTCCAAAAGTCAGCGGTTCTCCATCTCAGCCCAGAAAGCAGGTAGAACAACTTTTGTGGTGTCTTTCAGCTGCCTAGCGGAGCAATGTAAAAACTACCAGAGAACTCCTTGCTGGCACCTTCCCCGGTGGAGTTGTGCATGGGGTGTGTTTGGAACCTTTTTTCACCGGCTTAGGCAAAAAGTCAGCGGTTCCCCATCTCGGCCCAGAAAGCAGGTAGAACAACTTTTGTGGTGTCTTTCAGCTGCCTAGCGGAGCAATGTAAAAACTACCAGAGAACTCCTTGCTGGCACCTTCCCCGGTGGAGTTGTGCATGGGGTGTCTTTGGAACGTTTTTTCACCGGCCGACTCCAAAAACAGCGATTCCCCATCTCGGCCCAGAAAGCAGGTAGAACAACTTTTGTGGTGTCTTTCAGCTGCCTAGCGGAGCAATGTAAAAACTACCAGAGAACTCCTTGCTGGCACCTTCCCCGGTGGAGTTGTGCATGGGGTGTCTTTGGAACGTTTTTTCACCGGCCGACTCCAAAAACAGCGATTCCCCATCTCGGCCCAGAAAGCAGGTAGAACAACTTTTGTGGTGTCTTTCAGCTGCCTAGCGGAGCAATGTAAAAACTACCAGAGAACTCCTTGCTGGCACCTTCCCCGGTGGAGTTGTGCATGGGGTGTCTTTGGAACGTTTTTTCACCGGCCGACTCCAAAAACAGCGATTCCCCATCTCGGCCCAGAAAGCAGGTAGAACAACTTTTGTGGTGTCTTTCAGCTGCCTAGCGGAGCAATGTAAAAACTACCAGAGAACTCCTTGCTGGCACCTTCCCCGGTGGAGTTGTGCCTGGGGTGTGTTTGGAACGTTTTTTCACCGGCCGACTCCAAAAACAGCGATTCCCCATCTCAGCCCAAAAAGCAGGTAGAACAACTTTTGTGGTGTCTTTCAGCTGCCTAGCGGAGCAATGTAAAAACTACCAGAGAACTCCTTGCTGGCACCTTCCCCGGTGGAGTTGTGCATGGGGTGTCTTTGGAACATTTTTTCACCGGCTTAGTCCAAAAGTCAGCGGTTCTCCATCTCAGCCCAGAAAGCAGGTAGAACAACTTTTGTGGTGTCTTTCAGCTGCCTAGCGGAGCAATGTAAAAACTACCAGAGAACTCCTTGCTGGCACCTTCCCCGGTGGAGTTGTGCATGGGGTGTGTTTGGAACGTTTTTTCACCGGCTTAGGCAAGAAGTCAGCGGTTCCCCATCTCAGCCCAGAAAGCAGGTAGAACAACTTTTGTGGTGTCTTTCAGCTGCCTAGCGGAGTAATGTAAAAACTACCAGAGAACTCCTTGCTGGCACCTTCCCCGGCGGAGTTGTGCATGTGGGGTTTTTGGAGCGTTTTGTTGCCGGCCGACTCCAAAAGTCAGCGGTTCCCCATCTCGGCGCAGAAAGCAGGTAGAACAACTTTTGTGGTGTCTTTCAGCTGCCTAGCGGAGCAATGTAAAAACTACCAGAGAACTCCTTGCTGGCACCTTCCCCGGTGGAGTTGTGCATGTGGGGTATTTGGAACGTTTTGTCGCCGGCCAACTCCAAAAGTCAGCGGTTCCCCATCTCGGCCCAGAAAGCAGGTAGAACAACTTTTGTGGTGTCTTTCAGCTGCCTAGCGGAGCAATGTAAAAACTACCAGAGAACTCCTTGCTGGCACCTTCCCCGGTGGAGTTGTGCATGGGGTGTCTTTGGAACGTTTTTTCACCTGCTTAGTCAAAAAGTCAGCGGTTCCCCATCTCGGCCCAGAAAGCAGGTAGAACCACTTTTGTGGTGTCTTTCAGCTGCCTAGCGGAGCAATGTAAAAACTACCAGAGAACTCCTTGCTGGCACCTTCCCCGGTGGAGTTGTGCCTGGGGTGTGTTTGGAACGTTTTTTCACCGGCCGACTCCAAAAACAGCGATTCCCCATCTCAGCCCAAAAAGCAGGTAGAACAACTTTTGTGGTGTCTTTCAGCTGCCTAGCGGAGCAATGTAAAAACTACCAGAGAACTCCTTGCTGGCACCTTCCCCGGTGGAGTTGTGCATGGGGTGTCTTTGGAACGTTTTTTCACCGGCTTAGGCAAGAAGTCAGCGGTTCCCCATCTCAGCCCAGAAAGCAGGTAGAACAACTTTTGTGGTGTCTTTCAGCTGCCTAGCGGAGCAATGTAAAAACTACCAGAGAACTCCTTGCTGGCACCTTCCCCGGTGGAGTTGTGCATGGGGTGTCTTTGGAACCTTTTTTCACCGGCTTAGGCAAAAAGTCAGCGGTTCCCCATCTCGGCCCAGAAAGCAGGTAGAACAACTTTTGTGTTGTCTTTCAGCTGCCTAGCGGAGCAACGTAAAAACTACCAGAGAACTCCTTGCTGGCACCTTCCCCGGCGGAGTTGTGCATGTGGGGTATTTGGAGCGTTTTGTCGCCGGCCGACTCCAAAAGTCAGCGGTTCCCCATCTCAGCCCAGAAAGCAGGTAGAACAACTTTTGTGGTGTCTTTCAGCTGCCTAGCGGAGCAATGTAAAAACTACCAGAGAACTCCTTGCTGGCACCTTCCCCGGGGGAGTTGTGCATGGGGTGTCTTTGGAGCGTTTTTTCACCGGCTTAGGCAAAAAGTCAGCGGTTCCCCATCTCAGCCTAGAAAGCAGGTAGAACAACTTTTGTGGTGTCTTTCAGCTGCCTAGCGGAGCAATGTAAAAACTACCAGAGAACTCCTTGCTGGCACCTTCCCCGGTGGAGTTGTGCATGGGGTGTCTTTGGAACCTTTTTTCACCGGCTTAGGCAAAAAGTCAGCGGTTCCCCATCTCAGCCCAGAAAGCAGGTAGAACAACTTTTGTGGTGTCTTTCAGCTGCCTAGCGGAGCAATGTAAAAACTACCAGAGAACTCCTTGCTGGCACCTTCCCCGGTGGAGTTGTGCATGGGGTGTGTTTGGAACCTTTTTTCAACGGCTTAGGCAAAAAGTCAGCGGTTCCCCATCTCGGCCCAGAAAGCAGGTAGAACAACTTTATGGTGTCTTTCAGCTGCCTAGCGTAGTAATGTAAAAACTACCAGAGAACTCCTTGCTGGCACCTTCCCCGGCGGAGTTGTGCATGTGAGGTATTTGGAGCGTTTTGTCGCCGGCCGACTCCAAAAGTCAGCGGTTCTCCATCTCAGCCCAGAAAGCAGATAGAACAACTTTTGTGGTGTCTTTCAGCTGCCTAGCGGAACAATGTAAAAACTACCAGAGAACTCCTTGCTGGCACCTTCCCCGGTGGAGTTGTGCATGGGGTGTCTTTGGAACCTTTTTTCACCGGCTTAGGCAAGAAGTCAGCGGTTCCCCATCTCAGCCCAGAAAGTAGGTAGAACAACTTTTGGGGTGTCTTTCAGCTGCCTAGCGGAGCAATGTAAAAACTACCAGAGAACTCCTTGCTGGCACCTTCCCCGGTGGAGTTGTGCATGGGGTGTCTTTGGAACGTTTTTTCACCGGCTTAGTCCAAAAGTCAGCGGTTCCCCATCTCGGCCCAGAAAGCAGGTAGAACAACTTTTGTG
Organism: Falco punctatus; assembly: GCF_963210335.1. Classification (NCBI taxonomy): domain Eukaryota; kingdom Metazoa; phylum Chordata; class Aves; order Falconiformes; family Falconidae; genus Falco; species Falco punctatus. The sequence continues at coordinate 134,483 of NW_027660051.1, forward strand.
GTGTCTTTCAGCTGCCTAGCGGAGCAATGTAAAAACTACCAGAGAACTCCTTGCTGGCACCTTCCCCGGTGGAGTTGTGCATGGGGTGTGTTTGGAACGTTTTTTCACCGGCTTAGGCAAGAAGTCAGCAGTTCCCCATCTCGGCCCAGAAAGCAGGTAGAACAACTTTTGTGGTGTCTTTCAGCTGCCTAGCGGAGCAATGTAAAAACTACCAGAGAACTCCTTGCTGGCACCTTCCCCGGTGGAGTTGTGCATGGGGTGTGTTTGGAACGTTTTTTCACCGGCCGACTCCAAAAACAGCGATTCCCCATCTCAGCCCAGAAAGCAGGTAGAACCACTTTTGTGGTGTCTTTCAGCTGCCTAGCGGAGCAATGTAAAAACTACCAGAGAACTCCTTGCTGGCACCTTCCCCGGTGGAGTTGTGCATGGGGTGTCTTTGGAACGTTTTTTCACCTGCTTAGTCAAAAAGTCAGCGGTTCCCCATCTCGGCCCAGAAAGCAGGTAGAACAACTTTTGTGGTGTCTTTCAGCTGCCTAGCGGAGCAATGTAAAAACTACCAGAGAACTCCTTGCTGGCACCTTCCCCGGTGGAGTTGTGCCTGGGGTGTGTTTGGAACGTTTTTTCACCGGCCGACTCCAAAAACAGCGATTCCCCATCTCAGCCCAAAAAGCAGGTAGAACAACTTTTGTGGTGTCTTTCAGCTGCCTAGCGGAGCAATGTAAAAACTACCAGAGAACTCCTTGCTGGCACCTTCCCCGGTGGAGTTGTGCATGGGGTGTCTTTGGAACGTTTTTTCACCGGCCGACTCCAAAAACAGCGATTCCCCATCTCGGCCCAGAAAGCAGGTAGAACAACTTTTGTGGTGTCTTTCAGCTGCCTAGCGGAGCAATGTAAAAACTACCAGAGAACTCCTTGCTGGCACCTTCCCCGGTGGAGTTGTGCATGGGGTGTCTTTGGAACATTTTTCACCGGCTTAGTCCAAAAGTCAGCGGTTCTCCATCTCAGCCCAGAAAGCAGGTAGAACAACTTTTGTGGTGTCTTTCAGCTGCCTAGCGGAGCAATGTAAAAACTACCAGAGAACTCCTTGCTGGCACCTTCCCCGGTGGAGTTGTGCATGGGGTGTGTTTGGAACCTTTTTTCACCGGCTTAGGCAAAAAGTCAGCGATTCCCCATCTCGGCCCAGAAAGCAGGTAGAACAACTTTTGTGGTGTCTTTCAGCTGCCTAGCGGAGCAATGTAAAAACTACCAGAGAACTCCTTGCTGGCACCTTCCCCGGTGGAGTTGTGCATGGGGTGTCTTTGGAACGTTTTTTCACCGGCCGACTCCAAAAACAGCGATTCCCCATCTCGGCCCAGAAAGCAGGTAGAACAACTTTTGTGGTGTCTTTCAGCTGCCTAGCGGAGCAATGTAAAAACTACCAGAGAACTCCTTGCTGGCACCTTCCCCGGTGGAGTTGTGCATGGGGTGTGTTTGGAACGTTTTTTCACCGGCCGACTCCAAAAACAGCGATTCCCCATCTCGGCCCAGAAAGCAGGTAGAACAACTTTTGTGGTGTCTTTCAGCTGCCTAGCGGAGCAATGTAAAAACTACCAGAGAACTCCTTGCTGGCACCTTCCCCGGTGGAGTTGTGCATGGGGTGTGTTTGGAACGTTTTTTCACCGGCCGACTCCAAAAACAGCGATTCCCCATCTCGGCCCAAAAAGCAGGTAGAACAACTTTTGTGGTGTCTTTCAGCTGCCTAGCGGAGCAATGTAAAAACTACCAGAGAACTCCTTGCTGGCACCTTCCCCGGTGGAGTTGTGCATGGGGTGTCTTTGGAACATTTTTTCACCGGCTTAGTCCAAAAGTCAGCGGTTCTCCATCTCAGCCCAGAAAGCAGGTAGAACAACTTTTGTGGTGTCTTTCAGCTGCCTAGCGGAGCAATGTAAAAACTACCAGAGAACTCCTTGCTGGCACCTTCCCCGGTGGAGTTGTGCATGGGGTGTGTTTGGAACGTTTTTTCACCGGCTTAGGCAAGAAGTCAGCGGTTCCCCATCTCAGCCCAGAAAGCAGGTAGAACAACTTTTGTGGTGTCTTTCAGCTGCCTAGCGGAGCAATGTAAAAACTACCAGAGAACTCCTTGCTGGCACCTTCCCCGGTGGAGTTGTGCATGGGGTGTCTTTGGAACCTTTTTTCACCGGCTTAGGCAAAAAGTCAGCGGTTCCCCATCTCGGCCCAGAAAGCAGGTAGAACAACTTTTGTGTTGTCTTTCAGCTGCCTAGCGGAGCAACGTAAAAACTACCAGAGAACTCCTTGCTGGCACCTTCCCCGGCGGAGTTGTGCATGTGGGGTATTTGGAGCGTTTTGTCGCCGGCCGACTCCAAAAGTCAGCGGTTCCCCATCTCGGCCCAGAAAGCAGGTAGAACAACTTTTGTGGTGTCTTTCAGCTGCCTAGCGGAGCAATGTAAAAACTACCAGAGAACTCCTTGCTGGCACCTTCCCCGGGGGAGTTGTGCATGTGGGGTATTTGGAACGTTTTGTCGCCGGCCGACTCCAAAAGTCAGCGGTTCCCCATCTCGGCCCAGAAAGCAGGTAGAACAACTTTTGTGGTGTCTTTCAGCTGCCTAGCGGAGCAATGTAAAAACTACCAGAGAACTCCTTGCTGGCACCTTCCCCGGTGGAGTTGTGCATGGGGTGTCTTTGGAACCTTTTTTCACCGGCTTAGGCAAAAAGTCAGCGGTTCCCCATCTCAGCCCAGAAAGCAGGTAGAACAACTTTTGTGGTGTCTTTCAGCTGCCTAGCGGAGCAATGTAAAAACTACCAGAGAACTCCTTGCTGGCACCTTCCCCGGTGGAGTTGTGCATGGGGTGTGTTTGGAACCTTTTTTCACCGGCTTAGGCAAAAAGTCAGCGGTTCCCCATCTCGGCCCAGAAAGCAGGTAGAACAACTTTATGGTGTCTTTCAGCTGCCTAGCGTAGTAATGTAAAAACTACCAGAGAACTCCTTGCTGGCACCTTCCCCGGCGGAGTTGTGCATGTGAGGTATTTGGAGCGTTTTGTCGCCGGCCGACTCCAAAAGTCAGCGGTTCCCCATCTCGGCCCAGAAAGCAGGTAGAACAACTTTTGTGGTGTCTTTCAGCTGCCTAGCGGAGCAATGTAAAAACTACCAGAGAACTCCTTGCTGGCACCTTCCCCGGTGGAGTTTTGCATGGGGTGTGTTTGGAACGGTTTTTCACCGGCCGACTCCAAAAACAGCGATTCCCCATCTCAGCCCAGAAAGCAGGTAGAACAACTTTTGTGGTGTCTTTCAGCTGCCTAGCGGAGCAATGTAAAAACTACCAGAGAACTCCTTGCTGGCACCTTCCCCGGTGGAGTTGTGCATGGGGTGTCTTTGGAACGTTTTTTCACCGGCTTAGGCAAGAAGTCAGCGGTTCCCCATCTCAGCCCAGAAAGCAGGTAGAACAACTTTATGGTGTCTTTCAGCTGCCTAGCGGAGCAATGTAAAAACTACCAGAGAACCCCTTGCTGGCACCTTCCCCGGTGGAGTTGTGCATGTGGGGTATTTGGAGCGTTTTGTCGCCGGCCGACTCCAAAAGTCAGCGGTTCCCCATCTCGGCCCAGAAAGCAGGTAGAACAACTTTTGTGGTGTCTTTCAGCTGCCTAGCGGAGCAATGTAAAAACTACCAGAGAACTCCTTGCTGGCACCTTCCCCGGTGGAGTTGTGCATGGGGTGTGTTTGGAACGTTTTTTCACCGGCCGACTCCAAAAACAGCGATTCCCCATCTCGGCCCAGAAAGCAGGTAGAACAACTTTTGTGGTGTCTTTCAGCTGCCTAGTGGAGCAATGTAAAAACTACCAGAGAACTCCTTGCTGGCACCTTCCCCGGTGGAGTTGTGCATGGGGTGTCTTTGGAACGTTTTTTCACCGGCCGACTCCAAAAACAGCGATTCCCCATCTCGGCCCAGAAAGCAGGTAGAACAACTTTTGTGGTGTCTTTCAGCTGCCTAGCGGAGCAATGTAAAAACTACCAGAGAACTCCTTGCTGGCACCTTCCCCGGTGGAGTTGTGCATGGGGTGTCTTTGGAACGTTTTTTCACCGGCTTAGTCAAAAAGTCAGCGGTTCTCCATCTCGGCCCAGAAAGCAGGTAGAACAACTTTTGTGGTGTCTTTCAGCTGCCTAGCGGAGCAATGTAAAAACTACCAGAGAACTCCTTGCTGGCACCTTCCCCGGTGGAGTTGTGCATGGGGTGTCTTTGGAACCTTTTTTCACCGGCTTAGTCAAAAAGTCAGCGGTTCCCCATCTCAGCCCAGAAAGCAGGTATAACAACTTTTGGGGTGTCTTTCAGCTGCCTAGCGGAGCAATGTAAAAACTACCAGAGAACTCCTTGCTGGCACCTTCCCCGGTGGAGTTGTGCATGGGGTGTCTTTGGAACGTTTTTTCACCGGCCGACTCCAAAAACAGCGATTCCCCATCTCAGCCCAGAAAGCAGGTAGAACAACTTTTGTGGTGTCTTTCAGCTGCCTAGCGGAGCAATGTAAAAACTACCAGAGAACTCCTTGCTGGCACCTTCCCCGGTGGAGTTGTGCATGGGGTGTCTTTGGAACCTTTTTTCACCGGCTTAGGCAAAAAGTCAGCGGTTCCCCATCTCGGCCCAGAAAGCAGGTAGAACAACTTTTGTGGTGTCTTTCAGCTGCCTAGCGGAGCAATGTAAAAACTACCAGAGAACTCCTTGCTGGCACCTTCCCCGGTGGAGTTGTGCATGGGGTGTGTTTGGAACGTTTTTTCACCGGCTTAGGCAAAAAGTCAGCGGTTCCCCATCTCAGCCCAGAAAGCAGGTAGAACAACTTTTGGGGTGTCTTTCAGCTGCCTAGCGGAGCAATGTAAAAACTACCAGAGAACTCCTTGCTGGCACCTTCCCCGGTGGAGTTGTGCATGGGGTGTGTTTGGAACCTTTTTTCACCGGCCGACTCCAAAAACAGCGATTCCCCATCTCAGCCCAGAAAGCAGGTAGAACAACTTTTGTGGTGTCTTTCAGCTGCCTAGCGGAGCAATGTAAAAACTACCAGAGAACTCCTTGCTGGCACCTTCCCCGGTGGAGTTGTGCATGGGGTGTCTTTGGAACGTTTTTTCACCGGCTTAGTCAAAAAGTCAGCGGTTCCCCATCTCGGCCCAGAAAGCAGGTAGAACAACTTTTGTGGTGTCTTTCAGCTGCCTAGCGGAGCAATGTAAAAACTACCAGAGAACTCCTTGCTGGCACCTTCCCCGGTGGAGTTGTGCATGGGGTGTCTTTGGAACCTTTTTTCACCGGCTTAGGCAAAAAGTCAGCGGTTCCCCATCTCAGCCCAGAAAGCAGGTAGAACAACTTTTGTGGTGTCTTTCAGCTGCCTAGCGGATCAATGTAAAAACTACCAGAGAACTCCTTGCTGGCACCTTCCCCGGTGGAGTTGTGCATGGGGTGTGTTTGGAACGTTTTTTCACCGGCTTAGGCAAAAAGTCAGCGGTTCCCCATCTCGGCCCAGAAAGCAGGTAGAACAACTTTATGGTGTCTTTCAGCTGCCTAGCGGAGTAATGTAAAAACTACCAGAGAACTCCTTGCTGGCACCTTCCCCGGCGGAGTTGTGCATGTGGGGTATTTGGAGCGTTTTGTCGCCGGCCGACTCCAAAAGTCAGCGGTTCCCCATCTCGGCCCAGAAAGCAGGTAGAACAACTTTTGTGGTGTCTTTCAGCTGCCTAGCGGAGCAATGTAAAAACTACCAGAGAACTCCTTGCTGGCACCTTCCCCGGGGGAGTTGTGCATGTGGGGTATTTGGAACGTTTTGTCGCCGGCCGACTCCAAAAGTCAGCGGTTCCCCATCTCGGCCCAGAAAGCAGGTAGAACAACTTTTGTGGTGTCTTTCAGCTGCCTAGCGGAGCAATGTAAAAACTACCAGAGAACTCCTTGCTGGCACCTTCCCCGGTGGAGTTGTGCATGGGGTGTCTTTGGAACGTTTTTTCACCGGCTTAGGCAAGAAGTCAGCGGTTCCCCATCTCAGCCCAGAAAGCAGGTAGAACAACTTTTGTGGTGTCTTTCAGCTGCCTAGCGGAGCAATGTAAAAACTACCAGAGAACTCCTTGCTGGCACCTTCCCCGGTGGAGTTGTGCATGGGGTGTGTTTGGAACGTTTTTTCACCGGCTTAGGCAAGAAGTCAGCGGTTCCCCATCTCAGCCCAGAAAGCAGGTAGAACAACTTTTGTGGTGTCTTTCAGCTGCCTAGCGGAGCAATGTAAAAACTACCAGAGAACTCCTTGCTGGCACCTTCCCCGGTGGAGTTGTGCATGGGGTGTGTTTGGAACGTTTTTTCACCGGCCGACTCCAAAAACAGCGATTCCCCATCTCGGCCCAGAAAGCAGGTAGAACAACTTTTGTGGTGTCTTTCAGCTGCCTAGCGGAACAATGTAAAAACTACCAGAGAACTCCTTGCTGGCACCTTCCCCGGTGGAGTTGTGCATGGGGTGTCTTTGGAACGTTTTTTCACCGGCTTAGGCAAGAAGTCAGCGGTTCCCCATCTCGGCCCAGAAAGCAGGTAGAACAACTTTTGTGGTGTCTTTCAGCTGCCTAGCGGAGCAATGTAAAAACTACCAGAGAACTCCTTGCTGGCACCTTCCCCGGTGGAGTTGTGCATGGGGTGTGTTTGGAACGTTTTTTCACCGGCTTAGTCAAAAAGTCAGCGGTTCCCCATCTCGGCCCAGAAAGCAGGTAGAACAACTTTTGTGGTGTCTTTCAGCTGCCTAGAGGAGCAATGTAAAAACTACCAGAGAACTCCTTGCTGGCACCTTCCCCGGTGGAGTTGTGCATGGGGTGTCTTTGGAACCTTTTTTCACCGGCTTAGGCAAAAAGTCAGTGGTTCCCCATCTCAGCCCAGAAAGCAGGTAGAACAACTTTTGTGGTGTCTTTCAGCTGCCTAGCGGAGCAATGTAAAAACTACCAGAGAACTCCTTGCTGGCACCTTCCCCGGTGGAGTTGTGCATGGGGTGTCTTTGGAACATTTTTTCACCGGCCGACTCCAAAAACAGCGATTCCCCATCTCAGCCCAAAAAGCAGGTAGAACAACTTTTGTGGTGTCTTTCAGCTGCCTAGCGGAGCAATGTAAAAACTACCAGAGAACTCCTTGCTGGCACCTTCCCCGGTGGAGTTGTGCATGGGGTGTCTTTGGAACCTTTTTTCACCGGCTTAGGCAAAAAGTCAGCGGTTCCCCATCTCAGCCCAGAAAGCAGGTAGAACAACTTTTGTGGTGTCTTTCAGCTGCCTAGCGGATCAATGTAAAAACTACCAGAGAACTCCTTGCTGGCACCTTCCCCGGTGGAGTTGTGCATGGGGTGTGTTTGGAACGTTTTTTCACCGGCTTAGGCAAAAAGTCAGCGGTTCCCCATCTCGGCCCAGAAAGCAGGTAGAACAACTTTATGGTGTCTTTCAGCTGCCTAGCGGAGTAATGTAAAAACTACCAGAGAACTCCTTGCTGGCACCTTCCCCGGCGGAGTTGTGCATGTGGGGTATTTGGAGCGTTTTGTCGCCGGCCGACTCCAAAAGTCAGCGGTTCCCCATCTCGGCCCAGAAAGCAGGTAGAACAACTTTTGTGGTGTCTTTCAGCTGCCTAGCGGAGCAATGTAAAAACTACCAGAGAACTCCTTGCTGGCACCTTCCCCGGGGGAGTTGTGCATGTGGGGTATTTGGAACGTTTTGTCGCCGGCCGACTCCAAAAGTCAGCGGTTCCCCATCTCGGCCCAGAAAGCAGGTAGAACAACTTTTGTGGTGTCTTTCAGCTGCCTAGCGGAGCAATGTAAAAACTACCAGAGAACTCCTTGCTGGCACCTTCCCCGGTGGAGTTGTGCATGGGGTGTCTTTGGAACCTTTTTTCACCGGCTTAGGCAAGAAGTCAGCGGTTCCCCATCTCAGCCCAGAAAGCAGGTAGAACAACTTTTGTGGTGTCTTTCAGCTGCCTAGTGGAGCAATGTAAAAACTACCAGAGAACTCCTTGCTGGCACCTTCCCCGGTGGAGTTGTGCATGGGGTGTGTTTGGAACGTTTTTTCACCGGCTTAGGCAAGAAGTCAGCGGTTCCCCATCTCAGCCCAGAAAGCAGGTAGAACAACTTTTGTGGTGTCTTTCAGCTGCCTAGCGGAGCAATGTAAAAACTACCAGAGAACTCCTTGCTGGCACCTTCCCCGGTGGAGTTGTGCATGGGGTGTGTTTGGAACGTTTTTTCACCGGCCGACTCCAAAAACAGCGATTCCCCATCTCGGCCCAGAAAGCAGGTAGAACAACTTTTGTGGTGTCTTTCAGCTGCCTAGCGGAACAATGTAAAAACTACCAGAGAACTCCTTGCTGGCACCTTCCCCGGTGGAGTTGTGCATGGGGTGTCTTTGGAACGTTTTTTCACCGGCTTAGGCAAGAAGTCAGCGGTTCCCCATCTCGGCCCAGAAAGCAGGTAGAACAACTTTTGTGGTGTCTTTCAGCTGCCTAGCGGAGCAATGTAAAAACTACCAGAGAACTCCTTGCTGGCACCTTCCCCGGTGGAGTTGTGCATGGGGTGTGTTTGGAACGTTTTTTCACCGGCTTAGTCAAAAAGTCAGCAGTTCCCCATCTCGGCCCAGAAAGCAGGTAGAACAACTTTTGTGGTGTCTTTCAGCTGCCTAGAGGAGCAATGTAAAAACTACCAGAGAACTCCTTGCTGGCACCTTCCCCGGTGGAGTTGTGCATGGGGTGTCTTTGGAACCTTTTTTCACCGGCTTAGGCAAAAAGTCAGTGGTTCCCCATCTCAGCCCAGAAAGCAGGTAGAACAACTTTTGTGGTGTCTTTCAGCTGCCTAGCGGAGCAATGTAAAAACTACCAGAGAACTCCTTGCTGGCACCTTCCCCGGTGGAGTTGTGCATGGGGTGTCTTTGGAACATTTTTTCACCGGCCGACTCCAAAAACAGCGATTCCCCATCTCAGCCCAAAAAGCAGGTAGAACAACTTTTGTGGTGTCTTTCAGCTGCCTAGCGGAGCAATGTAAAAACTACCAGAGAACTCCTTGCTGGCACCTTCCCCGGTGGAGTTGTGCATGGGGTGTCTTTGGAACGTTTTTTCACCGGCCGACTCCAAAAACAGCGATTCCCCATCTCGGCCCAAAAAGCAGGTAGAACAACTTTTGTGGTGTCTTTCAGCTGCCTAGCGGAGCAATGTAAAAACTACCAGAGAACTCCTTGCTGGCACCTTCCCCGGTGGAGTTGTGCATGGGGTGTGTTTGGAACGTTTTTTCACCGGCTTAGGCAAAAAGTCAGCGGTTCCCCATCTCAGCCAAGAAAGCAGGTAGAACAACTTTTGTGGTGTCTTTCAGCTGCCTAGCGGAGCAATGTAAAAACTACCAGAGAACTCCTTGCTGGCACCTTCCCCGGTGGAGTTGTGCATGGGGTGTGTTTGGAACGTTTTTTCACCGGCTTAGGCAAGAAGTCAGCGGTTCCCCATCTCAGCCCAGAAAGCAGGTAGAACAACTTTTGTGGTGTCTTTCAGCTGCCTAGCGGAGCAATGTAAAAACTACCAGAGAACTCCTTGCTGGCACCTTCCCCGGTGGAGTTGTGCATGGGGTGTGTTTGGAACGTTTTTTCACCGGCCGACTCCAAAAACAGCGATTCCCCATCTCGGCCCAGAAAGCAGGTAGAACAACTTTTGTGGTGTCTTTCAGCTGCCTAGCGGAACAATGTAAAAACTACCAGAGAACTCCTTGCTGGCACCTTCCCCGGTGGAGTTGTGCATGGGGTGTCTTTGGAACGTTTTTTCACCGGCTTAGGCAAGAAGTCAGCGGTTCCCCATCTCGGCCCAGAAAGCAGGTAGAACAACTTTTGTGGTGTCTTTCAGCTGCCTAGCGGAGCAATGTAAAAACTACCAGAGAACTCCTTGCTGGCACCTTCCCCGGTGGAGTTGTGCATGGGGTGTGTTTGGAACGTTTTTTCACCGGCTTAGTCAAAAAGTCAGCGGTTCCCCATCTCGGCCCAGAAAGCAGGTAGAACAACTTTTGTGGTGTCTTTCAGCTGCCTAGAGGAGCAATGTAAAAACTACCAGAGAACTCCTTGCTGGCACCTTCCCCGGTGGAGTTGTGCATGGGGTGTCTTTGGAACCTTTTTTCACCGGCTTAGGCAAAAAGTCAGTGGTTCCCCATCTCAGCCCAGAAAGCAGGTAGAACAACTTTTGTGGTGTCTTTCAGCTGCCTAGCGGAGCAATGTAAAAACTACCAGAGAACTCCTTGCTGGCACCTTCCCCGGTGGAGTTGTGCATGGGGTGTCTTTGGAACATTTTTTCACCGGCCGACTCCAAAAACAGCGATTCCCCATCTCAGCCCAAAAAGCAGGTAGAACAACTTTTGTGGTGTCTTTCAGCTGCCTAGCGGAGCAATGTAAAAACTACCAGAGAACTCCTTGCTGGCACCTTCCCCGGTGGAGTTGTGCATGGGGTGTCTTTGGAACCTTTTTTCACCGGCTTAGGCAAAAAGTCAGCGGTTCCCCATCTCAGCCCAGAAAGCAGGTAGAACAACTTTTGTGGTGTCTTTCAGCTGCCTAGCGGATCAATGTAAAAACTACCAGAGAACTCCTTGCTGGCACCTTCCCCGGTGGAGTTGTGCATGGGGTGTGTTTGGAACGTTTTTTCACCGGCTTAGGCAAAAAGTCAGCGGTTCCCCATCTCGGCCCAGAAAGCAGGTAGAACAACTTTATGGTGTCTTTCAGCTGCCTAGCGGAGTAATGTAAAAACTACCAGAGAACTCCTTGCTGGCACCTTCCCCGGCGGAGTTGTGCATGTGGGGTATTTGGAGCGTTTTGTCGCCGGCCGACTCCAAAAGTCAGCGGTTCCCCATCTCGGCCCAGAAAGCAGGTAGAACAACTTTTGTGGTGTCTTTCAGCTGCCTAGCGGAGCAATGTAAAAACTACCAGAGAACTCCTTGCTGGCACCTTCCCCGGGGGAGTTGTGCATGTGGGGTATTTGGAACGTTTTGTCGCCGGCCGACTCCAAAAGTCAGCGGTTCCCCATCTCGGCCCAGAAAGCAGGTAGAACAACTTTTGTGGTGTCTTTCAGCTGCCTAGCGGAGCAATGTAAAAACTACCAGAGAACTCCTTGCTGGCACCTTCCCCGGTGGAGTTGTGCATGGGGTGTCTTTGGAACCTTTTTTCACCGGCTTAGGCAAGAAGTCAGCGGTTCCCCATCTCAGCCCAGAAAGCAGGTAGAACAACTTTTGTGGTGTCTTTCAGCTGCCTAGTGGAGCAATGTAAAAACTACCAGAGAACTCCTTGCTGGCACCTTCCCCGGTGGAGTTGTGCATGGGGTGTCTTTGGAACGTTTTTTCACCGGCTTAGGCAAGAAGTCAGCGGTTCCCCATCTCAGCCCAGAAAGCAGGTAGAACAACTTTTGTGGTGTCTTTCAGCTGCCTAGCGGAGCAATGTAAAAACTACCAGAGAACTCCTTGCTGGCACCTTCCCCGGTGGAGTTGTGCATGGGGTGTGTTTGGAACGTTTTTTCACCGGCCGACTCCAAAAACAGCGATTCCCCATCTCGGCCCAGAAAGCAGGTAGAACAACTTTTGTGGTGTCTTTCAGCTGCCTAGCGGAACAATGTAAAAACTACCAGAGAACTCCTTGCTGGCACCTTCCCCGGTGGAGTTGTGCATGGGGTGTCTTTGGAACGTTTTTTCACCGGCTTAGGCAAGAAGTCAGCGGTTCCCCATCTCGGCCCAGAAAGCAGGTAGAACAACTTTTGTGGTGTCTTTCAGCTGCCTAGCGGAGCAATGTAAAAACTACCAGAGAACTCCTTGCTGGCACCTTCCCCGGTGGAGTTGTGCATGGGGTGTGTTTGGAACGTTTTTTCACCGGCTTAGTCAAAAAGTCAGCAGTTCCCCATCTCGGCCCAGAAAGCAGGTAGAACAACTTTTGTGGTGTCTTTCAGCTGCCTAGAGGAGCAATGTAAAAACTACCAGAGAACTCCTTGCTGGCACCTTCCCCGGTGGAGTTGTGCATGGGGTGTCTTTGGAACCTTTTTTCACCGGCTTAGGCAAAAAGTCAGTGGTTCCCCATCTCAGCCCAGAAAGCAGGTAGAACAACTTTTGTGGTGTCTTTCAGCTGCCTAGCGGAGCAATGTAAAAACTACCAGAGAACTCCTTGCTGGCACCTTCCCCGGTGGAGTTGTGCATGGGGTGTCTTTGGAACATTTTTTCACCGGCCGACTCCAAAAACAGCGATTCCCCATCTCAGCCCAAAAAGCAGGTAGAACAACTTTTGTGGTGTCTTTCAGCTGCCTAGCGGAGCAATGTAAAAACTACCAGAGAACTCCTTGCTGGCACCTTCCCCGGTGGAGTTGTGCATGGGGTGTCTTTGGAACGTTTTTTCACCGGCCGACTCCAAAAACAGCGATTCCCCATCTCGGCCCAAAAAGCAGGTAGAACAACTTTTGTGGTGTCTTTCAGCTGCCTAGCGGAGCAATGTAAAAACTACCAGAGAACTCCTTGCTGGCACCTTCCCCGGTGGAGTTGTGCATGGGGTGTGTTTGGAACCTTTTTTCACCGGCTTAGGCAAAAAGTCAGCGGTTCCCCATCTCAGCCAAGAAAGCAGGTAGAACAACTTTTGTGGTGTCTTTCAGCTGCCTAGCGGAGCAATGTAAAAACTACCAGAGAACTCCTTGCTGGCACCTTCCCCGGTGGAGTTGTGCATGGGGTGTCTTTGGAACCTTTTTTCACCGGCCGACTCCAAAAACAGCGATTCCCCATCTCAGCCCAGAAAGCAGGTAGAACAACTTTTGTGGTGTCTTTCAGCTGCCTAGCGGAGCAATGTAAAAACTACCAGAGAACTCCTTGCTGGCACCTTCCCCGGGGGAGTTGTGCATGTGGGGTATTTGGAGCGTTTTGTCGCCGGCCGACTCCAAAAGTCAGCGGTTCCCCATCTCGGCCCAGAAAGCAGGTAGAACAACTTTTGTGGTGTCTTTCAGCTGCCTAGTGGAGCAATGTAAAAACTACCAGAGAACTCCTTGCTGGCACCTTCCCCGGTGGAGTTGTGCATGGGGTGTGTTTGGAACCTTTTTTCACCGGCTTAGTCAAAAAGTCAGCGGTTCCCCATCTCGGCCCAGAAAGCAGGTAGAACAACTTTTGTGGTGTCTTTCAGCTGCCTAGCGGAGCAATGTAAAAACTACCAGAGAACTCCTTGCTGGCACCTTCCCCGGTGGAGTTGTGCATGCGGTGTGTTTGGAACCTTTTTTCACCGGCTTAGGCAAAAAGTCAGCGGTTCCCCATCTCGGCCCAGAAAGCAGGTAGAACCACTTTTGTGGTGTCTTTCAGCTGCCTAGCGGAGCAATGTAAAAACTACCAGAGAACTCCTTGCTGGCACCTTCCCCGGTGGAGTTGTGCATGGGGTGTCTTTGGAACGTTTTTTCACCTGCTTAGTCAAAAAGTCAGCGGTTCCCCATCTCAGCCCAGAAAGCAGGTAGAACAACTTTTGTGGTGTCTTTCAGCTGCCTAGCGGAGCAATGTAAAAACTACCAGAGAACTCCTTGCTGGCACCTTCCCCGGTGGAGTTGTGCATGGGGTGTCTTTGGAACCTTTTTTCACCGGCTTAGGCAAGAAGTCAGCGGTTCCCCATCTCAGCCCAGAAAGCAGGTAGAACAACTTTTGTGGTGTCTTTCAGCTGCCTAGCGGAGCAATGTAAAAACTACCAGAGAACTCCTTGCTGGCACCTTCCCCGGTGGAGTTGTGCATGGGGTGTCTTTGGAACGTTTTTTCACCGGCTTAGGCAAAAAGTCAGCGGTTCCCCATCTCGGCCCAGAAAGCAGGTAGAACAACTTTTGTGGTGTCTTTCAGCTGCCTAGCGGAGCAATGTAAAAACTACCAGAGAACTCCTTGCTGGCACCTTCCCCGGTGGAGTTGTGCATGGGGTGTGTTTGGAACGTTTTTTCACCGGCTTAGGCAAAAAGTCAGCGGTTCCCCATCTCGGCCCAGAAAGCAGGTAGAACAACTTTTGTGGTGTCTTTCAGCTGCCTAGCGGAGCAATGTAAAAACTACCAGAGAACTCCTTGCTGGCACCTTCCCCGGTGGAGTTGTGCATGGGGTGTCTTTGGAACGTTTTTTCACCGGCTTAGGCAAAAAGTCAGCAGTTCCCCATCTCAGCCCAGAAAGCAGGTAGAACAACTTTTGTGGTGTCTTTCAGCTGCCTAGCGGAGCAATGTAAAAACTACCAGAGAACTCCTTGCTGGCACCTTCCCCGGTGGAGTTGTGCATGGGGTGTGTTTGGAACGTTTTTTCACCGGCTTAGGCAAGAAGTCAGCAGTTCCCCATCTCGGCCCAGAAAGCAGGTAGAACAACTTTTGTGGTGTCTTTCAGCTGCCTAGCGGAGCAATGTAAAAACTACCAGAGAACTCCTTGCTGGCACCTTCCCCGGTGGAGTTGTGCATGGGGTGTCTTTGGAACCTTTTTTCACCGGCTTAGGCAAAAAGTCAGCGGTTCCCCATCTCAGCCCAGAAAGCAGGTAGAACAACTTTTGTGGTGTCTTTCAGCTGCCTAGCGGAGCAATGTAAAAACTACCAGAGAACTCCTTGCTGGCACCTTCCCCGGTGGAGTTGTGCATGGGGTGTCTTTGGAACGTTTTTTCACCGGCCGACACCAAAAACAGCGATTCCCCATCTCGGCCCAAAAAGCAGGTAGAACAACTTTTGTGGTGTCTTTCAGCTGCCTAGCGGAGCAATGTAAAAACTACCAGAGAACTCCTTGCTGGCACCTTCCCCGGTGGAGTTGTGCATGGGGTGTGTTTGGAACCTTTTTTCACCGGCTTAGGCAAGAAGTCAGCGGTTCCCCATCTCAGCCCAGAAAGCAGGTAGAACAACTTTTGTGGTGTCTTTCAGCTGCCTAGCGGAGCAATGTAAAAACTACCAGAGAACTCCTTGCTGGCACCTTCCCCGGTGGAGTTGTGCATGGGGTGTGTTTGGAACGTTTTTTCACCGGCCGACTCCAAAAACAGCGATTCCCCATCTCAGCCCAGAAAGCAGGTAGAACAACTTTTGTGGTGTCTTTCAGCTGCCTAGCGGAGCAATGTAAAAACTACCAGAGAACTCCTTGCTGGCACCTTCCCCCGGGAGCTGTGCATGTGGGGTATTTGGAGCGTTTTGTCGCCGGCCGACTCCAAAAGTCAGCGGTTCCCCATCTCGGCCCAGAAAGCAGGTAGAACAACTTTTGTGGTGTCTTTCAGCTGCCTAGCGGAGCAATGTAAAAACTACCAGAGAACTCCTTGCTGGCACCTTCCCCGGTGGAGTTGTGCATGGGGTGTGTTTGGAACGTTTTTTCACCGGCTTAGGCAAAAAGTCAGCGGTTCCCCATCTCGGCCCAGAAAGCAGGTAGAACAACTTTTGTGGTGTCTTTCAGCTGCCTAGCGGAGCAATGTAAAAACTACCAGAGAACTCCTTGCTGGCACCTTCCCCGGTGGAGTTGTGCATGGGGTGTGTTTGGAACGTTTTTTCACTGGCTTAGGCAAGAAGTCAGCGGTTCCCCATCTCAGCCCAGAAAGCAGGTAGAACAACTTTTGTGGTGTCTTTCAGCTGCCTAGCGGAGCAATGTAAAAACTACCAGAGAACTCCTTGCTGGCACCTTCCCCGGTGGAGTTGTGCATGGGGTGTGTTTGGAACCTTTTTTCACCGGCTTAGGCAAAAAGTCAGCGGTTCCCCATCTCGGCCCAGAAAGCAGGTAGAACCACTTTTGTGGTGTCTTTCAGCTGCCTAGCGGAGCAATGTAAAAACTACCAGAGAACTCCTTGCTGGCACCTTCCCCGGTGGAGTTGTGCATGGGGTGTCTTTGGAACGTTTTTTCACCTGCTTAGTCAAAAAGTCAGCGGTTCCCCATCTCAGCCCAGAAAGCAGGTAGAACAACTTTTGTGGTGTCTTTCAGCTGCCTAGCGGAGCAATGTAAAAACTACCAGAGAACTCCTTGCTGGCACCTTCCCCGGTGGAGTTGTGCATGGGGTGTCTTTGGAACCTTTTTTCACCGGCTTAGGCAAGAAGTCAGCGGTTCCCCATCTCAGCCCAGAAAGCAGGTAGAACAACTTTTGTGGTGTCTTTCAGCTGCCTAGCGGAGCAATGTAAAAACTACCAGAGAACTCCTTGCTGGCACCTTCCCCGGTGGAGTTGTGCATGGGGTGTCTTTGGAACCTTTTTTCACCGGCTTAGGCAAAAAGTCAGCGGTTCCCCATCTCGGCCCAGAAAGCAGGTAGAACAACTTTTGTGGTGTCTTTCAGCTGCCTAGCGGAGCAATGTAAAAACTACCAGAGAACTCCTTGCTGGCACCTTCCCCGGTGGAGTTGTGCATGGGGTGTCTTTGGAACCTTTTTTCACCGGCTTAGGCAAGAAGTCAGCGGTTCCCCATCTCAGCCCAGAAAGCAGGTAGAACAACTTTTGTGGTGTCTTTCAGCTGCCTAGCGGAGCAATGTAAAAACTACCAGAGAACTCCTTGCTGGCACCTTCCCCGGTGGAGTTGTGCATGGGGTGTCTTTGGAACGTTTTTTCACCGGCTTAGGCAAAAAGTCAGCAGTTCCCCATCTCAGCCCAGAAAGCAGGTAGAACAACTTTTGTGGTGTCTTTCAGCTGCCTAGCGGAGCAATGTAAAAACTACCAGAGAACTCCTTGCTGGCACCTTCCCCGGTGGAGTTGTGCATGGGGTGTGTTTGGATCGTTTTTTCACCGGCCGACTCCAAAAACAGCGATTCCCCATCTCAGCCCAGAAAGCAGGTAGAACAACTTTTGTGGTGTCTTTCAGCTGCCTAGCGGAGCAATGTAAAAACTACCAGAGAACTCCTTGCTGGCACCTTCCCCGGTGGAGTTGTGCATGGGGTGTCTTTGGAACCTTTTTTCACCGGCTTAGGCAAAAAGTCAGCGGTTCCCCATCTCGGCCCAGAAAGCAGGTAGAACAACTTTTGTGGTGTCTTTCAGCTGCCTAGCGGAGCAATGTAAAAACTACCAGAGAACTCCTTGCTGGCACCTTCCCCGGTGGAGTTGTGCATGGGGTGTCTTTGGAACCTTTTTTCACCGGCTTAGGCAAGAAGTCAGCGGTTCCCCATCTCAGCCCAGAAAGCAGGTAGAACAACTTTTGTGGTGTCTTTCAGCTGCCTAGCGGAGCAATGTAAAAACTACCAGAGAACTCCTTGCTGGCACCTTCCCCGGTGGAGTTGTGCATGCGGTGTGTTTGGAACCTTTTTTCACCGGCTTAGGCAAAAAGTCAGCGGTTCCCCATCTCGGCCCAGAAAGCAGGTAGAACCACTTTTGTGGTGTCTTTCAGCTGCCTAGCGGAGCAATGTAAAAACTACCAGAGAACTCCTTGCTGGCACCTTCCCCGGTGGAGTTGTGCATGGGGTGTCTTTGGAACGTTTTTTCACCTGCTTAGTCAAAAAGTCAGCGGTTCCCCATCTCAGCCCAGAAAGCAGGTAGAACAACTTTTGTGGTGTCTTTCAGCTGCCTAGCGGAGCAATGTAAAAACTACCAGAGAACTCCTTGCTGGCACCTTCCCCGGTGGAGTTGTGCATGGGGTGTCTTTGGAACCTTTTTTCACCGGCTTAGGCAAGAAGTCAGCGGTTCCCCATCTCAGCCCAGAAAGCAGGTAGAACAACTTTTGTGGTGTCTTTCAGCTGCCTAGCGGAGCAATGTAAAAACTACCAGAGAACTCCTTGCTGGCACCTTCCCCGGTGGAGTTGTGCATGGGGTGTCTTTGGAACCTTTTTTCACCGGCTTAGGCAAAAAGTCAGCGGTTCCCCATCTCGGCCCAGAAAGCAGGTAGAACAACTTTTGTGGTGTCTTTCAGCTGCCTAGCGGAGCAATGTAAAAACTACCAGAGAACTCCTTGCTGGCACCTTCCCCGGTGGAGTTGTGCATGGGGTGTCTTTGGAACCTTTTTTCACCGGCTTAGGCAAAAAGTCAGTGGTTCCCCATCTCAGCCCAGAAAGCAGGTAGAACAACTTTTGTGGTGTCTTTCAGCTGCCTAGCGGAGCAATGTAAAAACTACCAGAGAACTCCTTGCTGGCACCTTCCCCGGTGGAGTTGTGCATGGGGTGTCTTTGGAACGTTTTTTCACCGGCTTAGGCAAAAAGTCAGCAGTTCCCCATCTCAGCCCAGAAAGCAGGTAGAACAACTTTTGTGGTGTCTTTCAGCTGCCTAGCGGAGCAATGTAAAAACTACCAGAGAACTCCTTGCTGGCACCTTCCCCGGTGGAGTTGTGCATGGGGTGTGTTTGGATCGTTTTTTCACCGGCCGACTCCAAAAACAGCGATTCCCCATCTCAGCCCAGAAAGCAGGTAGAACAACTTTTGTGGTGTCTTTCAGCTGCCTAGCGGAGCAATGTAAAAACTACCAGAGAACTCCTTGCTGGCACCTTCCCCGGTGGAGTTGTGCATAGGGTGTGTTTGGAACCTTTTTTCACCGGCTTAGGCAAAAAGTCAGCGGTTCCCCATCTCGGCCCAGAAAGCAGGTAGAACAACTTTTGTGGTGTCTTTCAGCTGCCTAGCGGAGCAATGTAAAAACTACCAGAGAACTCCTTGCTGGCACCTTCCCCGGTGGAGTTGTGCATGGGGTGTCTTTGGAACCTTTTTTCACCGGCTTAGGCAAGAAGTCAGCGGTTCCCCATCTCAGCCCAGAAAGCAGGTAGAACAACTTTTGTGGTGTCTTTCAGCTGCCTAGCGGAGCAATGTAAAAACTACCAGAGAACTCCTTGCTGGCACCTTCCCCGGTGGAGTTGTGCATGGGGTGTGTTTGGAACGTTTTTTCACCGACCGACTCCAAAAACAGCGATTCCCCATCTCAGCCCAGAAAGCAGGTAGAACAACTTTTGTGGTGTCTTTCAGCTGCCTAGCGGAGCAATGTAAAAACTACCAGAGAACTCCTTGCTGGCACCTTCCCCGGTGGAGTTGTGCATGGGGTGTGTTTGGAACGTTTTTTCACCGGCCGACTCCAAAAACAGCGATTCCCCATCTCGACCCAGAAAGCAGGTAGAACAACTTTTGTGGTGTCTTTCAGCTGCCTAGCGGAGCAATGTAAAAACTACCAGAGAACTCCTTGCTGGCACCTTCCCCGGTGGAGTTGTGCATGGGGTGTGTTTGGAACGTTTTTTCACCGGCCGACTCCAAAAACAGCGATTCCCCATCTCAGCCCAGAAAGCAGGTAGAACAACTTTTGTGGTGTCTTTCAGCTGCCTAGCGGAGCAATGTAAAAACTACCAGAGAACTCCTTGCTGGCACCTTCCCCGGTGGAGTTGTGCATGGGGTGTCTTTGGAACGTTTTTTCACCGGTTAGGCAAAAAGTCAGCGGTTCCCCATCTCGGCCCAGAAAGCAGGTAGAACAACTTTTGTGGTGTCTTTCAGCTGCCTAGCGGAGCAATGTAAAAACTACCAGAGAACTCCTTGCTGGCACCTTCCCCGGTGGAGTTGTGCATGGGGTGTCTTTGGAACCTTTTTTCACCGGCTTAGGCAAGAAGTCAGCGGTTCCCCATCTCAGCCCAGAAAGCAGGTAGAACAACTTTTGTGGTGTCTTTCAGCTGCCTAGCGGAGCAATGTAAAAACTACCAGAGAACTCCTTGCTGGCACCTTCCCCGGTGGAGTTGTGCATGCGGTGTGTTTGGAACCTTTTTTCACCGGCTTAGGCAAAAAGTCAGCGGTTCCCCATCTCGGCCCAGAAAGCAGGTAGAACCACTTTTGTGGTGTCTTTCAGCTGCCTAGCGGAGCAATGTAAAAACTACCAGAGAACTCCTTGCTGGCACCTTCCCCGGTGGAGTTGTGCATGGGGTGTCTTTGGAACGTTTTTTCACCTGCTTAGTCAAAAAGTCAGCGGTTCTCCATCTCAGCCCAGAAAGCAGGTAGAACAACTTTTGTGGTGTCTTTCAGCTGCCTAGCGGAGCAATGTAAAAACTACCAGAGAACTCCTTGCTGGCACCTTCCCCGGTGGAGTTGTGCATGGGGTGTCTTTGGAACCTTTTTTCACCGGCTTAGGCAAGAAGTCAGCGGTTCCCCATCTCAGCCCAGAAAGCAGGTAGAACAACTTTTGTGGTGTCTTTCAGCTGCCTAGCGGAGCAATGTAAAAACTACCAGAGAACTCCTTGCTGGCACCTTCCCCGGTGGAGTTGTGCATGGGGTGTCTTTGGAACCTTTTTTCACCGGCTTAGGCAAAAAGTCAGCGGTTCCCCATCTCGGCCCAGAAAGCAGGTAGAACAACTTTTGTGGTGTCTTTCAGCTGCCTAGCGGAGCAATGTAAAAACTACCAGAGAACTCCTTGCTGGCACCTTCCCCGGTGGAGTTGTGCATGGGGTGTCTTTGGAACCTTTTTTCACCGGCTTAGGCAAAAAGTCAGTGGTTCCCCATCTCAGCCCAGAAAGCAGGTAGAACAACTTTTGTGGTGTCTTTCAGCTGCCTAGCGGAGCAATGTAAAAACTACCAGAGAACTCCTTGCTGGCACCTTCCCCGGTGGAGTTGTGCATGGGGTGTCTTTGGAACGTTTTTTCACCGGCTTAGGCAAAAAGTCAGCAGTTCCCCATCTCAGCCCAGAAAGCAGGTAGAACAACTTTTGTGGTGTCTTTCAGCTGCCTAGCGGAGCAATGTAAAAACTACCAGAGAACTCCTTGCTGGCACCTTCCCCGGTGGAGTTGTGCATGGGGTGTGTTTGGATCGTTTTTTCACCGGCCGACTCCAAAAACAGCGATTCCCCATCTCAGCCCAGAAAGCAGGTAGAACAACTTTTGTGGTGTCTTTCAGCTGCCTAGCGGAGCAATGTAAAAACTACCAGAGAACTCCTTGCTGGCACCTTCCCCGGTGGAGTTGTGCATGGGGTGTCTTTGGAACATTTTTTCACCGGCCGACTCCAAAAACAGCGATTCCCCATCTCAGCCCAGAAAGCAGGTAGAACAACTTTTGTGGTGTCTTTCAGCTGCCTAGCGGAGCAATGTAAAAACTACCAGAGAACTCCTTGCTGGCACCTTCCCCGGTGGAGTTGTGCATGGGGTGTGTTTGGAACGTTTTTTCACCGGCTTAGGCAAGAAGTCAGCGGTTCCCCATCTCAGCCCAGAAAGCAGGTAGAACAACTTTTGTGGTGTCTTTCAGCTGCCTAGCGGAGTAATGTAAAAACTACCAGAGAACTCCTTGCTGGCACCTTCCCCGGCGGAGTTGTGCATGTGGGGTATTTGGAGCGTTTTGTCGCCGGCCGACTCCAAAAGTCAGCGGTTCCCCATCTCGGCCCAGAAAGCAGGTAGAACAACTTTTGTGGTGTCTTTCAGCTGCCTAGCGGAGCAATGTAAAAACTACCAGAGAACTCCTTGCTGGCACCTTCCCCGGGGGAGTTGTGCATGTGGGGTATTTGGAACGTTTTGTCGCCGGCCGACTCCAAAAGTCAGCGGTTCCCCATCTCGGCCCAGAAAGCAGGTAGAACAACTTTTGTGGTGTCTTTCAGCTGCCTAGCAGAGCAATGTAAAAACTACCAGAGAACTCCTTGCTGGCACCTTCCCCGGTGGAGTTGTGCATGGGGTGTCTTTGGAACCTTTTTTCACCGGCTTAGGCAAAAAGTCAGCGGTTCCCCATCTCGGCCCAGAAAGCAGGTAGAACAACTTTTGTGGTGTCTTTCAGCTGCCTAGCGGAGCAATGTAAAAACTACCAGAGAACTCCTTGCTGGCACCTTCCCCGGTGGAGTTGTGCATGGGGTGTGTTTGGAACGTTTTTTCACCGGCCGACTCCAAAAACAGCGATTCCCCATCTCAGCCCAGAAAGCAGGTAGAACCACTTTTGTGGTGTCTTTCAGCTGCCTAGCGGAGCAATGTAAAAACTACCAGAGAACTCCTTGCTGGCACCTTCCCCGGTGGAGTTGTGCATGGGGTGTCTTTGGAACGTTTTTTCACCTGCTTAGTCAAAAAGTCAGCGGTTCCCCATCTCGGCCCAGAAAGCAGGTAGAACAACTTTTGTGGTGTCTTTCAGCTGCCTAGCGGAGCAATGTAAAAACTACCAGAGAACTCCTTGCTGGCACCTTCCCCGGTGGAGTTGTGCATGGGGTGTCTTTGGAACCTTTTTTCACCGGCTTAGGCAAAAAGTCAGTGGTTCCCCATCTCAGCCCAGAAAGCAGGTAGAACAACTTTTGTGGTGTCTTTCAGCTGCCTAGCGGAGCAATGTAAAAACTACCAGAGAACTCCTTGCTGGCACCTTCCCCGGTGGAGTTGTGCATGGGGTGTCTTTGGAACATTTTTTCACCGGCCGACTCCAAAAACAGCGATTCCCCATCTCAGCCCAAAAAGCAGGTAGAACAACTTTTGTGGTGTCTTTCAGCTGCCTAGCGGAGCAATGTAAAAACTACCAGAGAACTCCTTGCTGGCACCTTCCCCGGTGGAGTTGTGCATGGGGTGTCTTTGGAACGTTTTTTCACCGGCTTAGTCCAAAAACAGCGATTCCTCATCTCGGCCCAAAAAGCAGGTAGAACAACTTTTGTGGTGTCTTTCAGCTGCCTAGCGGAGCAATGTAAAAACTACCAGAGAACTCCTTGCTGGCACCTTCCCCGGGGGAGTTGTGCATGGGGTGTGTTTGGAACCTTTTTTCACCGGCTTAGGCAAAAAGTCAGCGGTTCCCCATCTCAGCCCAGAAAGCAGGTAGAACAACTTTTGTGGTGTCTTTCAGCTGCCTAGCGGAGCAATGTAAAAACTACCAGAGAACTCCTTGCTGGCACCTTCCCCGGTGGAGTTGTGCATGGGGTGTGTTTGGAACGTTTTTTCACCGGCCGACTCCAAAAACAGCGATTCCCCATCTCAGCCCAGAAAGCAGGTAGAACAACTTTTGTGGTGTCTTTCAGCTGCCTAGCGGAGCAATGTAAAAACTACCAGAGAACTCCTTGCTGGCACCTTCCCCGGGGGAGTTGTGCATGTGGGGTATTTGGAGCGTTTTGTCGCCGGCCGACTCCAAAAGTCAGCGGTTCCCCATCTCGGCCCAGAAAGCAGGTAGAACAACTTTTGTGGTGTCTTTCAGCTGCCTAGTGGAGCAATGTAAAAACTACCAGAGAACTCCTTGCTGGCACCTTCCCCGGTGGAGTTGTGCATGGGGTGTGTTTGGAACGTTTTTTCACCGGCTTAGGCAAAAAGTCAGCGGTTCCCCATCTCGGCCCAGAAAGCAGGTAGAACAACTTTTGTGGTGTCTTTCAGCTGCCTAGCGGAGCAATGTAAAAACTACCAGAGAACTCCTTGCTGGCACCTTCCCCGGTGGAGTTGTGCATGGGGTGTCTTTGGAACGTTTTTTCACTGTCTTAGGCAAGAAGTCAGCGGTTCCCCATCTCAGCCCAGAAAGCAGGTAGAACAACTTTTGTGGTGTCTTTCAGCTGCCTAGCGGAGTAATGTAAAAACTACCAGAGAACTCCTTGCTGGCACCTTCCCCGGCGGAGTTGTGCATGTGGGGTATTTGGAGCGTTTTGTCGCCGGCCGACTCCAAAAGTCAGCGGTTCCCCATCTCGGCCCAGAAAGCAGGTAGAACAACTTTTGTGGTGTCTTTCAGCTGCCTAGCGGAGCAATGTAAAAACTACCAGAGAACTCCTTGCTGGCACCTTCCCCGGGGGAGTTGTGCATGTGGGGTATTTGGAACGTTTTGTCGCCGGCCGACTCCAAAAGTCAGCGGTTCCCCATCTCGGCCCAGAAAGCAGGTAGAACAACTTTTGTGGTGTCTTTCAGCTGCCTAGCAGAGCAATGTAAAAACTACCAGAGAACTCCTTGCTGGCACCTTCCCCGGTGGAGTTGTGCATGGGGTGTCTTTGGAACCTTTTTTCACCGGCTTAGGCAAAAAGTCAGCGGTTCCCCATCTCGGCCCAGAAAGCAGGTAGAACAACTTTTGTGGTGTCTTTCAGCTGCCTAGCGGAGCAATGTAAAAACTACCAGAGAACTCCTTGCTGGCACCTTCCCCGGTGGAGTTGTGCATGGGGTGTGTTTGGAACGTTTTTTCACCGGCCGACTCCAAAAACAGCGATTCCCCATCTCAGCCCAGAAAGCAGGTAGAACCACTTTTGTGGTGTCTTTCAGCTGCCTAGCGGAGCAATGTAAAAACTACCAGAGAACTCCTTGCTGGCACCTTCCCCGGTGGAGTTGTGCATGGGGTGTCTTTGGAACGTTTTTTCACCTGCTTAGTCAAAAAGTCAGCGGTTCCCCATCTCGGCCCAGAAAGCAGGTAGAACAACTTTTGTGGTGTCTTTCAGCTGCCTAGCGGAGCAATGTAAAAACTACCAGAGAACTCCTTGCTGGCACCTTCCCCGGTGGAGTTGTGCATGGGGTGTCTTTGGAACCTTTTTTCACCGGCTTAGGCAAAAAGTCAGTGGTTCCCCATCTCAGCCCAGAAAGCAGGTAGAACAACTTTTGTGGTGTCTTTCAGCTGCCTAGCGGAGCAATGTAAAAACTACCAGAGAACTCCTTGCTGGCACCTTCCCCGGTGGAGTTGTGCATGGGGTGTCTTTGGAACGTTTTTTCACCTGCTTAGTCAAAAAGTCAGCGGTTCCCCATCTCGGCCCAGAAAGCAGGTAGAACAACTTTTGTGGTGTCTTTCAGCTGCCTAGCGGAGCAATGTAAAAACTACCAGAGAACTCCTTGCTGGCACCTTCCCCGGTGGAGTTGTGCATGGGGTGTCTTTGGAACCTTTTTTCACCGGCTTAGGCAAGAAGTCAGCGGTTCCCCATCTCAGCCCAGAAAGCAGGTAGAACAACTTTTGTGGTGTCTTTCAGCTGCCTAGCGGAGCAATGTAAAAACTACCAGAGAACTCCTTGCTGGCACCTTCCCCGGTGGAGTTGTGCATGGGGTGTGTTTGGAACGTTTTTTCACCGGCTTAGGCAAAAAGTCAGTGGTTCCCCATCTCAGCCCAGAAAGCAGGTAGAACAACTTTTGTGGTGTCTTTCAGCTGCCTAGCGGAGCAATGTAAAAACTACCAGAGAACTCCTTGCTGGCACCTTCCCCGGTGGAGTTGTGCATGGGGTGTCTTTGGAACCTTTTTTCACCGGCTTAGGCAAGAAGTCAGTGGTTCCCCATCTCAGCCCAGAAAGCAGGTAGAACAACTTTTGTGGTGTCTTTCAGCTGCCTAGCGGAGCAATGTAAAAACTACCAGAGAACTCCTTGCTGGCACCTTCCCCGGTGGAGTTGTGCATGGGGTGTCTTTGGAACGTTTTTTCACCGGCTTAGGCAAAAAGTCAGCAGTTCCCCATCTCAGCCCAGAAAGCAGGTAGAACAACTTTTGTGGTGTCTTTCAGCTGCCTAGCGGAGCAATGTAAAAACTACCAGAGAACTCCTTGCTGGCACCTTCCCCGGTGGAGTTGTGCATGGGGTGTCTTTGGAACGTTTTTTCACCGGCTTAGGCAAAAAGTCAGCGGTTCCCCATCTCGGCCCAGAAAGCAGGTAGAACAACTTTTGTGGTGTCTTTCAGCTGCCTAGCGGAGCAATGTAAAAACTACCAGAGAACTCCTTGCTGGCACCTTCCCCGGTGGAGTTGTGCATGGGGTGTCTTTGGAACCTTTTTTCACCGGCTTAGGCAAGAAGTCAGCGGTTCCCCATCTCAGCCCAGAAAGCAGGTAGAACAACTTTTGTGGTGTCTTTCAGCTGCCTAGCGGAGCAATGTAAAAACTACCAGAGAACTCCTTGCTGGCACCTTCCCCGGTGGAGTTGTGCATGGGGTGTCTTTGGAACGTTTTTTCACCGGCCGACTCCAAAAACAGCGATTCCCCATCTCAGCCCAGAAAGCAGGTAGAACAACTTTTGTGGTGTCTTTCAGCTGCCTAGCGGAGCAATGTAAAAACTACCAGAGAACTCCTTGCTGGCACCTTCCCCGGTGGAGTTGTGCATGGGGTGTCTTTGGAACGTTTTTTCACCGGCCGACTCCAAAAACAGCGATTCCCCATCTCGGCCCAGAAAGCAGGTAGAACAACTTTTGTGGTGTCTTTCAGCTGCCTAGCGGAGCAATGTAAAAACTACCAGAGAACTCCTTGCTGGCACCTTCCCCGGTGGAGTTGTGCATGGGGTGTGTTTGGAACGTTTTTTCACCGGCCGACTCCAAAAACAGCGATTCCCCATCTCAGCCCAGAAAGCAGGTAGAACAACTTTTGTGGTGTCTTTCAGCTGCCTAGCGGAGCAATGTAAAAACTACCAGAGAACTCCTTGCTGGCACCTTCCCCGGCGGAGTTGTGCATGGGGTGTCTTTGGAACGTTTTTTCACCGGCTTAGGCAAAAAGTCAGCGGTTCCCCATCTCAGCCCAGAAAGCAGGTAGAACAACTTTTGTGGTGTCTTTCAGCTGCCTAGCGGAGCAATGTAAAAACTACCAGAGAACTCCTTGCTGGCACCTTCCCCGGTGGAGTTGTGCATGGGGTGTGTTTGGAACGGTTTTTCACCGGCCGACTCCAAAAACAGCGATTCCCCATCTCAGCCCAGAAAGCAGGTAGAACAACTTTTGTGGTGTCTTTCAGCTGCCTAGCGGAGCAATGTAAAAACTAACAGAGAACTCCTTGCTGGCACCTTCCCCGGTGGAGTTGTGCATGGGGTGTCTTTGGAACGTTTTTTCACCGGCTTAGTCAAAAAGTCAGCGGTTCCCCATCTCGGCCCAGAAAGCAGGTAGAACAACTTTTGTGGTGTCTTTCAGCTGCCTAGCGGAGCAATGTAAAAACTACCAGAGAACTCCTTGCTGGCACCTTCCCCGGTGGAGTTGTGCATGGGGTGTCTTTGGAACGTTTTTTCACCGGCCGACTCCAAAAACAGCGATTCCCCATCTCGGCCCAGAAAGCAGGTAGAACAACTTTTGTGGTGTCTTTCAGCTGCCTAGCGGAGCAATGTAAAAACTACCAGAGAACTCCTTGCTGGCACCTTCCCCGGTGGAGTTGTGCATGGGGTGTCTTTGGAACCTTTTTTCACCGGCTTAGGCAAGAAGTCAGCGGTTCCCCATCTCAGCCCAGAAAGCAGGTATAACAACTTTTGGGGTGTCTTTCAGCTGCCTAGCGGAGCAATGTAAAAACTACCAGAGAACTCCTTGCTGGCACCTTCCCCGGTGGAGTTGTGCATGGGGTGTCTTTGGATCGTTTTTTCACCGGCCGACTCCAAAAACAGCGATTCCCCATCTCAGCCCAAAAAGCAGGTAGAACAACTTTTGTGGTGTCTTTCAGCTGCCTAGCGGAGCAATGTAAAAACTACCAGAGAACTCCTTGCTGGCACCTTCCCCGGTGGAGTTGTGCATGGGGTGTCTTTGGAACGTTTTTTCACCGGCCGACTCCAAAAACAGCGATTCCCCATCTCAGCCCAAAAAGCAGGTAGAACAACTTTTGTGGTGTCTTTCAGCTGCCTAGCGGAGCAATGTAAAAACTACCAGAGAACTCCTTGCTGGCACCTTCCCCGGTGGAGTTGTGCATGGGGTGTCTTTGGAACATTTTTTCACCGGCCGACTCCAAAAACAGCGATTCCCCATCTCAGCCCAGAAAGCAGGTAGAACAACTTTTGTGGTGTCTTTCAGCTGCCTAGCGGAGCAATGTAAAAACTACCAGAGAACTCCTTGCTGGCACCTTCCCCGGTGGAGTTGTGCATGGGGTGTGTTTGGAACGTTTTTTCACCGGCTTAGGCAAGAAGTCAGCGGTTCCCCATCTCGGCCCAGAAAGCAGGTAGAACAACTTTTGTGGTGTCTTTCAGCTGCCTAGCGGAGTAATGTAAAAACTACCAGAGAACTCCTTGCTGGCACCTTCCCCGGCGGAGTTGTGCATGTGGGGTATTTGGAGCGTTTTGTCGCCGGCCGACTCCAAAAGTCAGCGGTTCCCCATCTCGGCCCAGAAAGCAGGTAGAACAACTTTTGTGGTGTCTTTCAGCTGCCTAGCGGAGCAATGTAAAAACTACCAGAGAACTCCTTGCTGGCACCTTCCCCGGTGGAGTTGTGCATGTGGGGTATTTGGAACGTTTTGTCGCCGGCCGACTCCAAAAGTCAGCGGTTCCCCATCTCGGCCCAGAAAGCAGGTAGAACAACTTTTGTGGTGTCTTTCAGCTGCCTAGCGGAGCAATGTAAAAACTACCAGAGAACTCCTTGCTGGCACCTTCCCCGGTGGAGTTGTGCATGGGGTGTCTTTGGAACCTTTTTTCACCGGCTTAGGCAAAAAGTCAGCGGTTCCCCATCTCGGCCCAGAAAGCAGGTAGAACAACTTTTGTGGTGTCTTTCAGCTGCCTAGCGGAGCAATGTAAAAACTACCAGAGAACTCCTTGCTGGCACCTTCCCCGGTGGAGTTGTGCATGGGGTGTCTTTGGAACCTTTTTTCACCGGCCGACTCCAAAAACAGCGATTCCCCATCTCGGCCCAGAAAGCAGGTAGAACAACTTTTGTGGTGTCTTTCAGCTGCCTAGCGGAGCAATGTAAAAACTACCAGAGAACTCCTTGCTGGCACCTTCCCCGGTGGAGTTGTGCATGGGGTGTCTTTGGAACGTTTTTTCACCGGCTTAGGCAAAAAGTCAGCGGTTCCCCATCTCGGCCCAAAAAGCAGGTAGAACAACTTTTGTGGTGTCTTTCAGCTGCCTAGCGGAGCAATGTAAAAACTACCAGAGAACTCCTTGCTGGCACCTTCCCCGGTGGAGTTGTGCATGGGGTGTCTTTGGAACATTTTTTCACCGGCTTAGGCAAAAAGTCAGCGGTTCCCCATCTCAGCCCAGAAAGCAGGTAGAACAACTTTATGGTGTCTTTCAGCTGCCTAGCGGAGCAATGTAAAAACTACCAGAGAACTCCTTGCTGGCACCTTCCCCGGTGGAGTTGTGCATGGGGTGTCTTTGGAACGTTTTTTCACCGGCTTAGGCAAAAAGTCAGCGGTTCCCCATCTCAGCCCAGAAAGCAGGTAGAACAACTTTTGTGGTGTCTTTCAGCTGCCTAGCAGAGCAATGTAAAAACTACCAGAGAACTCCTTGCTGGCACCTTCCCCGGTGGAGTTGTGCATGGGGTGTGTTTGGAACGGTTTTTCACCGGCCGACTCCAAAAACAGCGATTCCCCATCTCAGCCCAGAAAGCAGGTAGAACAACTTTTGTGGTGTCTTTCAGCTGCCTAGCGGAGCAATGTAAAAACTACCAGAGAACTCCTTGCTGGCACCTTCCCCGGTGGAGTTGTGCATGGGGTGTGTTTGGAACGGTTTTTCACCGGCCGACTCCAAAAACAGCGATTCCCCATCTCAGCCCAGAAAGCAGGTAGAACAACTTTTGTGGTGTCTTTCAGCTGCCTAGCGGAGCAATGTAAAAACTACCAGAGAACTCCTTGCTGGCACCTTCCCCGGTGGAGTTGTGCATGGGGTGTGTTTGGAACCTTTTTTCACCGGCTTAGGCAAAAAGTCAGCGGTTCCCCATCTCAGCCCAGAAAGCAGGTAGAACAACTTTATGGTGTCTTTCAGCTGCCTAGCGGAGCAATGTAAAAACTACCAGAGAACTCCTTGCTGGCACCTTCCCCGGTGGAGTTGT
This sequence comes from Falco punctatus, assembly GCF_963210335.1. NCBI lineage: Eukaryota > Metazoa > Chordata > Aves > Falconiformes > Falconidae > Falco > Falco punctatus. The sequence goes on from NW_027660051.1 coordinate 163,914, forward strand.
GCATGGGGTGTCTTTGGAACGTTTTTTCACCGGCCGACTCCAAAAACAGCGATTCCCCATCTCAGCCCAGAAAGCAGGTAGAACAACTTTTGTGGTGTCTTTCAGCTGCCTAGCGGAGCAATGTAAAAACTACCAGAGAACTCCTTGCTGGCACCTTCCCCGGTGGAGTTGTGCATGGGGTGTCTTTGGAACGTTTTTTCACCGGCTTAGGCAAGAAGTCAGCGGTTCCCCATCTCAGCACAGAAAGCAGGTAGAACAACTTTTGTGGTGTCTTTCAGCTGCCTAGCGGAGCAATGTAAAAACTACCAGAGAACTCCTTGCTGGCACCTTCCCCGGTGGAGTTGTGCATGGGGTGTCTTTGGAACCTTTTTTCACCGGCTTAGGCAAGAAGTCAGCGGTTCCCCATCTCAGCCCAGAAAGCAGGTATAACAACTTTTGGGGTGTCTTTCAGCTGCCTAGCGGAGCAATGTAAAAACTACCAGAGAACTCCTTGCTGGCACCTTCCCCGGTGGAGTTGTGCATGGGGTGTCTTTGGAACCTTTTTTCACCGGCTTAGTCAAAAAGTCAGCGGTTCCCCATCTCGGCCCAGAAAGCAGGTAGAACAACTTTTGTGGTGTCTTTCAGCTGCCTAGCGGAGCAATGTAAAAACTACCAGAGAACTCCTTGCTGGCACCTTCCCCGGTGGAGTTGTGCATGGGGTGTGTTTGGAACGTTTTTTCACCGGCTTAGGCAAGAAGTCAGCGGTTCCCCATCTCGGCCCAGAAAGCAGGTAGAACAACTTTTGTGGTGTCTTTCAGCTGCCTAGCGGAGTAATGTAAAAACTACCAGAGAACTCCTTGCTGGCACCTTCCCCGGTGGAGTTGTGCATGTGGGGTATTTGGAGCGTTTTGTCGCCGGCCGACTCCAAAAGTCAGCGGTTCCCCATCTCGGCCCAGAAAGCAGGTAGAACAACTTTTGTGGTGTCTTTCAGCTGCCTAGCGGAGCAATGTAAAAACTACCAGAGAACTCCTTGCTGGCACCTTCCCCGGTGGAGTTGTGCATGGGGTGTGTTTGGATCGTTTTTTCACCGGCCGACTCCAAAAACAGCGATTCCCCATCTCAGCCCAAAAAGCAGGTAGAACAACTTTTGTGGTGTCTTTCAGCTGCCTAGCGGAGCAATGTAAAAACTACCAGAGAACTCCTTGCTGGCACCTTCCCCGGTGGAGTTGTGCATGGGGTGTCTTTGGAACGTTTTTTCACCGGCCGACTCCAAAAACAGCGATTCCCCATCTCAGCCCAAAAAGCAGGTAGAACAACTTTTGTGGTGTCTTTCAGCTGCCTAGCGGAGCAATGTAAAAACTACCAGAGAACTCCTTGCTGGCACCTTCCCCGGTGGAGTTGTGCATGGGGTGTCTTTGGAACCTTTTTTCACCGGCTTAGGCAAAAAGTCAGCGGTTCCCCATCTCGGCGCAGAAAGCAGGTAGAACAACTTTTGTGGTGTCTTTCAGCTGCCTAGCGGAGCAATGTAAAAACTACCAGAGAACTCCTTGCTGGCACCTTCCCCGGTGGAGTTGTGCATGGGGTGTGTTTGGAACGTTTTTTCACCGGCTTAGGCAAGAAGTCAGCGGTTCCCCATCTCGGCCCAGAAAGCAGGTAGAACAACTTTTGTGGTGTCTTTCAGCTGCCTAGCGGAGTAATGTAAAAACTACCAGAGAACTCTTTGCTGGCACCTTCCCCGGCGGAGTTGTGCATGTGGGGTATTTGGAGCGTTTTATCGCCGGCCGACTCCAAAAGTCAGCGGTTCCCCATCTCGGCCCAGAAAGCAGGTAGAACAACTTTTGTGGTGTCTTTCAGCTGCCTAGCGGAGCAATGTAAAAACTACCAGAGAACTCCTTGCTGGCACCTTCCCCGGGGGAGTTGTGCATGTGGGGTATTTGGAACGTTTTGTCGCCGGCCGACTCCAAAAGTCAGCGGTTCCCCATCTCGGCCCAGAAAGCAGGTAGAACAACTTTTGTGGTGTCTTTCAGCTGCCTAGCGGAGCAATGTAAAAACTACCAGAGAATTCCTTGCTGGCACCTTCCCCGGTGGAGTTGTGCATGGGGTGTGTTTGGAACCTTTTTTCACCGGCTTAGGCAAAAAGTCAGCGGTTCCCCATCTCGGCCCAGAAAGCAGGTAGATCAACTTTTGTGGTGTCTTTCAGCTGCCTAGCGGAGCAATGTAAAAACTACCAGAGAACTCCTTGCTGGCACCTTCCCCGGTGGAGTTGTGCATGGGGTGTCTTTGGAACGTTTTTTCACCAGCCGACTCCAAAAACAGCGATTCCCCATCTCGGCCCAGAAAGCAGGTAGAACAACTTTTGTGGTGTCTTTCAGCTGCCTAGCGGATCAATGTAAAAACTACCAGAGAACTCCTTGCTGGCACCTTCCCCGGTGGAGTTGTGCATGGGGTGTCTTTGGAACGTTTTTTCACCGGCTTAGGCAAAAAGTCAGCGGTTCCCCATCTCGGCCCAAAAAGCAGGTAGAACAACTTTTGTGGTGTCTTTCAGCTGCCTAGCGGAGCAATGTAAAAACTACCAGAGAACTCCTTGCTGGCACCTTCCCCGGTGGAGTTGTGCATGGGGTGTCTTTGGAACATTTTTTCACCGGCTTAGGCAAAAAGTCAGCGGTTCCCCATCTCAGCCCAGAAAGCAGGTAGAACAACTTTATGGTGTCTTTCAGCTGCCTAGCGGAGCAATGTAAAAACTACCAGAGAACTCCTTGCTGGCACCTTCCCCGGTGGAGTTGTGCATGGGGTGTCTTTGGAACGTTTTTTCACCGGCTTAGGCAAAAAGTCAGCGGTTCCCCATCTCAGCCCAGAAAGCAGGTAGAACAACTTTTGTGGTGTCTTTCAGCTGCCTAGCAGAGCAATGTAAAAACTACCAGAGAACTCCTTGCTGGCACCTTCCCCGGTGGAGTTGTGCATGGGGTGTGTTTGGAACGGTTTTTCACCGGCCGACTCCAAAAACAGCGATTCCCCATCTCAGCCCAGAAAGCAGGTAGAACAACTTTTGTGGTGTCTTTCAGCTGCCTAGCGGAGCAATGTAAAAACTACCAGAGAACTCCTTGCTGGCACCTTCCCCGGTGGAGTTGTGCATGGGGTGTCTTTGGAACCTTTTTTCACCGGCTTAGGCAAGAAGTCAGCGGTTCCCCATCTCAGCCCAGAAAGCAGGTATAACAACTTTTGGGGTGTCTTTCAGCTGCCTAGCGGAGCAATGTAAAAACTACCAGAGAACTCCTTGCTGGCACCTTCCCCGGTGGAGTTGTGCATGGGGTGTCTTTGGAACCTTTTTTCACCGGCTTAGTCAAAAAGTCAGCGGTTCCCCATCTCGGCCCAGAAAGCAGGTAGAACAACTTTTGTGGTGTCTTTCAGCTGCCTAGCGGAGCAATGTAAAAACTACCAGAGAACTCCTTGCTGGCACCTTCCCCGGTGGAGTTGTGCATGGGGTGTGTTTGGAACGTTTTTTCACCGGCCGACTCCAAAAACAGCGATTCCCCATCTCAGCCCAAAAAGCAGGTAGAACAACTTTTGTGGTGTCTTTCAGCTGCCTAGCGGAGCAATGTAAAAACTACCAGAGAACTCCTTGCTGGCACCTTCCCCGGTGGAGTTGTGCATGGGGTGTCTTTGGAACCTTTTTTCACCGGCTTAGGCAAGAAGTCAGCGGTTCCCCATCTCGGCCCAGAAAGCAGGTAGAACAACTTTTGTGGTGTCTTTCAGCTGCCTAGCGGAGCAATGTAAAAACTACCAGAGAACTCCTTGCTGGCACCTTCCCCGGTGGAGTTGTGCATGGGGTGTGTTTGGAACGTTTTTTCACCGGCTTAGGCAAGAAGTCAGCAGTTCCCCATCTCAGCCCAGAAAGCAGGTAGAACAACTTTTGTGGTGTCTTTCAGCTGCCTAGCGGAGTAATGTAAAAACTACCAGAGAACTCCTTGCTGGCACCTTCCCCGGCGGAGTTGTGCATGTGGGGTATTTGGAGCGTTTTGTCGCCGGCCGACTCCAAAAGTCAGCGGTTCCCCATCTCGGCGCAGAAAGCAGGTAGAACAACTTTTGTGGTGTCTTTCAGCTGCCTAGCGGAGCAATGTAAAAACTACCAGAGAACTCCTTGCTGGCACCTTCCCTGGTGGAGTTGTGCATGGGGTGTGTTTGGAACGTTTTTTCACCGGCCGACTCCAAAAACAGCGATTCCCCATCTCAGCCCAGAAAGCAGGTAGAACAACTTTTGTGGTGTCTTTCAGCTGCCTAGCGGAGCAATGTAAAAACTACCAGAGAACTCCTTGCTGGCACCTTCCCCGGTGGAGTTGTGCATGGGGTGTGTTTGGAACCTTTTTTCACCGGCTTAGGCAAAAAGTCAGCGGTTCCCCATCTCAGCCCAGAAAGCAGGTAGAACAACTTTATGGTGTCTTTCAGCTGCCTAGCGGAGCAATGTAAAAACTACCAGAGAACTCCTTGCTGGCACCTTCCCCGGTGGAGTTGTGCATGGGGTGTCTTTGGAACGTTTTTTCACCGGCCGACTCCAAAAACAGCGATTCCCCATCTCAGCCCAGAAAGCAGGTAGAACAACTTTTGTGGTGTCTTTCAGCTGCCTAGCGGAGCAATGTAAAAACTACCAGAGAACTCCTTGCTGGCACCTTCCCCGGTGGAGTTGTGCATGGGGTGTCTTTGGAACGTTTTTTCACCGGCTTAGGCAAGAAGTCAGCGGTTCCCCATCTCAGCACAGAAAGCAGGTAGAACAACTTTTGTGGTGTCTTTCAGCTGCCTAGCGGAGCAATGTAAAAACTACCAGAGAACTCCTTGCTGGCACCTTCCCCGGTGGAGTTGTGCATGGGGTGTCTTTGGAACCTTTTTTCACCGGCTTAGGCAAGAAGTCAGCGGTTCCCCATCTCAGCCCAGAAAGCAGGTATAACAACTTTTGGGGTGTCTTTCAGCTGCCTAGCGGAGCAATGTAAAAACTACCAGAGAACTCCTTGCTGGCACCTTCCCCGGTGGAGTTGTGCATGGGGTGTCTTTGGAACCTTTTTTCACCGGCTTAGTCAAAAAGTCAGCGGTTCCCCATCTCGGCCCAGAAAGCAGGTAGAACAACTTTTGTGGTGTCTTTCAGCTGCCTAGCGGAGCAATGTAAAAACTACCAGAGAACTCCTTGCTGGCACCTTCCCCGGTGGAGTTGTGCATGGGGTGTGTTTGGAACGTTTTTTCACCGGCTTAGGCAAGAAGTCAGCGGTTCCCCATCTCGGCCCAGAAAGCAGGTAGAACAACTTTTGTGGTGTCTTTCAGCTGCCTAGCGGAGTAATGTAAAAACTACCAGAGAACTCCTTGCTGGCACCTTCCCCGGTGGAGTTGTGCATGTGGGGTATTTGGAGCGTTTTGTCGCCGGCCGACTCCAAAAGTCAGCGGTTCCCCATCTCGGCCCAGAAAGCAGGTAGAACAACTTTTGTGGTGTCTTTCAGCTGCCTAGCGGAGCAATGTAAAAACTACCAGAGAACTCCTTGCTGGCACCTTCCCCGGTGGAGTTGTGCATGGGGTGTGTTTGGATCGTTTTTTCACCGGCCGACTCCAAAAACAGCGATTCCCCATCTCAGCCCAAAAAGCAGGTAGAACAACTTTTGTGGTGTCTTTCAGCTGCCTAGCGGAGCAATGTAAAAACTACCAGAGAACTCCTTGCTGGCACCTTCCCCGGTGGAGTTGTGCATGGGGTGTCTTTGGAACGTTTTTTCACCGGCCGACTCCAAAAACAGCGATTCCCCATCTCAGCCCAAAAAGCAGGTAGAACAACTTTTGTGGTGTCTTTCAGCTGCCTAGCGGAGCAATGTAAAAACTACCAGAGAACTCCTTGCTGGCACCTTCCCCGGTGGAGTTGTGCATGGGGTGTCTTTGGAACCTTTTTTCACCGGCTTAGGCAAAAAGTCAGCGGTTCCCCATCTCGGCGCAGAAAGCAGGTAGAACAACTTTTGTGGTGTCTTTCAGCTGCCTAGCGGAGCAATGTAAAAACTACCAGAGAACTCCTTGCTGGCACCTTCCCCGGTGGAGTTGTGCATGGGGTGTGTTTGGAACGTTTTTTCACCGGCTTAGGCAAGAAGTCAGCGGTTCCCCATCTCGGCCCAGAAAGCAGGTAGAACAACTTTTGTGGTGTCTTTCAGCTGCCTAGCGGAGTAATGTAAAAACTACCAGAGAACTCTTTGCTGGCACCTTCCCCGGCGGAGTTGTGCATGTGGGGTATTTGGAGCGTTTTATCGCCGGCCGACTCCAAAAGTCAGCGGTTCCCCATCTCGGCCCAGAAAGCAGGTAGAACAACTTTTGTGGTGTCTTTCAGCTGCCTAGCGGAGCAATGTAAAAACTACCAGAGAACTCCTTGCTGGCACCTTCCCCGGGGGAGTTGTGCATGTGGGGTATTTGGAACGTTTTGTCGCCGGCCGACTCCAAAAGTCAGCGGTTCCCCATCTCGGCCCAGAAAGCAGGTAGAACAACTTTTGTGGTGTCTTTCAGCTGCCTAGCGGAGCAATGTAAAAACTACCAGAGAATTCCTTGCTGGCACCTTCCCCGGTGGAGTTGTGCATGGGGTGTGTTTGGAACCTTTTTTCACCGGCTTAGGCAAAAAGTCAGCGGTTCCCCATCTCGGCCCAGAAAGCAGGTAGATCAACTTTTGTGGTGTCTTTCAGCTGCCTAGCGGAGCAATGTAAAAACTACCAGAGAACTCCTTGCTGGCACCTTCCCCGGTGGAGTTGTGCATGGGGTGTCTTTGGAACGTTTTTTCACCAGCCGACTCCAAAAACAGCGATTCCCCATCTCGGCCCAGAAAGCAGGTAGAACAACTTTTGTGGTGTCTTTCAGCTGCCTAGCGGATCAATGTAAAAACTACCAGAGAACTCCTTGCTGGCACCTTCCCCGGTGGAGTTGTGCATGGGGTGTCTTTGGAACGTTTTTTCACCGGCTTAGGCAAAAAGTCAGCGGTTCCCCATCTCGGCCCAAAAAGCAGGTAGAACAACTTTTGTGGTGTCTTTCAGCTGCCTAGCGGAGCAATGTAAAAACTACCAGAGAACTCCTTGCTGGCACCTTCCCCGGTGGAGTTGTGCATGGGGTGTCTTTGGAACATTTTTTCACCGGCTTAGGCAAAAAGTCAGCGGTTCCCCATCTCAGCCCAGAAAGCAGGTAGAACAACTTTATGGTGTCTTTCAGCTGCCTAGCGGAGCAATGTAAAAACTACCAGAGAACTCCTTGCTGGCACCTTCCCCGGTGGAGTTGTGCATGGGGTGTCTTTGGAACGTTTTTTCACCGGCTTAGGCAAAAAGTCAGCGGTTCCCCATCTCAGCCCAGAAAGCAGGTAGAACAACTTTTGTGGTGTCTTTCAGCTGCCTAGCAGAGCAATGTAAAAACTACCAGAGAACTCCTTGCTGGCACCTTCCCCGGTGGAGTTGTGCATGGGGTGTGTTTGGAACGGTTTTTCACCGGCCGACTCCAAAAACAGCGATTCCCCATCTCAGCCCAGAAAGCAGGTAGAACAACTTTTGTGGTGTCTTTCAGCTGCCTAGCGGAGCAATGTAAAAACTACCAGAGAACTCCTTGCTGGCACCTTCCCCGGTGGAGTTGTGCATGGGGTGTCTTTGGAACCTTTTTTCACCGGCTTAGGCAAGAAGTCAGCGGTTCCCCATCTCAGCCCAGAAAGCAGGTATAACAACTTTTGGGGTGTCTTTCAGCTGCCTAGCGGAGCAATGTAAAAACTACCAGAGAACTCCTTGCTGGCACCTTCCCCGGTGGAGTTGTGCATGGGGTGTCTTTGGAACCTTTTTTCACCGGCTTAGTCAAAAAGTCAGCGGTTCCCCATCTCGGCCCAGAAAGCAGGTAGAACAACTTTTGTGGTGTCTTTCAGCTGCCTAGCGGAGCAATGTAAAAACTACCAGAGAACTCCTTGCTGGCACCTTCCCCGGTGGAGTTGTGCATGGGGTGTGTTTGGAACGTTTTTTCACCGGCCGACTCCAAAAACAGCGATTCCCCATCTCAGCCCAAAAAGCAGGTAGAACAACTTTTGTGGTGTCTTTCAGCTGCCTAGCGGAGCAATGTAAAAACTACCAGAGAACTCCTTGCTGGCACCTTCCCCGGTGGAGTTGTGCATGGGGTGTGTTTGGAACGTTTTTTCACCGGCTTAGGCAAGAAGTCAGCGGTTCCCCATCTCGGCCCAGAAAGCAGGTAGAACAACTTTTGTGGTGTCTTTCAGCTGCCTAGCGGAGCAATGTAAAAACTACCAGAGAACTCCTTGCTGGCACCTTCCCCGGTGGAGTTGTGCATGGGGTGTGTTTGGAACGTTTTTTCACCGGCTTAGGCAAGAAGTCAGCGGTTCCCCATCTCAGCCCAGAAAGCAGGTAGAACAACTTTTGTGGTGTCTTTCAGCTGCCTAGCGGAGTAATGTAAAAACTACCAGAGAACTCCTTGCTGGCACCTTCCCCGGCGGAGTTGTGCATGTGGGGTATTTGGAGCGTTTTGTCGCCGGCCGACTCCAAAAGTCAGCGGTTCCCCATCTCGGCGCAGAAAGCAGGTAGAACAACTTTTGTGGTGTCTTTCAGCTGCCTAGCGGAGCAATGTAAAAACTACCAGAGAACTCCTTGCTGGCACCTTCCCCGGTGGAGTTGTGCATGGGGTGTCTTTGGAACCTTTTTTCACCGGCTTAGGCAAAAAGTCAGCGGTTCCCCATCTCGGCCCAAAAAGCAGGTAGAACAACTTTTGTGGTGTCTTTCAGCTGCCTAGCGGAGCAATGTAAAAACTACCAGAGAACTCCTTGCTGGCACCTTCCCCGGTGGAGTTGTGCATGGGGTGTCTTTGGAACCTTTTTTCACCGGCTTAGGCAAAAAGTCAGCGGTTCCCCATCTCGGCCCAGAAAGCAGGTAGAACAACTTTTGTGGTGTCTTTCAGCTGCCTAGCGGAGCAATGTAAAAACTACCAGAGAACTCCTTGCTGGCACCTTCCCCGGTGGAGTTGTGCATGGGGTGTCTTTGGAACGTTTTTTCACCGGCCGACTCCAAAAACAGCGATTCCCCATCTCGGCCCAGAAAGCAGGTAGAACAACTTTTGTGGTGTCTTTCAGCTGCCTAGCGGAGCAATGTAAAAACTACCAGAGAACTCCTTGCTGGCACCTTCCCCGGTGGAGTTGTGCATGGGGTGTCTTTGGAACGTTTTTTCACCGGCTTAGGCAAAAAGTCAGCGGTTCCCCATCTCGGCCCAAAAAGCAGGTAGAACCACTTTTGTGGTGTCTTTCAGCTGCCTAGCGGAGCAATGTAAAAACTACCAGAGAACTCCTTGCTGGCACCTTCCCCGGTGGAGTTGTGCATGGGGTGTCTTTGGAACATTTTTTCACCGGCTTAGTCCAAAAGTCAGCGGTTCTCCATCTCGGCCCAGAAAGCAGGTAGAACAACTTTTGTGGTGTCTTTCAGCTGCCTAGCGGAGCAATGTAAAAACTACCAGAGAACTCCTTGCTGGCACCTTCCCCGGTGGAGTTGTGCATGGGGTGTCTTTGGAACCTTTTTTCACCGGCTTAGGCAAGAAGTCAGCGGTTCCCCATCTCAGCCCAGAAAGCAGGTAGAACAACTTTTGTGGTGTCTTTCAGCTGCCTAGCGGAGCAATGTAAAAACTACCAGAGAACTCCTTGCTGGCACCTTCCCCGGTGGAGTTGTGCATGGGGTGTGTTTGGAACCTTTTTTCACCGGCTTAGTCAAAAAGTCAGCGGTTCCCCATCTCGGCCCAGAAAGCAGGTAGAACAACTTTTGTGGTGTCTTTCAGCTGCCTAGCGGAGCAATGTAAAAACTACCAGAGAACTCCTTGCTGGCACCTTCCCCGGTGGAGTTGTGCATGGGGTGTCTTTGGAACCTTTTTTCACCGGCTTAGGCAAAAAGTCAGCGGTTCCCCATCTCGGCCCAGAAAGCAGGTAGAACAACTTTTGTGGTGTCTTTCAGCTGCCTAGCGGAGCAATGTAAAAACTACCAGAGAACTCCTTGCTGGCACCTTCCCCGGTGGAGTTGTGCATGGGGTGTCTTTGGAACGTTTTTTCACCGGCCGACTCCAAAAACAGCGATTCCCCATCTCGGCCCAGAAAGCAGGTAGAACAACTTTTGTGGTGTCTTTCAGCTGCCTAGCGGAGCAATGTAAAAACTACCAGAGAACTCCTTGCTGGCACCTTCCCCGGTGGAGTTGTGCATGGGGTGTCTTTGGAACGTTTTTTCACCGGCTTAGGCAAAAAGTCAGCGGTTCCCCATCTCGGCCCAAAAAGCAGGTAGAACAACTTTTGTGGTGTCTTTCAGCTGCCTAGCGGAGCAATGTAAAAACTACCAGAGAACTCCTTGCTGGCACCTTCCCCGGTGGAGTTGTGCATGGGGTGTCTTTGGAACATTTTTTCACCGGCTTAGGCAAAAAGTCAGCGGTTCCCCATCTCAGCCCAGAAAGCAGGTAGAACAACTTTTGGGGTGTCTTTCAGCTGCCTAGCGGAGCAATGTAAAAACTACCAGAGAACTCCTTGCTGGCACCTTCCCCGGTGGAGTTGTGCATGGGGTGTCTTTGGAACGTTTTTTCACCGGCCGACTCCAAAAACAGCGATTCCCCATCTCGGCCCAGAAAGCAGGTAGAACAACTTTTGTGGTGTCTTTCAGCTGCCTAGCGGAGCAATGTAAAAACTACCAGAGAACTCCTTGCTGGCACCTTCCCCGGTGGAGTTGTGCATGGGGTGTCTTTGGAACCTTTTTTCACCGGCTTAGGCAAGAAGTCAGCGGTTCCCCATCTCAGCACAGAAAGCAGGTAGAACAACTTTTGTGGTGTCTTTCAGCTGCCTAGCGGAGCAATGTAAAAACTACCAGAGAACTCCTTGCTGGCACCTTCCCCGGTGGAGTTGTGCATGGGGTGTCTTTGGAACCTTTTTTCACCGGCTTAGGCAAAAAGTCAGCGGTTCCCCATCTCAGCCCAGAAAGCAGGTATAACAACTTTTGGGGTGTCTTTCAGCTGCCTAGCGGAGCAATGTAAAAACTACCAGAGAACTCCTTGCTGGCACCTTCCCCGGTGGAGTTGTGCATGGGGTGTGTTTGGAACGTTTTTTCACCGGCCGACTCCAAAAACAGCGATTCCCCATCTCAGCCCAAAAAGCAGGTAGAACAACTTTTGTGGTGTCTTTCAGCTGCCTAGCGGAGCAATGTAAAAACTACCAGAGAACTCCTTGCTGGCACCTTCCCCGGTGGAGTTGTGCATGGGGTGTCTTTGGAACGTTTTTTCACCGGCCGACTCCAAAAACAGCGATTCCCCATCTCAGCCCAAAAAGCAGGTAGAACAACTTTTGTGGTGTCTTTCAGCTGCCTAGCGGATCAATGTAAAAACTACCAGAGAACTCCTTGCTGGCACCTTCCCCGGTGGAGTTGTGCATGGGGTGTGTTTGGAACGTTTTTTCACCGGCCGACTCCAAAAACAGCTATTCCCCATCTCAGCCCAGAAAGCAGGTAGAACAACTTTTGTGGTGTCTTTCAGCTGCCTAGCGGAGCAATGTAAAAACTACCAGAGAACTCCTTGCTGGCACCTTCCCCGGTGGAGTTGTGCATGGGGTGTGTTTGGAACGTTTTTTCACCGGCTTAGGCAAGAAGTCAGCGGTTCCCCATCTCAGCCCAGAAAGCAGGTAGAACAACTTTTGTGGTGTCTTTCAGCTGCCTAGCGGAGTAATGTAAAAACTACCAGAGAACTCCTTGCTGGCACCTTCCCCGGCGGAGTTGTGCATGTGGGGTATTTGGAGCGTTTTGTCGCCGGCCGACTCCAAAAGTCAGCGGTTCCCCATCTCGGCGCAGAAAGCAGGTAGAACAACTTTTGTGGTGTCTTTCAGCTGCCTAGCGGAGCAATGTAAAAACTACCAGAGAACTCCTTGCTGGCACCTTCCCCGGTGGAGTTGTGCATGTGGGGTATTTGGAACGTTTTGTCGCCGGCCGACTCCAAAAGTCAGCGGTTCCCCATCTCGGCCCAGAAAGCAGGTAGAACAACTTTTGTGGTGTCTTTCAGCTGCCTAGCGGAGCAATGTAAAAACTACCAGAGAACTCCTTGCTGGCACCTTCCCCGGTGGAGTTGTGCATGGGGTGTCTTTGGAACGTTTTTTCACCGGCTTAGGCAAGAAGTCAGCGGTTCCCCATCTCGGCCCAGAAAGCAGGTAGAACAACTTTTGTGGTGTCTTTCAGCTGCCTAGCGGAGCAATGTAAAAACTACCAGAGAACTCCTTGCTGGCACCTTCCCCGGTGGAGTTGTGCATGGGGTGTCTTTGGAACGTTTTTTCACCGGCCGACTCCAAAAACAGCGATTCCCCATCTCGGCCCAGAAAGCAGGTAGAACAACTTTTGTGGTGTCTTTCAGCTGCCTAGCGGAGCAATGTAAAAACTACCAGAGAACTCCTTGCTGGCACCTTCCCCGGTGGAGTTGTGCATGGGGTGTCTTTGGAACGTTTTTTCACCGGCTTAGGCAAAAAGTCAGCGGTTCCCCATCTCGGCCCAAAAAGCAGGTAGAACAACTTTTGTGGTGTCTTTCAGCTGCCTAGCGGAGCAATGTAAAAACTACCAGAGAACTCCTTGCTGGCACCTTCCCCGGTGGAGTTGTGCATGGGGTGTCTTTGGAACATTTTTTCACCGGCTTAGTCCAAAAGTCAGCGGTTCTCCATCTCAGCCCAGAAAGCAGGTAGAACAACTTTTGTGGTGTCTTTCAGCTGCCTAGCGGAACAATGTAAAAACTACCAGAGAACTCCTTGCTGGCACCTTCCCCGGTGGAGTTGTGCATGGGGTGTCTTTGGAACCTTTTTTCACCGGCTTAGGCAAGAAGTCAGCGGTTCCCCATCTCAGCCCAGAAAGCAGGTAGAACAACTTTTGTGGTGTCTTTCAGCTGCCTAGCGGAGCAATGTAAAAACTACCAGAGAACTCCTTGCTGGCACCTTCCCCGGTGGAGTTGTGCATGGGGTGTCTTTGGAACCTTTTTTCACCGGCTTAGTCAAAAAGTCAGCGGTTCCCCATCTCGGCCCAGAAAGCAGGTAGAACAACTTTTGTGGTGTCTTTCAGCTGCCTAGCGGAGCAATGTAAAAACTACCAGAGAACTCCTTGCTGGCACCTTCCCCGGTGGAGTTGTGCATGGGGTGTCTTTGGAACGTTTTTTCACCGGCTTAGGCAAGAAGTCAGCAGTTCCCCATCTCGGCCCAGAAAGCAGGTAGAACAACTTTTGTGGTGTCTTTCAGCTGCCTAGCGGAGCAATGTAAAAACTACCAGAGAACTCCTTGCTGGCACCTTCCCCGGTGGAGTTGTGCATGGGGTGTCTTTGGAACCTTTTTTCACCGGCTTAGGCAAAAAGTCAGCGGTTCCCCATCTCGGCCCAGAAAGCAGGTAGAACAACTTTTGTGGTGTCTTTCAGCTGCCTAGCGGAGCAATGTAAAAACTACCAGAGAACTCCTTGCTGGCACCTTCCCCGGTGGAGTTGTGCATGGGGTGTCTTTGGAACGTTTTTTCACCGGCCGACTCCAAAAACAGCGATTCCCCATCTCAGCCCAAAAAGCAGGTAGAACAACTTTTGTGATGTCTTTCAGCTGCCTAGCGGAGCAATGTAAAAACTACCAGAGAACTCCTTGCTGGCACCTTCCCCGGTGGAGTTGTGCATGGGGTGTCTTTGGAACGTTTTTTCACCGGCCGACTCCAAAAACAGCGATTCCCCATCTCGGCCCAGAAAGCAGGTAGAACAACTTTTGTGGTGTCTTTCAGCTGCCTAGCGGAGCAATGTAAAAACTACCAGAGAACTCCTTGCTGGCACCTTCCCCGGTGGAGTTGTGCATGGGGTGTCTTTGGAACGTTTTTTCACCGGCTTAGGCAAAAAGTCAGCGGTTCCCCATCTCGGCCCAAAAAGCAGGTAGAACAACTTTTGTGGTGTCTTTCAGCTGCCTAGCGGAGCAATGTAAAAACTACCAGAGAACTCCTTGCTGGCACCTTCCCCGGTGGAGTTGTGCATGGGGTGTCTTTGGAACATTTTTTCACCGGCTTAGTCCAAAAGTCAGCGGTTCTCCATCTCAGCCCAGAAAGCAGGTAGAACAACTTTTGTGGTGTCTTTCAGCTGCCTAGCGGAACAATGTAAAAACTACCAGAGAACTCCTTGCTGGCACCTTCCCCGGTGGAGTTGTGCATGGGGTGTCTTTGGAACGTTTTTTCACCGGCTTAGGCAAGAAGTCAGCGGTTCCCCATCTCAGCCCAGAAAGCAGGTAGAACAACTTTTGTGGTGTCTTTCAGCTGCCTAGCGGAGCAATGTAAAAACTACCAGAGAACTCCTTGCTGGCACCTTCCCCGGTGGAGTTGTGCATGGGGTGTCTTTGGAACCTTTTTTCACCGGCTTAGTCAAAAAGTCAGCGGTTCCCCATCTCGGCCCAGAAAGCAGGTAGAACAACTTTTGTGGTGTCTTTCAGCTGCCTAGCGGAACAATGTAAAAACTACCAGAGAACTCCTTGCTGGCACCTTCCCCGGTGGAGTTGTGCATGGGGTGTCTTTGGAACGTTTTTTCACCGGCTTAGGCAAGAAGTCAGCAGTTCCCCATCTCGGCCCAGAAAGCAGGTAGAACAACTTTTGTGGTGTCTTTCAGCTGCCTAGCGGAGCAATGTAAAAACTACCAGAGAACTCCTTGCTGGCACCTTCCCCGGTGGAGTTGTGCATGGGGTGTGTTTGGAACGTTTTTTCACCGGCTTAGGCAAAAAGTCAGCGGTTCCCCATCTCGGCCCAGAAAGCAGGTAGAACAACTTTTGTGGTGTCTTTCAGCTGCCTAGCGGAGCAATGTAAAAACTACCAGAGAACTCCTTGCTGGCACCTTCCCCGGTGGAGTTGTGCATGGGGTGTGTTTGGAACGTTTTTTCACCGGCCGACTCCAAAAACAGCGATTCCCCATCTCAGCCCAAAAAGCAGGTAGAACAACTTTTGTGATGTCTTTCAGCTGCCTAGCGGAGCAATGTAAAAACTACCAGAGAACTCCTTGCTGGCACCTTCCCCGGTGGAGTTGTGCATGGGGTGTCTTTGGAACATTTTTTCACCGGCTTAGGCAAGAAGTCAGCGGTTCCCCATCTCGGCCCAGAAAGCAGGTAGAACAACTTTTGTGGTGTCTTTCAGCTGCCTAGCGGATCAATGTAAAAACTACCAGAGAACTCCTTGCTGGCACCTTCCCCGGTGGAGTTGTGCATGGGGTGTGTTTGGAACGTTTTTTCACCGGCCGACTCCAAAAACAGCTATTCCCCATCTCAGCCCAAAAAGCAGGTAGAACAACTTTTGTGGTGTCTTTCAGCTGCCTAGCGGAGCAATGTAAAAACTACCAGAGAACTCCTTGCTGGCACCTTCCCCGGTGGAGTTGTGCATGGGGTGTCTTTGGAACCTTTTTTCACCGGCTTAGTCCAAAAGTCAGCGGTTCCCCATCTCGGCCCAGAAAGCAGGTAGAACAACTTTTGTGGTGTCTTTCAGCTGCCTAGCGGAGCAATGTAAAAACTACCAGAGAACTCCTTGCTGGCACCTTCCCCGGTGGAGTTGTGCATGGGGTGTCTTTGGAACGTTTTTTCACCGGCCGACTCCAAAAACAGCGATTCCCCATCTCGGCCCAGAAAGCAGGTAGAACAACTTTTGTGGTGTCTTTCAGCTGCCTAGCGGAGCAATGTAAAAACTACCAGAGAACTCCTTGCTGGCACCTTCCCCGGTGGAGTTGTGCATGGGGTGTCTTTGGAACATTTTTTCACCGGCTTAGTCCAAAAGTCAGCGGTTCTCCATCTCAGCCCAGAAAGCAGGTAGAACAACTTTTGTGGTGTCTTTCAGCTGCCTAGCGGAGCAATGTAAAAACTACCAGAGAACTCCTTGCTGGCACCTTCCCCGGTGGAGTTGTGCATGGGGTGTGTTTGGAACGTTTTTTCACCGGCTTAGGCAAGAAGTCAGCGGTTCCCCATCTCGGCCCAGAAAGCAGGTAGAACAACTTTTGTGGTGTCTTTCAGCTGCCTAGCGGAGCAATGTAAAAACTACCAGAGAACTCCTTGCTGGCACCTTCCCCGGTGGAGTTGTGCATGGGGTGTCTTTGGAACGTTTTTTCACCGGCCGACTCCAAAAACAGCGATTCCCCATCTCAGCCCAAAAAGCAGGTAGAACAACTTTTGTGGTGTCTTTCAGCTGCCTAGCGGAGCAATGTAAAAACTACCAGAGAACTCCTTGCTGGCACCTTCCCCGGTGGAGTTGTGCATGGGGTGTGTTTGGAACGTTTTGTCACCGGCTTAGGCAAAAAGTCAGCAGTTCCCCATCTCGGCCCAGAAAGCAGGTAGAACAACTTTTGTGGTGTCTTTCAGCTGCCTAGCGGAGCAATGTAAAAACTACCAGAGAACTCCTTGCTGGCACCTTCCCCGGTGGAGTTGTGCATGGGGTGTCTTTGGAACGTTTTTTCACCGGCTTAGGCAAAAAGTCAGCGGTTCCCCATCTCGGCCCAGAAAGCAGGTAGAACAACTTTTGTGGTGTCTTTCAGCTGCCTAGCGGAGCAATGTAAAAACTACCAGAGAACTCCTTGCTGGCACCTTCCCCGGTGGAGTTGTGCATGGGGTGTCTTTGGAACGTTTTTTCACCGGCCGACTCCAAAAACAGCGATTCCCCATCTCGGCCCAGAAAGCAGGTAGAACAACTTTTGTGGTGTCTTTCAGCTGCCTAGCGGAGCAATGTAAAAACTACCAGAGAACTCCTTGCTGGCACCTTCCCCGGTGGAGTTGTGCATGGGGTGTCTTTGGAACGTTTTTTCACCGGCTTAGTCAAAAAGTCAGCGGTTCTCCATCTCGGCCCAGAAAGCAGGTAGAACAACTTTTGTGGTGTCTTTCAGCTGCCTAGCGGAGCAATGTAAAAACTACCAGAGAACTCCTTGCTGGCACCTTCCCCGGTGGAGTTGTGCATGGGGTGTCTTTGGAACCTTTTTTCACCGGCTTAGGCAAGAAGTCAGCGGTTCCCCATCTCAGCCCAGAAAGCAGGTAGAACAACTTTTGTGGTGTCTTTCAGCTGCCTAGCGGAGCAATGTAAAAACTACCAGAGAACTCCTTGCTGGCACCTTCCCCGGTGGAGTTGTGCATGGGGTGTGTTTGGAACGTTTTTTCACCGACCGACTCCAAAAACAGCGATTCCCCATCTCAGCCCAGAAAGCAGGTAGAACAACTTTTGTGGTGTCTTTCAGCTGCCTAGCGGAGCAATGTAAAAACTACCAGAGAACTCCTTGCTGGCACCTTCCCCAGTGGAGTTGTGCATGGGGTGTCTTTGGAAAGTTTTTTCACCGGCTTAGGCAAAAAGTCAGCAGTTCCCCATCTCAGCCCAGAAAGCAGGTAGAACAACTTTTGTGGTGTCTTTCAGCTGCCTAGCGGAGCAATGTAAAAACTACCAGAGAACTCCTTGCTGGCACCTTCCCCGGTGGAGTTGTGCATGGGGTGTCTTTGGAACCTTTTTTCACCGGCTTAGTCCAAAAGTCAGCGGTTCTCCATCTCAGCCCAGAAAGCAGGTAGAACAACTTTTGTGGTGTCTTTCAGCTGCCTAGCGGAGCAATGTAAAAACTACCAGAGAACTCCTTGCTGGCACCTTCCCCGGTGGAGTTGTGCATGGGGTGTCTTTGGAACCTTTTTTCACCGGCTTAGGCAAAAAGTCAGCGGTTCCCCATCTCGGCCCAAAAAGCAGGTAGAACAACTTTTGTGGTGTCTTTCAGCTGCCTAGCGGAGCAATGTAAAAACTACCAGAGAACTCCTTGCTGGCACCTTCCCCGGTGGAGTTGTGCATGGGGTGTCTTTGGAACCTTTTTTCACCGGCTTAGGCAAGTAGTCAGCGGTTCCCCATCTCGGCCCAGAAAGCAGGTAGAACAACTTTTGTGGTGTCTTTCAGCTGCCTAGCGGAGCAATGTAAAAACTACCAGAGAACTCCTTGCTGGCACCTTCCCCGGGGGAGTTGTGCATGTGGGGTATTTGGAACGTTTTGTCGCCGGCCGACTCCAAAAGTCAGCGGTTCCCCATCTCGGCCCAGAAAGCAGGTAGAACAACTTTTGTGGTGTCTTTCAGCTGCCTAGCGGAGCAATGTAAAAACTACCAGAGAACTCCTTGCTGGCACCTTCCCCGGTGGAGTTGTGCATGGGGTGTGTTTGGAACGTTTTTTCACCGGCTTAGGCAAAAAGTCAGCGGTTCCCCATCTCGGCCCAGAAAGCAGGTAGAACCACTTTTGTGGTGTCTTTCAGCTGCCTAGCGGAGCAATGTAAAAACTACCAGAGAACTCCTTGCTGGCACCTTCCAAGGTGGAGTTGTGCATGGGGTGTCTTTGGAACGTTTTTTCACCGGCCGACTCCAAAAACAGCGATTCCCCATCTCGGCCCAGAAAGCAGGTAGAACAACTTTTGTGGTGTCTTTCAGCTGCCTAGCGGAGCAATGTAAAAACTACCAGAGAACTCCTTGCTGGCACCTTCCCCGGTGGAGTTGTGCATGGGGTGTGTTTGGAACCTTTTTTCACCGGCTTAGGCAAAAAGTCAGCGGTTCCCCATCTCGGCCCAAAAAGCAGGTAGAACAACTTTTGTGGTGTCTTTCAGCTGCCTAGCGGAGCAATGTAAAAACTACCAGAGAACTCCTTGCTGGCACCTTCCCCGGTGGAGTTGTGCATGGGGTGTGTTTGGAACGTTTTTTCACCGGCCGACTCCAAAAACAGCGATTCCCCATCTCAGCCCAAAAAGCAGGTAGAACAACTTTTGTGGTGTCTTTCAGCTGCCTAGCGGAGCAATGTAAAAACTACCAGAGAACTCCTTGCTGGCACCTTCCCCGGTGGAGTTGTGCATGGGGTGTCTTTGGAACATTTTTTCACCGGCTTAGGCAAGAAGTCAGCGATTCCCCATCTCGGCCCAGAAAGCAGGTAGAACAACTTTTGTGGTGTCTTTCAGCTGCCTAGCGGATCAATGTAAAAACTACCAGAGAACTCCTTGCTGGCACCTTCCCCGGTGGAGTTGTGCATGGGGTGTCTTTGGAACCTTTTTTCACCGGCTTAGGCAAGAAGTCAGCGGTTCCCCATCTCAGCCCAGAAAGCAGGTAGAACAACTTTTGTGGTGTCTTTCAGCTGCCTAGCGGAGCAATGTAAAAACTACCAGAGAACTCCTTGCTGGCACCTTCCCCGGTGGAGTTGTGCATGGGGTGTGTTTGGAACGTTTTTTCACCGGCCGACTCCAAAAACAGCGATTCCCCATCTCAGCCCAAAAAGCAGGTAGAACAACTTTTGTGGTGTCTTTCAGCTGCCTAGCGGAGCAATGTAAAAACTACCAGAGAACTCCTTGCTGGCACCTTCCCCGGTGGAGTTGTGCATGGGGTGTGTTTGGAACATTTTGTCACCGGCTTAGGCAAAAAGTCAGCGGTTCCCCATCTCGGCCCAGAAAGCAGGTAGAACAACTTTTGTGGTGTCTTTCAGCTGCCTAGCGGAGCAATGTAAAAACTACCAGAGAACTCCTTGCTGGCACCTTCCCCGGTGGAGTTGTGCATGGGGTGTCTTTGGAACGTTTTTTCACCGGCTTAGGCAAAAAGTCAGCGGTTCCCCATCTCGGCCCAGAAAGCAGGTAGAACCACTTTTGTGGTGTCTTTCAGCTGCCTAGCGGAGCAATGTAAAAACTACCAGAGAACTCCTTGCTGGCACCTTCCCCGGTGGAGTTGTGCATGGGGTGTCTTTGGAACATTTTTTCACCGGCTTAGTCCAAAAGTCAGCGGTTCTCCATCTCAGCCCAGAAAGCAGGTAGAACAACTTTTGTGGTGTCTTTCAGCTGCCTAGCGGAACAATGTAAAAACTACCAGAGAACTCCTTGCTGGCACCTTCCCCGGTGGAGTTGTGCATGGGGTGTGTTTGGAACCTTTTTTCACCGGCTTAGGCAAGAAGTCAGCGGTTCCCCATCTCAGCCCAGAAAGCAGGTAGAACAACTTTTGTGGTGTCTTTCAGCTGCCTAGCGGAGCAATGTAAAAACTACCAGAGAACTCCTTGCTGGCACCTTCCCCGGTGGAGTTGTGCATGGGGTGTGTTTGGAACGTTTTGTCACCGGCCGACTCCAAAAACAGCGATTCCCCATCTCAGCCCAGAAAGCAGGTAGAACAACTTTTGTGGTGTCTTTCAGCTGCCTAGCGGAGCAATGTAAAAACTACCAGAGAACTCCTTGCTGGCACCTTCCCCGGTGGAGTTGTGCATGGGGTGTCTTTGGAACGTTTTTTCACCGGCCGACTCCAAAAACAGCGATTCCCCATCTCAGCCCAAAAAGCAGGTAGAACAACTTTTGTGGTGTCTTTCAGCTGCCTAGCGGAGCAATGTAAAAACTACCAGAGAACTCCTTGCTGGCACCTTCCCCGGTGGAGTTGTGCATGGGGTGTGTTTGGAACGTTTTTTCACCGGCTTAGGCAAAAAGTCAGCAGTTCCCCATCTCAGCCCAGAAAGCAGGTAGAACAACTTTTGTGGTGTCTTTCAGCTGCCTAGCGGAGCAATGTAAAAACTACCAGAGAACTCCTTGCTGGCACCTTCCCCGGTGGAGTTGTGCATGGGGTGTGTTTGGAACGTTTTTTCACCGGCTTAGTCCAAAAGTCAGCGGTTCCGCATCTCGGCCCAGAAAGCAGGTAGAACAACTTTTGTGGTGTCTTTCAGCTGCCTAGCGGAGCAATGTAAAAACTACCAGAGAACTCCTTGCTGGCACCTTCCCCGGTGGAGTTGTGCATGGGGTGTGTTTGGAACGTTTTTTCACCGGCCGACTCCAAAAACAGCGATTCCCCATCTCAGCCCAGAAAGCAGGTAGAACAACTTTTGTGGTGTCTTTCAGCTGCCTAGCGGAGCAATGTAAAAACTACCAGAGAACTCCTTGCTGGCACCTTCCCCGGTGGAGTTGTGCATGGGGTGTCTTTGGAACGTTTTTTCACCGGCCGACTCCAAAAACAGCGATTCCCCATCTCAGCCCAAAAAGCAGGTAGAACAACTTTTGTGGTGTCTTTCAGCTGCCTAGCGGAGCAATGTAAAAACTACCAGAGAACTCCTTGCTGGCACCTTCCCCGGTGGAGTTGTGCATGGGGTGTCTTTGGAACCTTTTTTCACCGGCTTAGGCAAAAAGTCAGCGGTTCCCCATCTCGGCGCAGAAAGCAGGTAGAACAACTTTTGTGGTGTCTTTCAGCTGCCTAGCGGAGCAATGTAAAAACTACCAGAGAACTCCTTGCTGGCACCTTCCCCGGTGGAGTTGTGCATGGGGTGTGTTTGGAACGTTTTTTCACCGGCTTAGGCAAAAAGTCAGCGGTTCCCCATCTCGGCCCAGAAAGCAGGTAGAACCACTTTTGTGGTGTCTTTCAGCTGCCTAGCGGAGCAATGTAAAAACTACCAGAGAACTCCTTGCTGGCACCTTCCCCGGTGGAGTTGTGCATGGGGTGTCTTTGGAACCTTTTTTCACCGGCTTAGGCAAAAAGTCAGCGGTTCCCCATCTCGGCCCAAAAAGCAGGTAGAACAACTTTTGTGGTGTCTTTCAGCTGCCTAGCGGAGCAATGTAAAAACTACCAGAGAACTCCTTGCTGGCACCTTCCCCGGTGGAGTTGTGCATGGGGTGTCTTTGGAACCTTTTTTCACCGGCTTAGGCAAGAAGTCAGCGGTTCCCCATCTCGGCCCAGAAAGCAGGTAGAACAACTTTTGTGGTGTCTTTCAGCTGCCTAGCGGAGCAATGTAAAAACTACCAGAGAACTCCTTGCTGGCACCTTCCCCGGGGGAGTTGTGCATGTGGGGTATTTGGAACGTTTTGTCGCCGGCCGACTCCAAAAGTCAGCGGTTCCCCATCTCAGCCCAGAAAGCAGGTAGAACAACTTTTGTGGTGTCTTTCAGCTGCCTAGCGGAGCAATGTAAAAACTACCAGAGAACTCCTTGCTGGCACCTTCCCCGGTGGAGTTGTGCATGGGGTGTCTTTGGAACGTTTTTTCACCGGCTTAGGCAAAAAGTCAGCGGTTCCCCATCTCGGCCCAGAAAGCAGGTAGAACCACTTTTGTGGTGTCTTTCAGCTGCCTAGCGGAGCAATGTAAAAACTACCAGAGAACTCCTTGCTGGCACCTTCCCCGGTGGAGTTGTGCATGGGGTGTCTTTGGAACATTTTTTCACCGGCTTAGTCCAAAAGTCAGCGGTTCTCCATCTCAGCCCAGAAAGCAGGTAGAACAACTTTTGTGGTGTCTTTCAGCTGCCTAGCGGAACAATGTAAAAACTACCAGAGAACTCCTTGCTGGCACCTTCCCCGGTGGAGTTGTGCATGGGGTGTGTTTGGAACCTTTTTTCACCGGCTTAGGCAAGAAGTCAGCGGTTCCCCATCTCAGCCCAGAAAGCAGGTAGAACAACTTTTGTGGTGTCTTTCAGCTGCCTAGCGGAGCAATGTAAAAACTACCAGAGAACTCCTTGCTGGCACCTTCCCCGGTGGAGTTGTGCATGGGGTGTGTTTGGAACGTTTTGTCACCGGCTTAGTCAAAAAGTCAGCGGTTCCCCATCTCGGCCCAGAAAGCAGGTAGAACAACTTTTGTGGTGTCTTTCAGCTGCCTAGCGGAGCAATGTAAAAACTACCAGAGAACTCCTTGCTGGCACCTTCCCCGATGGAGTTGTGCATGGGGTGTCTTTGGAACGTTTTTTCACCGGCTTAGGCAAAAAGTCAGCGGTTCCCCATCTCGGCCCAGAAAGCAGGTAGAACAACTTTTGTGGTGTCTTTCAGCTGCCTAGTGGAGCAATGTAAAAACTACCAGAGAACTCCTTGCTGGCACCTTCCCCGGTGGAGTTGTGCATGGGGTGTGTTTGGAACGTTTTTTCACCGGCTTAGTCCAAAAGTCAGCGGTTCCCCATCTCGGCCCAGAAAGCAGGTAGAACAACTTTTGTGGTGTCTTTCAGCTGCCTAGCGGAGCAATGTAAAAACTACCAGAGAACTCCTTGCTGGCACCTTCCCCGGTGGAGTTGTGCATGGGGTGTGTTTGGAACGTTTTTTCACCGGCCGACTCCAAAAACAGCGATTCCCCATCTCAGCCCAAAAAGCAGGTAGAACAACTTTTGTGGTGTCTTTCAGCTGCCTAGCGGAGCAATGTAAAAACTACCAGAGAACTCCTTGCTGGCACCTTCCCCGGTGGAGTTGTGCATGGGGTGTCTTTGGAACATTTTTTCACCGGCTTAGGCAAAAAGTCAGCGGTTCCCCATCTCGGCCCAGAAAGCAGGTAGAACAACTTTTGTGGTGTCTTTCAGCTGCCTAGCGGAGCAATGTAAAAACTACCAGAGAACTCCTTGCTGGCACCTTCCCCGGTGGAGTTGTGCATGGGGTGTGTTTGGAACGTTTTTTCACCGGCTTAGGCAAGAAGTCAGTGGTTCCCCATCTCGGCCCAGAAAGCAGGTAGAACAACTTTTGTGATGTCTTTCAGCTGCCTAGCGGAGCAATGTAAAAACTACCAGAGAACTCCTTGCTGGCACCTTCCCCGGTGGAGTTGTGCATGGGGTGTCTTTGGAACCTTTTTTCACCGGCTTAGGCAAAAAGTCAGCGGTTCCCCATCTCGGCCCAGAAAGCAGGTAGAACAACTTTTGTGGTGTCTTTCAGCTGCCTAGCGGAGCAATGTAAAAACTACCAGAGAACTCCTTGCTGGCACCTTCCCCGGTGGAGTTGTGCATGGGGTGTCTTTGGAACATTTTTTCACCGGCTTAGTCCAAAAGTCAGCGGTTCTCCATCTCAGCCCAGAAAGCAGGTAGAACAACTTTTGTGGTGTCTTTCAGCTGCCTAGCGGAACAATGTAAAAACTACCAGAGAACTCCTTGCTGGCACCTTCCCCGGTGGAGTTGTGCATGGGGTGTCTTTGGAACGTTTTTTCACCGGCCGACTCCAAAAACAGCGATTCCCCATCTCAGCCCAAAAAGCAGGTAGAACAACTTTTGTGGTGTCTTTCAGCTGCCTAGCGGAGCAATGTAAAAACTACCAGAGAACTCCTTGCTGGCACCTTCCCCGGTGGAGTTGTGCATGGGGTGTGTTTGGAACGTTTTGTCACCGGCTTAGGCAAAAAGTCAGCGGTTCCCCATCTCGGCCCAGAAAGCAGGTAGAACAACTTTTGTGGTGTCTTTCAGCTGCCTAGCGGAGCAATGTAAAAACTACCAGAGAACTCCTTGCTGGCACCTTCCCCGGTGGAGTTGTGCATGGGGTGTCTTTGGAACCTTTTTTCACCGGCTTAGGCAAAAAGTCAGCGGTTCCCCATCTCGGCCCAGAAAGCAGGTAGAACAACTTTTGTGGTGTCTTTCAGCTGCCTAGCGGAGCAATGTAAAAACTACCAGAGAACTCCTTGCTGGCACCTTCCCCGGTGGAGTTGTGCATGGGGTGTCTTTGGAACGTTTTTTCACCGGCCGACTCCAAAAACAGCGATTCCCCATCTCGGCCCAGAAAGCAGGTAGAACAACTTTTGTGGTGTCTTTCAGCTGCCTAGCGGAGCAATGTAAAAACTACCAGAGAACTCCTTGCTGGCACCTTCCCCGGTGGAGTTGTGCATGGGGTGTCTTTGGAACCTTTTTTCACCGGCTTAGGCAAGTAGTCAGCGGTTCCCCATCTCGGCCCAGAAAGCAGGTAGAACAACTTTTGTGGTGTCTTTCAGCTGCCTAGCGGAGCAATGTAAAAACTACCAGAGAACTCCTTGCTGGCACCTTCCCCGGGGGAGTTGTGCATGTGGGGTATTTGGAACGTTTTGTCGCCGGCCGACTCCAAAAGTCAGCGGTTCCCCATCTCGGCCCAGAAAGCAGGTAGAACAACTTTTGTGGTGTCTTTCAGCTGCCTAGCGGAGCAATGTAAAAACTACCAGAGAACTCCTTGCTGGCACCTTCCCCGGTGGAGTTGTGCATGGGGTGTGTTTGGAACGTTTTTTCACCGGCTTAGGCAAAAAGTCAGCGGTTCCCCATCTCGGCCCAGAAAGCAGGTAGAACCACTTTTGTGGTGTCTTTCAGCTGCCTAGCGGAGCAATGTAAAAACTACCAGAGAACTCCTTGCTGGCACCTTCCAAGGTGGAGTTGTGCATGGGGTGTCTTTGGAACGTTTTTTCACCGGCCGACTCCAAAAACAGCGATTCCCCATCTCGGCCCAGAAAGCAGGTAGAACAACTTTTGTGGTGTCTTTCAGCTGCCTAGCGGAGCAATGTAAAAACTACCAGAGAACTCCTTGCTGGCACCTTCCCCGGTGGAGTTGTGCATGGGGTGTGTTTGGAACCTTTTTTCACCGGCTTAGGCAAAAAGTCAGCGGTTCCCCATCTCGGCCCAAAAAGCAGGTAGAACAACTTTTGTGGTGTCTTTCAGCTGCCTAGCGGAGCAATGTAAAAACTACCAGAGAACTCCTTGCTGGCACCTTCCCCGGTGGAGTTGTGCATGGGGTGTGTTTGGAACGTTTTTTCACCGGCCGACTCCAAAAACAGCGATTCCCCATCTCAGCCCAAAAAGCAGGTAGAACAACTTTTGTGGTGTCTTTCAGCTGCCTAGCGGAGCAATGTAAAAACTACCAGAGAACTCCTTGCTGGCACCTTCCCCGGTGGAGTTGTGCATGGGGTGTCTTTGGAACATTTTTTCACCGGCTTAGGCAAGAAGTCAGCGATTCCCCATCTCGGCCCAGAAAGCAGGTAGAACAACTTTTGTGGTGTCTTTCAGCTGCCTAGCGGATCAATGTAAAAACTACCAGAGAACTCCTTGCTGGCACCTTCCCCGGTGGAGTTGTGCATGGGGTGTCTTTGGAACCTTTTTTCACCGGCTTAGGCAAGAAGTCAGCGGTTCCCCATCTCAGCCCAGAAAGCAGGTAGAACAACTTTTGTGGTGTCTTTCAGCTGCCTAGCGGAGCAATGTAAAAACTACCAGAGAACTCCTTGCTGGCACCTTCCCCGGTGGAGTTGTGCATGGGGTGTGTTTGGAACGTTTTTTCACCGGCCGACTCCAAAAACAGCGATTCCCCATCTCAGCCCAAAAAGCAGGTAGAACAACTTTTGTGGTGTCTTTCAGCTGCCTAGCGGAGCAATGTAAAAACTACCAGAGAACTCCTTGCTGGCACCTTCCCCGGTGGAGTTGTGCATGGGGTGTGTTTGGAACATTTTGTCACCGGCTTAGGCAAAAAGTCAGCGGTTCCCCATCTCGGCCCAGAAAGCAGGTAGAACAACTTTTGTGGTGTCTTTCAGCTGCCTAGCGGAGCAATGTAAAAACTACCAGAGAACTCCTTGCTGGCACCTTCCCCGGTGGAGTTGTGCATGGGGTGTCTTTGGAACGTTTTTTCACCGGCTTAGGCAAAAAGTCAGCGGTTCCCCATCTCGGCCCAGAAAGCAGGTAGAACCACTTTTGTGGTGTCTTTCAGCTGCCTAGCGGAGCAATGTAAAAACTACCAGAGAACTCCTTGCTGGCACCTTCCCCGGTGGAGTTGTGCATGGGGTGTCTTTGGAACATTTTTTCACCGGCTTAGTCCAAAAGTCAGCGGTTCTCCATCTCAGCCCAGAAAGCAGGTAGAACAACTTTTGTGGTGTCTTTCAGCTGCCTAGCGGAACAATGTAAAAACTACCAGAGAACTCCTTGCTGGCACCTTCCCCGGTGGAGTTGTGCATGGGGTGTGTTTGGAACCTTTTTTCACCGGCTTAGGCAAGAAGTCAGCGGTTCCCCATCTCAGCCCAGAAAGCAGGTAGAACAACTTTTGTGGTGTCTTTCAGCTGCCTAGCGGAGCAATGTAAAAACTACCAGAGAACTCCTTGCTGGCACCTTCCCCGGTGGAGTTGTGCATGGGGTGTGTTTGGAACGTTTTGTCACCGGCCGACTCCAAAAACAGCGATTCCCCATCTCAGCCCAGAAAGCAGGTAGAACAACTTTTGTGGTGTCTTTCAGCTGCCTAGCGGAGCAATGTAAAAACTACCAGAGAACTCCTTGCTGGCACCTTCCCCGGTGGAGTTGTGCATGGGGTGTCTTTGGAACGTTTTTTCACCGGCCGACTCCAAAAACAGCGATTCCCCATCTCAGCCCAAAAAGCAGGTAGAACAACTTTTGTGGTGTCTTTCAGCTGCCTAGCGGAGCAATGTAAAAACTACCAGAGAACTCCTTGCTGGCACCTTCCCCGGTGGAGTTGTGCATGGGGTGTGTTTGGAACGTTTTTTCACCGGCTTAGGCAAAAAGTCAGCAGTTCCCCATCTCAGCCCAGAAAGCAGGTAGAACAACTTTTGTGGTGTCTTTCAGCTGCCTAGCGGAGCAATGTAAAAACTACCAGAGAACTCCTTGCTGGCACCTTCCCCGGTGGAGTTGTGCATGGGGTGTGTTTGGAACGTTTTTTCACCGGCTTAGTCCAAAAGTCAGCGGTTCCGCATCTCGGCCCAGAAAGCAGGTAGAACAACTTTTGTGGTGTCTTTCAGCTGCCTAGCGGAGCAATGTAAAAACTACCAGAGAACTCCTTGCTGGCACCTTCCCCGGTGGAGTTGTGCATGGGGTGTGTTTGGAACGTTTTTTCACCGGCCGACTCCAAAAACAGCGATTCCCCATCTCAGCCCAGAAAGCAGGTAGAACAACTTTTGTGGTGTCTTTCAGCTGCCTAGCGGAGCAATGTAAAAACTACCAGAGAACTCCTTGCTGGCACCTTCCCCGGTGGAGTTGTGCATGGGGTGTCTTTGGAACGTTTTTTCACCGGCTTAGGCAAAAAGTCAGCGGTTCCCCATCTCGGCCCAGAAAGCAGGTAGAACAACTTTTGTGTTGTCTTTCAGCTGCCTAGCGGAGCAATGTAAAAACTACCAGAGAACTCCTTGCTGGCACCTTCCCCGGTGGAGTTGTGCATGGGGTGTCTTTGGAACGTTTTGTCGCCGGCCGACTCCAAAAGTCAGCGGTTCCCCATCTCAGCCCAGAAAGCAGGTAGAACAACTTTTGTGGTGTCTTTCAGCTGCCTAGCGGAGCAATGTAAAAACTACCAGAGAACTCCTTGCTGGCACCTTCCCCGGTGGAGTTGTGCATGGGGTGTGTTTGGAACGTTTTTTCACCGGCTTAGGCAAAAAGTCAGCGGTTCCCCATCTCGGCCCAGAAAGCAGGTAGAACCACTTTTGTGGTGTCTTTCAGCTGCCTAGCGGAGCAATGTAAAAACTACCAGAGAACTCCTTGCTGGCACCTTCCCCGGTGGAGTTGTGCATGGGGTGTCTTTGGAACCTTTTTTCACCGGCTTAGGCAAAAAGTCAGCGGTTCCCCATCTCGGCCCAAAAAGCAGGTAGAACAACTTTTGTGGTGTCTTTCAGCTGCCTAGCGGAGCAATGTAAAAACTACCAGAGAACTCCTTGCTGGCACCTTCCCCGGTGGAGTTGTGCATGGGGTGTCTTTGGAACCTTTTTTCACCGGCTTAGGCAAGAAGTCAGCGGTTCCCCATCTCGGCCCAGAAAGCAGGTAGAACAACTTTTGTGGTGTCTTTCAGCTGCCTAGCGGAGCAATGTAAAAACTACCAGAGAACTCCTTGCTGGCACCTTCCCCGGGGGAGTTGTGCATGTGGGGTATTTGGAACGTTTTGTCGCCGGCCGACTCCAAAAGTCAGCGGTTCCCCATCTCAGCCCAGAAAGCAGGTAGAACAACTTTTGTGGTGTCTTTCAGCTGCCTAGCGGAGCAATGTAAAAACTACCAGAGAACTCCTTGCTGGCACCTTCCCCGGTGGAGTTGTGCATGGGGTGTCTTTGGAACGTTTTTTCACCGGCTTAGGCAAAAAGTCAGCGGTTCCCCATCTCGGCCCAGAAAGCAGGTAGAACCACTTTTGTGGTGTCTTTCAGCTGCCTAGCGGAGCAATGTAAAAACTACCAGAGAACTCCTTGCTGGCACCTTCCCCGGTGGAGTTGTGCATGGGGTGTCTTTGGAACATTTTTTCACCGGCTTAGTCCAAAAGTCAGCGGTTCTCCATCTCAGCCCAGAAAGCAGGTAGAACAACTTTTGTGGTGTCTTTCAGCTGCCTAGCGGAGCAATGTAAAAACTACCAGAGAACTCCTTGCTGGCACCTTCCCCGGTGGAGTTGTGCATGGGGTGTGTTTGGAACCTTTTTTCACCGGCTTAGGCAAGAAGTCAGCGGTTCCCCATCTCAGCCCAGAAAGCAGGTAGAACAACTTTTGTGGTGTCTTTCAGCTGCCTAGCGGAGCAATGTAAAAACTACCAGAGAACTCCTTGCTGGCACCTTCCCCGGTGGAGTTGTGCATGGGGTGTGTTTGGAACGTTTTGTCACCGGCTTAGTCAAAAAGTCAGCGGTTCCCCATCTCGGCCCAGAAAGCAGGTAGAACAACTTTTGTGGTGTCTTTCAGCTGCCTAGCGGAGCAATGTAAAAACTACCAGAGAACTCCTTGCTGGCACCTTCCCCGATGGAGTTGTGCATGGGGTGTCTTTGGAACGTTTTTTCACCGGCTTAGGCAAAAAGTCAGCGGTTCCCCATCTCGGCCCAGAAAGCAGGTAGAACAACTTTTGTGGTGTCTTTCAGCTGCCTAGTGGAGCAATGTAAAAACTACCAGAGAACTCCTTGCTGGCACCTTCCCCGGTGGAGTTGTGCATGGGGTGTGTTTGGAACGTTTTTTCACCGGCTTAGTCCAAAAGTCAGCGGTTCCCCATCTCGGCCCAGAAAGCAGGTAGAACAACTTTTGTGGTGTCTTTCAGCTGCCTAGCGGAGCAATGTAAAAACTACCAGAGAACTCCTTGCTGGCACCTTCCCCGGTGGAGTTGTGCATGGGGTGTGTTTGGAACGTTTTTTCACCGGCCGACTCCAAAAACAGCGATTCCCCATCTCAGCCCAAAAAGCAGGTAGAACAACTTTTGTGGTGTCTTTCAGCTGCCTAGCGGAGCAATGTAAAAACTACCAGAGAACTCCTTGCTGGCACCTTCCCCGGTGGAGTTGTGCATGGGGTGTCTTTGGAACATTTTTTCACCGGCTTAGGCAAAAAGTCAGCGGTTCCCCATCTCGGCCCAGAAAGCAGGTAGAACAACTTTTGTGGTGTCTTTCAGCTGCCTAGCGGAGCAATGTAAAAACTACCAGAGAACTCCTTGCTGGCACCTTCCCCGGTGGAGTTGTGCATGGGGTGTGTTTGGAACGTTTTTTCACCGGCTTAGGCAAGAAGTCAGTGGTTCCCCATCTCGGCCCAGAAAGCAGGTAGAACAACTTTTGTGATGTCTTTCAGCTGCCTAGCGGAGCAATGTAAAAACTACCAGAGAACTCCTTGCTGGCACCTTCCCCGGTGGAGTTGTGCATGGGGTGTCTTTGGAACCTTTTTTCACCGGCTTAGGCAAAAAGTCAGCGGTTCCCCATCTCGGCCCAGAAAGCAGGTAGAACAACTTTTGTGGTGTCTTTCAGCTGCCTAGCGGAGCAATGTAAAAACTACCAGAGAACTCCTTGCTGGCACCTTCCCCGGTGGAGTTGTGCATGGGGTGTCTTTGGAACATTTTTTCACCGGCTTAGTCCAAAAGTCAGCGGTTCTCCATCTCAGCCCAGAAAGCAGGTAGAACAACTTTTGTGGTGTCTTTCAGCTGCCTAGCGGAACAATGTAAAAACTACCAGAGAACTCCTTGCTGGCACCTTCCCCGGTGGAGTTGTGCATGGGGTGTCTTTGGAACGTTTTTTCACCGGCCGACTCCAAAAACAGCGATTCCCCATCTCAGCCCAAAAAGCAGGTAGAACAACTTTTGTGGTGTCTTTCAGCTGCCTAGCGGAGCAATGTAAAAACTACCAGAGAACTCCTTGCTGGCACCTTCCCCGGTGGAGTTGTGCATGGGGTGTGTTTGGAACGTTTTGTCACCGGCTTAGGCAAAAAGTCAGCGGTTCCCCATCTCGGCCCAGAAAGCAGGTAGAACAACTTTTGTGGTGTCTTTCAGCTGCCTAGCGGAGCAATGTAAAAACTACCAGAGAACTCCTTGCTGGCACCTTCCCCGGTGGAGTTGTGCATGGGGTGTCTTTGGAACCTTTTTTCACCGGCTTAGGCAAAAAGTCAGCGGTTCCCCATCTCGGCCCAGAAAGCAGGTAGAACAACTTTTGTGGTGTCTTTCAGCTGCCTAGCGGAGCAATGTAAAAACTACCAGAGAACTCCTTGCTGGCACCTTCCCCGGTGGAGTTGTGCATGGGGTGTCTTTGGAACGTTTTTTCACCGGCCGACTCCAAAAACAGCGATTCCCCATCTCGGCCCAGAAAGCAGGTAGAACAACTTTTGTGGTGTCTTTCAGCTGCCTAGCGGAGCAATGTAAAAACTACCAGAGAACTCCTTGCTGGCACCTTCCCCGGTGGAGTTGTGCATGGGGTGTGTTTGGAACGTTTTTTCACCGGCCGACTCCAAAAACAGCGATTCCCCATCTCAGCCCAAAAAGCAGGTAGAACAACTTTTGTGGTGTCTTTCAGCTGCCTAGCGGAGCAATGTAAAAACTACCAGAGAACTCCTTGCTGGCACCTTCCCCGGTGGAGTTGTGCATGGGGTGTCTTTGGAACCTTTTTTCACCGGCTTAGGCAAGAAGTCAGCGGTTCCCCATCTCGGCCCAGAAAGCAGGTAGAACAACTTTTGTGGTGTCTTTCAGCTGCCTAGCGGAGCAATGTAAAAACTACCAGAGAACTCCTTGCTGGCACCTTCCCCGGTGGAGTTGTGCATGGGGTGTCTTTGGAACGTTTTTTCACCGGCTTAGGCAAAAAGTCAGCGGTTCCCCATCTCGGCCCAGAAAGCAGGTAGAACAACTTTTGTGGTGTCTTTCAGCTGCCTAGCGGAGCAATGTAAAAACTACCAGAGAACTCCTTGCTGGCACCTTCCCCGGTGGAGTTGTGCATGGGGTGTCTTTGGAACGTTTTTTCACCGGCCGACTCCAAAAACAGCGATTCCCCATCTCGGCCCAAAAAGCAGGTAGAACAACTTTTGTGGTGTCTTTCAGCTGCCTAGCGGAGCAATGTAAAAACTACCAGAGAACTCCTTGCTGGCACCTTCCCCGGTGGAGTTGTGCATGGGGTGTCTTTGGAACATTTTTTCACCGGCTTAGTCCAAAAGTCAGCGGTTCTCCATCTCAGCCCAGAAAGCAGGTAGAACAACTTTTGTGGTGTCTTTCAGCTGCCTAGCGGAGCAATGTAAAAACTACCAGAGAACTCCTTGCTGGCACCTTCCCCGGTGGAGTTGTGCATGGGGTGTGTTTGGAACGTTTTTTCACCGGCTTAGGCAAGAAGTCAGCGGTTCCCCATCTCAGCCCAGAAAGCAGGTAGAACAACTTTTGTGGTGTCTTTCAGCTGCCTAGCGGAGTAATGTAAAAACTACCAGAGAACTCCTTGCTGGCACCTTCCCCGGCGGAGTTGTGCATGTGGGGTATTTGGAGCGTTTTGTCGCCGGCCGACTCCAAAAGTCAGCGGTTCCCCATCTCGGCCCAGAAAGCAGGTAGAACAACTTTTGTGGTGTCTTTCAGCTGCCTAGCGGAGCAATGTAAAAACTACCAGAGAACTCCTTGCTGGCACCTTCCCCGGTGGAGTTGTGCATGGGGTGTGTTTGGAACGTTTTTTCACCGGCTTAGGCAAGAAGTCAGCGGTTCCCCATCTCGGCCCAGAAAGCAGGTAGAACAACTTTTGTGGTGTCTTTCAGCTGCCTAGCGGAGCAATGTAAAAACTACCAGAGAACTCCTTGCTGGCACCTTCCCCGGTGGAGTTGTGCATGGGGTGTCTTTGGAACCTTTTTTCACCGGCTTAGGCAAAAAGTCAGCGGTTCCCCATCTCAGCCCAGAAAGCAGGTAGAACCACTTTTGTGGTGTCTTTCAGCTGCCTAGCGGAGCAATGTAAAAACTACCAGAGAACTCCTTGCTGGCACCTTCCCCGGTGGAGTTGTGCATGGGGTGTCTTTGGAACGTTTTTTCACCGGCCGACTCCAAAAACAGCGATTCCCCATCTCGGACCAGAAAGCAGGTAGAACAACTTTTGTGGTGTCTTTCAGCTGCCTAGCGGAGCAATGTAAAAACTACCAGAGAACTCCTTGCTGGCACCTTCCCCGGTGGAGTTGTGCATGGGGTGTCTTTGGAACCTTTTTTCACCGGCTTAGGCAAAAAGTCAGCGGTTCCCCATCTCGGCCCAAAAAGCAGGTAGAACAACTTTTGTGGTGTCTTTCAGCTGCCTAGCGGAGCAATGTAAAAACTACCAGAGAACTCCTTGCTGGCACCTTCCCCGGTGGAGTTGTGCATGGGGTGTCTTTGGAACATTTTTTCACCGGCTTAGTCCAAAAGTCAGCGGTTCTCCATCTCAGCCCAGAAAGCAGGTAGAACAACTTTTGTGGTGTCTTTCAGCTGCCTAGCGGAACAATGTAAAAACTACCAGAGAACTCCTTGCTGGCACCTTCCGCGGTGGAGTTGTGCATGGGGTGTGTTTGGAACGTTTTTTCACCGGCTTAGGCAAGAAGTCAGCGGTTCCCCATCTCGGCCCAGAAAGCAGGTAGAACAACTTTTGTGGTGTCTTTCAGCTGCCTAGCGGAGCAATGTAAAAACTACCAGAGAACTCCTTGCTGGCACCTTCCCCGGGGGAGTTGTGCATGGGGTGTGTTTGGAACGTTTTTTCACCGGCCGACTCCAAAAACAGCGATTCCCCATCTCAGCCCAAAAAGCAGGTAGAACAACTTTTGTGGTGTCTTTCAGCTGCCTAGCGGAGCAATGTAAAAACTACCAGAGAACTCCTTGCTGGCACCTTCCCCGGTGGAGTTGTGCATGGGGTGTCTTTGGAACATTTTTTCACCGGCTTAGTCCAAAAGTCAGCGGTTCTCCATATCAGCCCAGAAAGCAGGTAGAACAACTTTTGTGGTGTCTTTCAGCTGCCTAGCGGAGCAATGTAAAAACTACCAGAGAACTCCTTGCTGGCACCTTCCCCGGTGGAGTTGTGCATGGGGTGTGTTTGGAACGTTTTTTCACCGGCTTAGGCAAGAAGTCAGCGGTTCCCCATCTCAGCCCAGAAAGCAGGTAGAACAACTTTTGTGGTGTCTTTCAGCTGCCTAGCGGAGCAATGTAAAAACTACCAGAGAACTCCTTGCTGGCACCTTCCCCGGTGGAGTTGTGCATGGGGTGTGTTTGGAACGTTTTTTTACCGGCTTAGGCAAAAAGTCAGCAGTTCCCCATCTCGGCCCAGAAAGCAGGTAGAACAACTTTTGTGGTGTCTTTCAGCTGCCTAGCGGAGCAATGTAAAAACTACCAGAGAACTCCTTGCTGGCACCTTCCCCGGTGGAGTTGTGCATGGGGTGTCTTTGGAACGTTTTTTCACCGGCTTAGGCAAAAAGTCAGCGGTTCCCCATCTCGGCCCAGAAAGCAGGTAGAACAACTTTTGTGGTGTCTTTCAGCTGCCTAGCGGAGCAATGTAAAAACTACCAGAGAACTCCTTGCTGGCACCTTCCCCGGGGGAGTTGTGCCTGGGGTGTGTTTGGAACGTTTTTTCACCGGCCGACTCCAAAAACAGCGATTCCCCATCTCAGCCCAAAAAGCAGGTAGAACAACTTTTGTGGTGTCTTTCAGCTGCCTAGCGGAGCAATGTAAAAACTACCAGAGAACTCCTTGCTGGCACCTTCCCCGGTGGAGTTGTGCATGGGGTGTCTTTGGAACATTTTTTCACCGGCTTAGTCCAAAAGTCAGCGGTTCCCCATCTCAGCCCAGAAAGCAGGTAGAACAACTTTTGTGGTGTCTTTCAGCTGCCTAGCGGAACAATGTAAAAACTACCAGAGAACTCCTTGCTGGCACCTTCCCCGGTGGAGTTGTGCATGGGGTGTGTTTGGAACGTTTTTTCACCGGCTTAGGCAAAAAGTCAGCGGTTCCCCATCTCAGCCCAGAAAGCAGGTAGAACAACTTTTGTGGTGTCTTTCAGCTGCCTAGCGGAGCAATGTAAAAACTACCAGAGAACTCCTTGCTGGCACCTTCCCCGGTGGAGTTGTGCATGGGGTGTCTTTGGAACGTTTTTTCACCGGCTTAGGCAAGAAGTCAGCGGTTCCCCATCTCAGCACAGAAAGCAGGTAGAACAACTTTTGTGGTGTCTTTCAGCTGCCTAGCGGAGCAATGTAAAAACTACCAGAGAACTCCTTGCTGGCACCTTCCCCGGTGGAGTTGTGCATGGGGTGTCTTTGGAACCTTTTTTCACCGGCCGACTCCAAAAACAGCGATTCCCCATCTCAGCCCAGAAAGCAGGTAGAACAACTTTTGTGGTGTCTTTCAGCTGCCTAGCGGAGCAATGTAAAAACTACCAGAGAACTCCTTGCTGGCACCTTCCCCGGTGGAGTTGTGCATGGGGTGTGTTTGGAACCTTTTTTCACCGGCTTAGGCAAAAACTCAGCGGTTCCCCATCTCGGCCCAGAAAGCAGGTAGAAAAACTTTATGGTGTCTTTCAGCTGCCTAGTGGAGCAATGTAAAAACTACCAGAGAACTCCTTGCTGGCACCTTCCCCGGTGGAGTTGTGCATGTGGGGTATTTGGAGCGTTTTGTCGCCGGCCGACTCCAAAAGTCAGCGGTTCCCCATCTCGGCCCAGAAAGCAGGTAGAACAACTTTTGTGGTGTCTTTCAGCTGCCTAGCGGAGCAATGTAAAAACTACCAGAGAACTCCTTGCTGGCACCTTCCCCGGTGGAGTTGTGCATGGGGTGTGTTTGGAACATTTTTTCACCGGCTTAGGCAAAAAGTCAGCGGTTCCCCATCTCAGCCCAGAAAGCAGGTAGAACAACTTTTGTGGTGTCTTTCAGCTGCCTAGCGGAGCAATGTAAAAACTACCAGAGAACTCCTTGCTGGCACCTTCCCCGGTGGAGTTGTGCATGGGGTGTCTTTGGAACGTTTTTTCACCGGCCGACTCCAAAAACAGCGATTCCCCATCTCAGCCCAGAAAGCAGGTAGAACAACTTTTGTGGTGTCTTTCAGCTGCCTAGCGGAGCAATGTAAAAACTACCAGAGAACTCCTTGCTGGCACCTTCCCCGGTGGAGTTGTGCATGGGGTGTCTTTGGAACATTTTTTCACCGGCTTAGTCCAAAAGTCAGCGGTTCTCCATCTCAGCCCAGAAAGCAGGTAGAACCACTTTTGTGGTGTCTTTCAGCTGCCTAGCGGAACAATGTAAAAACTACCAGAGAACTCCTTGCTGGCACCTTCCCCGGTGGAGTTGTGCATGGGGTGTGTTTGGAACGTTTTTTCACCGGCTTAGGCAAGAAGTCAGCGGTTCCCCATCTCAGCCCAGAAAGCAGGTAGAACAACTTTTGTGGTGTCTTTCAGCTGCCTAGCGGAGCAATGTAAAAACTACCAGAGAACTCCTTGCTGGCACCTTCCCCGGTGGAGTTGTGCATGGGGTGTGTTTGGAACGTTTTTTCACCGGCTTAGGCAAGAAGTCAGCGGTTCCCCATCTCAGCCCAGAAAGCAGGTAGAACAACTTTTGTGGTGTCTTTCAGCTGCCTAGCGGAGCAATGTAAAAACTACCAGAGAACTCCTTGCTGGCACCTTCCCCGGTGGAGTTGTGCATGGGGTGTGTTTGGAACGTTTTTTCACCGGCCGACTCCAAAAACAGCGATTCCCCATCTCAGCCCAGAAAGCAGGTAGAACAACTTTTGTGGTGTCTTTCAGCTGCCTAGCGGAACAATGTAAAAACTACCAGAGAACTCCTTGCTGGCACCTTCCCCGGTGGAGTTGTGCATGGGGTGTCTTTGGAACCTTTTTTCACCGGCTTAGGCAAGAAGTCAGCGGTTCCCCATCTCGGCCCAGAAAGCAGGTAGAACAACTTTTGTGGTGTCTTTCAGCTGCCTAGCGGAGCAATGTAAAAACTACCAGAGAACTCCTTGCTGGCACCTTCCCCGGTGGAGTTGTGCATGGGGTGTCTTTGGAAGGTTTTTTCACCGGCTTAGTCAAAAAGTCAGCGGTTCCCCATCTCGGCCCAGAAAGCAGGTAGAACAACTTTTGTGGTGTCTTTCAGCTGCCTAGCGGAGCAATGTAAAAACTACCAGAGAACTCCTTGCTGGCACCTTCCCCGGTGGAGTTGTGCATGGGGTGTCTTTGGAACCTTTTTTCACCGGCTTAGGCAAAAAGTCAGCGGTTCCCCATCTCGGCCCAGAAAGCAGGTAGAACAACTTTTGTGGTGTCTTTCAGCTGCCTAGCGGAGCAATGTAAAAACTACCAGAGAACTCCTTGCTGGCACCTTCCCCGGTGGAGTTGTGCATGGGGTGTGTTTGGAACGTTTTTTCACCGGCCGACTCCAAAAACAGCGATTCCCCATCTCAGCCCAGAAAGCAGGTAGAACAACTTTTGTGGTGTCTTTCAGCTGCCTAGCGGAGCAATGTAAAAACTACCAGAGAACTCCTTGCTGGCACCTTCCCCGGGGGAGTTGTGCATGGGGTGTGTTTGGAACGTTTTTTCACCGGCCGACTCCAAAAACAGCGATTCCCCATCTCGGCCCAAAAAGCAGGTAGAACAACTTTTGTGGTGTCTTTCAGCTGCCTAGCGGAGCAATGTAAAAACTACCAGAGAACTCCTTGCTGGCACCTTCCCCGGTGGAGTTGTGCATGGGGTGTCTTTGGAACATTTTTTCACCGGCTTAGTCCAAAAGTCAGCGGTTCTCCATATCAGCCCAGAAAGCAGGTAGAACAACTTTTGTGGTGTCTTTCAGCTGCCTAGCGGAGCAATGTAAAAACTACCAGAGAACTCCTTGCTGGCACCTTCCCCGGTGGAGTTGTGCATGGGGTGTGTTTGGAACGTTTTTTCACCGGCTTAGGCAAGAAGTCAGCGGTTCCCCATCTCAGCCCAGAAAGCAGGTAGAACAACTTTTGTGGTGTCTTTCAGCTGCCTAGCGGAGCAATGTAAAAACTACCAGAGAACTCCTTGCTGGCACCTTCCCCGGTGGAGTTGTGCATGGGGTGTGTTTGGAACGTTTTTTTACCGGCTTAGGCAAAAAGTCAGCAGTTCCCCATCTCGGCCCAGAAAGCAGGTAGAACAACTTTTGTGGTGTCTTTCAGCTGCCTAGCGGAGCAATGTAAAAACTACCAGAGAACTCCTTGCTGGCACCTTCCCCGGTGGAGTTGTGCATGGGGTGTCTTTGGAACGTTTTTTCACCGGCTTAGGCAAAAAGTCAGCGGTTCCCCATCTCGGCCCAGAAAGCAGGTAGAACAACTTTTGTGGTGTCTTTCAGCTGCCTAGCGGAGCAATGTAAAAACTACCAGAGAACTCCTTGCTGGCACCTTCCCCGGGGGAGTTGTGCCTGGGGTGTGTTTGGAACGTTTTTTCACCGGCCGACTCCAAAAACAGCGATTCCCCATCTCAGCCCAAAAAGCAGGTAGAACAACTTTTGTGGTGTCTTTCAGCTGCCTAGCGGAGCAATGTAAAAACTACCAGAGAACTCCTTGCTGGCACCTTCCCCGGTGGAGTTGTGCATGGGGTGTCTTTGGAACATTTTTTCACCGGCTTAGTCCAAAAGTCAGCGGTTCCCCATCTCAGCCCAGAAAGCAGGTAGAACAACTTTTGTGGTGTCTTTCAGCTGCCTAGCGGAACAATGTAAAAACTACCAGAGAACTCCTTGCTGGCACCTTCCCCGGTGGAGTTGTGCATGGGGTGTGTTTGGAACGTTTTTTCACCGGCTTAGGCAAAAAGTCAGCGGTTCCCCATCTCAGCCCAGAAAGCAGGTAGAACAACTTTTGTGGTGTCTTTCAGCTGCCTAGCGGAGCAATGTAAAAACTACCAGAGAACTCCTTGCTGGCACCTTCCCCGGTGGAGTTGTGCATGGGGTGTCTTTGGAACGTTTTTTCACCGGCTTAGGCAAGAAGTCAGCGGTTCCCCATCTCAGCACAGAAAGCAGGTAGAACAACTTTTGTGGTGTCTTTCAGCTGCCTAGCGGAGCAATGTAAAAACTACCAGAGAACTCCTTGCTGGCACCTTCCCCGGTGGAGTTGTGCATGGGGTGTCTTTGGAACCTTTTTTCACCGGCCGACTCCAAAAACAGCGATTCCCCATCTCAGCCCAGAAAGCAGGTAGAACAACTTTTGTGGTGTCTTTCAGCTGCCTAGCGGAGCAATGTAAAAACTACCAGAGAACTCCTTGCTGGCACCTTCCCCGGTGGAGTTGTGCATGGGGTGTGTTTGGAACCTTTTTTCACCGGCTTAGGCAAAAACTCAGCGGTTCCCCATCTCGGCCCAGAAAGCAGGTAGAAAAACTTTATGGTGTCTTTCAGCTGCCTAGTGGAGCAATGTAAAAACTACCAGAGAACTCCTTGCTGGCACCTTCCCCGGTGGAGTTGTGCATGTGGGGTATTTGGAGCGTTTTGTCGCCGGCCGACTCCAAAAGTCAGCGGTTCCCCATCTCGGCCCAGAAAGCAGGTAGAACAACTTTTGTGGTGTCTTTCAGCTGCCTAGCGGAGCAATGTAAAAACTACCAGAGAACTCCTTGCTGGCACCTTCCCCGGTGGAGTTGTGCATGGGGTGTGTTTGGAACATTTTTTCACCGGCTTAGGCAAAAAGTCAGCGGTTCCCCATCTCAGCCCAGAAAGCAGGTAGAACAACTTTTGTGGTGTCTTTCAGCTGCCTAGCGGAGCAATGTAAAAACTACCAGAGAACTCCTTGCTGGCACCTTCCCCGGTGGAGTTGTGCATGGGGTGTCTTTGGAACGTTTTTTCACCGGCCGACTCCAAAAACAGCGATTCCCCATCTCAGCCCAGAAAGCAGGTAGAACAACTTTTGTGGTGTCTTTCAGCTGCCTAGCGGAGCAATGTAAAAACTACCAGAGAACTCCTTGCTGGCACCTTCCCCGGTGGAGTTGTGCATGGGGTGTCTTTGGAACATTTTTTCACCGGCTTAGTCCAAAAGTCAGCGGTTCTCCATCTCAGCCCAGAAAGCAGGTAGAACCACTTTTGTGGTGTCTTTCAGCTGCCTAGCGGAACAATGTAAAAACTACCAGAGAACTCCTTGCTGGCACCTTCCCCGGTGGAGTTGTGCATGGGGTGTGTTTGGAACGTTTTTTCACCGGCTTAGGCAAGAAGTCAGCGGTTCCCCATCTCAGCCCAGAAAGCAGGTAGAACAACTTTTGTGGTGTCTTTCAGCTGCCTAGCGGAGCAATGTAAAAACTACCAGAGAACTCCTTGCTGGCACCTTCCCCGGTGGAGTTGTGCATGGGGTGTGTTTGGAACGTTTTTTCACCGGCTTAGGCAAGAAGTCAGCGGTTCCCCATCTCAGCCCAGAAAGCAGGTAGAACAACTTTTGTGGTGTCTTTCAGCTGCCTAGCGGAGCAATGTAAAAACTACCAGAGAACTCCTTGCTGGCACCTTCCCCGGTGGAGTTGTGCATGGGGTGTGTTTGGAACGTTTTTTCACCGGCCGACTCCAAAAACAGCGATTCCCCATCTCAGCCCAGAAAGCAGGTAGAACAACTTTTGTGGTGTCTTTCAGCTGCCTAGCGGAACAATGTAAAAACTACCAGAGAACTCCTTGCTGGCACCTTCCCCGGTGGAGTTGTGCATGGGGTGTCTTTGGAACCTTTTTTCACCGGCTTAGGCAAGAAGTCAGCGGTTCCCCATCTCGGCCCAGAAAGCAGGTAGAACAACTTTTGTGGTGTCTTTCAGCTGCCTAGCGGAGCAATGTAAAAACTACCAGAGAACTCCTTGCTGGCACCTTCCCCGGTGGAGTTGTGCATGGGGTGTCTTTGGAAGGTTTTTTCACCGGCTTAGTCAAAAAGTCAGCGGTTCCCCATCTCGGCCCAGAAAGCAGGTAGAACAACTTTTGTGGTGTCTTTCAGCTGCCTAGCGGAGCAATGTAAAAACTACCAGAGAACTCCTTGCTGGCACCTTCCCCGGTGGAGTTGTGCATGGGGTGTCTTTGGAACCTTTTTTCACCGGCTTAGGCAAAAAGTCAGCGGTTCCCCATCTCGGCCCAGAAAGCAGGTAGAACAACTTTTGT
Organism: Falco punctatus; assembly: GCF_963210335.1. Lineage (NCBI taxonomy): Eukaryota > Metazoa > Chordata > Aves > Falconiformes > Falconidae > Falco > Falco punctatus. The sequence goes on from NW_027660051.1 coordinate 204,770, forward strand.
GGTGTCTTTCAGCTGCCTAGCGGAGCAATGTAAAAACTACCAGAGAACTCCTTGCTGGCACCTTCCCCGGTGGAGTTGTGCATGGGGTGTGTTTGGAACGTTTTTTCACCGGCCGACTCCAAAAACAGCGATTCCCCATCTCAGCCCAGAAAGCAGGTAGAACAACTTTTGTGGTGTCTTTCAGCTGCCTAGCGGAGCAATGTAAAAACTACCAGAGAACTCCTTGCTGGCACCTTCCCCGGGGGAGTTGTGCATGGGGTGTGTTTGGAACGTTTTTTCACCGGCCGACTCCAAAAACAGCGATTCCCCATCTCGGCCCAAAAAGCAGGTAGAACAACTTTTGTGGTGTCTTTCAGCTGCCTAGCGGAGCAATGTAAAAACTACCAGAGAACTCCTTGCTGGCACCTTCCCCGGTGGAGTTGTGCATGGGGTGTCTTTGGAACATTTTTTCACCGGCTTAGTCCAAAAGTCAGCGGTTCTCCATCTCAGCCCAGAAAGCAGGTAGAACAACTTTTGTGGTGTCTTTCAGCTGCCTAGCGGAGCAATGTAAAAACTACCAGAGAACTCCTTGCTGGCACCTTCCCCGGTGGAGTTGTGCATGGGGTGTGTTTGGAACGTTTTTTCACCGGCTTAGGCAAGAAGTCAGCGGTTCCCCATCTCGGCCCAGAAAGCAGGTAGAACAACTTTTGTGGTGTCTTTCAGCTGCCTAGCGGAGCAATGTAAAAACTACCAGAGAACTCCTTGCTGGCACCTTCCCCGGTGGAGTTGTGCATGGGGTGTGTTTGGAACGTTTTTTCACCGGCCGACTCCAAAAACAGCGATTCCCCATCTCAGCCCAAAAAGCAGGTAGAACAACTTTTGTGGTGTCTTTCAGCTGCCTAGCGGAGCAATGTAAAAACTACCAGAGAACTCCTTGCTGGCACCTTCCCCGGTGGAGTTGTGCATGGGGTGTCTTTGGAACATTTTTTCACCGGCTTAGGCAAGAAGTCAGCGGTTCCCCATCTCGGCCCAGAAAGCAGGTAGAACAACTTTTGTGGTGTCTTTCAGCTGCCTAGCGGAGCAATGTAAAAACTACCAGAGAACTCCTTGCTGGCACCTTCCCCGGTGGAGTTGTGCATGGGGTGTGTTTGGAACGTTTTTTCACCGGCTTAGGCAAGAAGTCAGCGGTTCCCCATCTCAGCCCAGAAAGCAGGTAGAACAACTTTTGTGGTGTCTTTCAGCTGCCTAGCGGAGCAATGTAAAAACTACCAGAGAACTCCTTGCTGGCACCTTCCCCGGCGGAGTTGTGCATGTTGGGTATTTGGAGCGTTTTGTCGCCGGCCGACTCCAAAAGTCAGCGGTTCCCCATCTCGGCGCAGAAAGCAGGTAGAACAACTTTTGTGGTGTCTTTCAGCTGCCTAGCGGAGCAATGTAAAAACTACCAGAGAACTCCTTGCTGGCACCTTCCCCGGTGGAGTTGTGCATGGGGTGTGTTTGGAACGTTTTTTCACCGGCTTAGTCAAAAAGTCAGCGGTTCCCCATCTCGGCCCAGAAAGCAGGTAGAACAACTTTTGTGGTGTCTTTCAGCTGCCTAGCGGAGCAATGTAAAAACTACCAGAGAACTCCTTGCTGGCACCTTCCCCGGTGGAGTTGTGCATGGGGTGTCTTTGGAACGTTTTTTCACCGGCCGACTCCAAAAACAGCGATTCCCCATCTCGGCCCAGAAAGCAGGTAGAACAACTTTTGTGGTGTCTTTCAGCTGCCTAGCGGAGCAATGTAAAAACTACCAGAGAACTCCTTGCTGGCACCTTCCCCGGTGGAGTTGTGCCTGGGGTGTCTTTGGAACGTTTTTTCACCGGCCGACTCCAAAAACAGCGATTCCCCATCTCGGCCCAGAAAGCAGGTAGAACAACTTTTGTGGTGTCTTTCAGCTGCCTAGCGGAGCAATGTAAAAACTACCAGAGAACTCCTTGCTGGCACCTTCCCCGGTGGAGTTGTGCATGGGGTGTCTTTGGAACATTTTTTCACCGGCTTAGTCCAAAAGTCAGCGGTTCTCCATCTCAGCCCAGAAAGCAGGTAGAACAACTTTTGTGGTGTCTTTCAGCTGCCTAGCGGAGCAATGTAAAAACTACCAGAGAACTCCTTGCTGGCACCTTCCCCGGTGGAGTTGTGCATGGGGTGTCTTTGGAACCTTTTTTCACCGGCTTAGGCAAGAAGTCAGCGGTTCCCCATCTCGGCCCAGAAAGCAGGTAGAACAACTTTTGGGGTGTCTTTCAGCTGCCTAGCGGAGCAATGTAAAAACTACCAGAGAACTCCTTGCTGGCACCTTCCCCGGTGGAGTTGTGCATGGGGTGTCTTTGGAACGTTTTTTCACCGGCTTAGGCAAAAAGTCAGCGGTTCCCCATCTCGGCCCAGAAAGCAGGTAGAACAACTTTTGTGGTGTCTTTCAGCTGCCTAGCGGAGCAATGTAAAAACTACCAGAGAACTCCTTGCTGGCACCTTCCCCGGTGGAGTTGTGCATGGGGTGTGTTTGGAACGTTTTTTCACCGGCTTAGGCAAGAAGTCAGCAGTTCCCCATCTCGGCCCAGAAAGCAGGTAGAACAACTTTTGTGGTGTCTTTCAGCTGCCTAGCGGAGCAATGTAAAAACTACCAGAGAACTCCTTGCTGGCACCTTCCCCGGTGGAGTTGTGCATGGGGTGTGTTTGGAACGTTTTTTCACCGGCCGACTCCAAAAACAGCGATTCCCCATCTCAGCCCAGAAAGCAGGTAGAACCATTTTTGTGGTGTCTTTCAGCTGCCTAGCGGAGCAATGTAAAAACTACCAGAGAACTCCTTGCTGGCACCTTCCCCGGTGGAGTTGTGCATGGGGTGTCTTTGGAACGTTTTTTCACCTGCTTAGTCAAAAAGTCAGCGGTTCCCCATCTCGGCCCAGAAAGCAGGTAGAACAACTTTTGTGGTGTCTTTCAGCTGCCTAGCGGAGCAATGTAAAAACTACCAGAGAACTCCTTGCTGGCACCTTCCCCGGTGGAGTTGTGCCTGGGGTGTGTTTGGAACGTTTTTTCACCGGCCGACTCCAAAAACAGCGATTCCCCATCTCAGCCCAAAAAGCAGGTAGAACAACTTTTGTGGTGTCTTTCAGCTGCCTAGCGGAGCAATGTAAAAACTACCAGAGAACTCCTTGCTGGCACCTTCCCCGGTGGAGTTGTGCATGGGGTGTCTTTGGAACGTTTTTTCACCGGCCGACTCCAAAAACAGCGATTCCCCATCTCGGCCCAGAAAGCAGGTAGAACAACTTTTGTGGTGTCTTTCAGCTGCCTAGCGGAGCAATGTAAAAACTACCAGAGAACTCCTTGCTGGCACCTTCCCCGGTGGAGTTGTGCATGGGGTGTCTTTGGAACATTTTTCACCGGCTTAGTCCAAAAGTCAGCGGTTCTCCATCTCAGCCCAGAAAGCAGGTAGAACAACTTTTGTGGTGTCTTTCAGCTGCCTAGCGGAGCAATGTAAAAACTACCAGAGAACTCCTTGCTGGCACCTTCCCCGGTGGAGTTGTGCATGGGGTGTCTTTGGAACGTTTTTTCACCGGCTTAGGCAAGAAGTCAGCGATTCCCCATCTCAGCCCAGAAAGCAGGTAGAACAACTTTTGTGGTGTCTTTCAGCTGCCTAGCGGAGCAATGTAAAAACTACCAGAGAACTCCTTGCTGGCACCTTCCCCGGTGGAGTTGTGCATGGGGTGTCTTTGGAACGTTTTTTCACCGGCCGACTCCAAAAACAGCGATTCCCCATCTCAGCCCAGAAAGCAGGTAGAACAACTTTTGTGGTGTCTTTCAGCTGCCTAGCGGAGCAATGTAAAAACTACCAGAGAACTCCTTGCTGGCACCTTCCCCGGTGGAGTTGTGCATGGGGTGTCTTTGGAACCTTTTTTCACCGGCTTAGGCAAAAAGTCAGCGGTTCCCCATCTCAGCCCAGAAAGCAGGTAGAACAACTTTTGTGGTGTCTTTCAGCTGCCTAGCGGAGCAATGTAAAAACTACCAGAGAACTCCTTGCTGGCACCTTCCCCGGTGGAGTTGTGCATGGGGTGTCTTTGGAACGTTTTTTCACCGGCCGACTCCAAAAACAGCGATTCCCCATCTCGGCCCAGAAAGCAGGTAGAACAACTTTTGGGGTGTCTTTCAGCTGCCTAGCGGATCAATGTAAAAACTACCAGAGAACTCCTTGCTGGCACCTTCCCCGGTGGAGTTGTGCATGGGGTGTCTTTGGAACGTATTTTCACCTGCTTAGTCAAAAAGTCAGCGGTTCCCCATCTCGGCCCAGAAAGCAGGTAGAACAACTTTTGTGGTGTCTTTCAGCTGCCTAGCGGAGCAATGTAAAAACTACCAGAGAACTCCTTGCTGGCACCTTCCCCGGTGGAGTTGTGCCTGGGGTGTGTTTGGAACGTTTTTTCACCGGCCGACTCCAAAAACAGCGATTCCCCATCTCAGCCCAAAAAGCAGGTAGAACAACTTTTGTGGTGTCTTTCAGCTGCCTAGCGGAGCAATGTAAAAACTACCAGAGAACTCCTTGCTGGCACCTTCCCCGGTGGAGTTGTGCATGGGGTGTCTTTGGAACGTTTTTTCACCGGCCGACTCCAAAAACAGCGATTCCCCATCTCGGCCCAGAAAGCAGGTAGAACAACTTTTGTGGTGTCTTTCAGCTGCCTAGCGGAGCAATGTAAAAACTACCAGAGAACTCCTTGCTGGCACCTTCCCCGGTGGAGTTGTGCATGGGGTGTCTTTGGAACATTTTTCACCGGCTTAGTCCAAAAGTCAGCGGTTCTCCATCTCAGCCCAGAAAGCAGGTAGAACAACTTTTGTGGTGTCTTTCAGCTGCCTAGCGGAGCAATGTAAAAACTACCAGAGAACTCCTTGCTGGCACCTTCCCCGGTGGAGTTGTGCATGGGGTGTGTTTGGAACGTTTTTTCACCGGCTTAGGCAAGAAGTCAGCGGTTCCCCATCTCAGCCCAGAAAGCAGGTAGAACAACTTTTGTGGTGTCTTTCAGCTGCCTAGCGGAGCAATGTAAAAACTACCAGAGAACTCCTTGCTGGCACCTTCCCCGGTGGAGTTGTGCATGGGGTGTCTTTGGAACGTTTTTTCACCGGCCGACTCCAAAAACAGCGATTCCCCATCTCAGCCCAGAAAGCAGGTAGAACAACTTTTGTGGTGTCTTTCAGCTGCCTAGCGGAGCAATGTAAAAACTACCAGAGAACTCCTTGCTGGCACCTTCCCCGGTGGAGTTGTGCATGGGGTGTCTTTGGAACCTTTTTTCACCGGCTTAGGCAAAAAGTCAGCGGTTCCCCATCTCGGCCCAGAAAGCAGGTAGAACAACTTTTGTGGTGTCTTTCAGCTGCCTAGCGGAGCAATGTAAAAACTACCAGAGAACTCCTTGCTGGCACCTTCCCCGGTGGAGTTGTGCATGGGGTGTCTTTGGAACGTTTTTTCACCGGCCGACTCCAAAAACAGCGATTCCCCATCTCGGCCCAGAAAGCAGGTAGAACAACTTTTGGGGTGTCTTTCAGCTGCCTAGCGGAGCAATGTACAAACTACCAGAGAACTCCTTGCTGGCACCTTCCCCGGTGGAGTTGTGCATGGGGTGTCTTTGGAACATTTTTTCACCGGCTTAGTCCAAAAGTCAGCGGTTCCCCATCTCAGCCCAGAAAGCAGGTAGAACAACTTTTGTGGTGTCTTTCAGCTGCCTAGCGGAACAATGTAAAAACTACCAGAGAACTCCTTGCTGGCACCTTCCCCGGTGGAGTTGTGCATGGGGTGTCTTTGGAACCTTTTTTCACCGGCTTAGGCAAGAAGTCAGCGGTTCCCCATCTCAGCCCAGAAAGCAGGTAGAACAACTTTTGGGGTGTCTTTCAGCTGCCTAGCGGAGCAATGTAAAAACTACCAGAGAACTCCTTGCTGGCACCTTCCCCGGTGGAGTTGTGCATGGGGTGTCTTTGGAACGTTTTTTCACCGGCTTAGTCAAAAAGTCAGCGGTTCCCCATCTCGGCCCAGAAAGCAGGTAGAACAACTTTTGTGGTGTCTTTCAGCTGCCTAGCGGAGCAATGTAAAAACTACCAGAGAACTCCTTGCTGGCACCTTCCCCGGTGGAGTTGTGCATGGGGTGTGTTTGGAACGTTTTTTCACCGGCTTAGGCAAGAAGTCAGCAGTTCCCCATCTCGGCCCAGAAAGCAGGTAGAACAACTTTTGTGGTGTCTTTCAGCTGCCTAGCGGAGCAATGTAAAAACTACCAGAGAACTCCTTGCTGGCACCTTCCCCGGTGGAGTTGTGCATGGGGTGTGTTTGGAACGTTTTTTCACCGGCCGACTCCAAAAACAGCGATTCCCCATCTCAGCCCAGAAAGCAGGTAGAACCACTTTTGTGGTGTCTTTCAGCTGCCTAGCGGAGCAATGTAAAAACTACCAGAGAACTCCTTGCTGGCACCTTCCCCGGTGGAGTTGTGCATGGGGTGTCTTTGGAACGTTTTTTCACCTGCTTAGTCAAAAAGTCAGCGGTTCCCCATCTCGGCCCAGAAAGCAGGTAGAACAACTTTTGTGGTGTCTTTCAGCTGCCTAGCGGAGCAATGTAAAAACTACCAGAGAACTCCTTGCTGGCACCTTCCCCGGTGGAGTTGTGCCTGGGGTGTGTTTGGAACGTTTTTTCACCGGCCGACTCCAAAAACAGCGATTCCCCATCTCAGCCCAAAAAGCAGGTAGAACAACTTTTGTGGTGTCTTTCAGCTGCCTAGCGGAGCAATGTAAAAACTACCAGAGAACTCCTTGCTGGCACCTTCCCCGGTGGAGTTGTGCATGGGGTGTCTTTGGAACGTTTTTTCACCGGCCGACTCCAAAAACAGCGATTCCCCATCTCGGCCCAGAAAGCAGGTAGAACAACTTTTGTGGTGTCTTTCAGCTGCCTAGCGGAGCAATGTAAAAACTACCAGAGAACTCCTTGCTGGCACCTTCCCCGGTGGAGTTGTGCATGGGGTGTCTTTGGAACATTTTTCACCGGCTTAGTCCAAAAGTCAGCGGTTCTCCATCTCAGCCCAGAAAGCAGGTAGAACAACTTTTGTGGTGTCTTTCAGCTGCCTAGCGGAGCAATGTAAAAACTACCAGAGAACTCCTTGCTGGCACCTTCCCCGGTGGAGTTGTGCATGGGGTGTGTTTGGAACCTTTTTTCACCGGCTTAGGCAAAAAGTCAGCGGTTCCCCATCTCGGCCCAGAAAGCAGGTAGAACAACTTTTGGGGTGTCTTTCAGCTGCCTAGCGGAGCAATGTAAAAACTACCAGAGAACTCCTTGCTGGCACCTTCCCCGGTGGAGTTGTGCATGGGGTGTCTTTGGAACCTTTTTTCACCGGCCGACTCCAAAAACAGCGATTCCCCATCTCGGCCCAGAAAGCAGGTAGAACAACTTTTGGGGTGTCTTTCAGCTGCCTAGCGGAGCAATGTAAAAACTACCAGAGAACTCCTTGCTGGCACCTTCCCCGGTGGAGTTGTGCATGGGGTGTCTTTGGAACGTTTTTTCACCGGCTTAGTCAAAAAGTCAGCGGTTCCCCATCTCGGCCCAGAAAGCAGGTAGAACAACTTTTGTGGTGTCTTTCAGCTGCCTAGCGGAGCAATGTAAAAACTACCAGAGAACTCCTTGCTGGCACCTTCCCCGGTGGAGTTGTGCATGGGGTGTGTTTGGAACGTTTTTTCACCGGCTTAGGCAAGAAGTCAGCAGTTCCCCATCTCGGCCCAGAAAGCAGGTAGAACAACTTTTGTGGTGTCTTTCAGCTGCCTAGCGGAGCAATGTAAAAACTACCAGAGAACTCCTTGCTGGCACCTTCCCCGGTGGAGTTGTGCATGGGGTGTGTTTGGAACGTTTTTTCACCGGCCGACTCCAAAAACAGCGATTCCCCATCTCAGCCCAGAAAGCAGGTAGAACCATTTTTGTGGTGTCTTTCAGCTGCCTAGCGGAGCAATGTAAAAACTACCAGAGAACTCCTTGCTGGCACCTTCCCCGGTGGAGTTGTGCATGGGGTGTGTTTGGAACGTTTTTTCACCGGCTTAGGCAAGAAGTCAGCGGTTCCCCATCTCGGCCCAGAAAGCAGGTAGAACAACTTTTGTGGTGTCTTTCAGCTGCCTAGCGGAGCAATGTAAAAACTACCAGAGAACTCCTTGCTGGCACCTTCCCCGGTGGAGTTGTGCATGGGGTGTGTTTGGAACGTTTTTTCACCGGCCGACTCCAAAAACAGCGATTCCCCATCTCAGCCCAAAAAGCAGGTAGAACAACTTTTGTGGTGTCTTTCAGCTGCCTAGCGGAGCAATGTAAAAACTACCAGAGAACTCCTTGCTGGCACCTTCCCCGGTGGAGTTGTGCATGGGGTGTCTTTGGAACATTTTTTCACCGGCTTAGGCAAGAAGTCAGCGGTTCCCCATCTCGGCCCAGAAAGCAGGTAGAACAACTTTTGTGGTGTCTTTCAGCTGCCTAGCGGAGCAATGTAAAAACTACCAGAGAACTCCTTGCTGGCACCTTCCCCGGTGGAGTTGTGCATGGGGTGTGTTTGGAACGTTTTTTCACCGGCTTAGGCAAGAAGTCAGCGGTTCCCCATCTCAGCCCAGAAAGCAGGTAGAACAACTTTTGTGGTGTCTTTCAGCTGCCTAGCGGAGCAATGTAAAAACTACCAGAGAACTCCTTGCTGGCACCTTCCCCGGCGGAGTTGTGCATGTTGGGTATTTGGAGCGTTTTGTCGCCGGCCGACTCCAAAAGTCAGCGGTTCCCCATCTCGGCGCAGAAAGCAGGTAGAACAACTTTTGTGGTGTCTTTCAGCTGCCTAGCGGAGCAATGTAAAAACTACCAGAGAACTCCTTGCTGGCACCTTCCCCGGTGGAGTTGTGCATGGGGTGTGTTTGGAACGTTTTTTCACCGGCTTAGTCAAAAAGTCAGCGGTTCCCCATCTCGGCCCAGAAAGCAGGTAGAACAACTTTTGTGGTGTCTTTCAGCTGCCTAGCGGAGCAATGTAAAAACTACCAGAGAACTCCTTGCTGGCACCTTCCCCGGTGGAGTTGTGCATGGGGTGTCTTTGGAACGTTTTTTCACCGGCCGACTCCAAAAACAGCGATTCCCCATCTCGGCCCAGAAAGCAGGTAGAACAACTTTTGTGGTGTCTTTCAGCTGCCTAGCGGAGCAATGTAAAAACTACCAGAGAACTCCTTGCTGGCACCTTCCCCGGTGGAGTTGTGCCTGGGGTGTCTTTGGAACGTTTTTTCACCGGCCGACTCCAAAAACAGCGATTCCCCATCTCGGCCCAGAAAGCAGGTAGAACAACTTTTGTGGTGTCTTTCAGCTGCCTAGCGGAGCAATGTAAAAACTACCAGAGAACTCCTTGCTGGCACCTTCCCCGGTGGAGTTGTGCATGGGGTGTCTTTGGAACATTTTTTCACCGGCTTAGTCCAAAAGTCAGCGGTTCTCCATCTCAGCCCAGAAAGCAGGTAGAACAACTTTTGTGGTGTCTTTCAGCTGCCTAGCGGAGCAATGTAAAAACTACCAGAGAACTCCTTGCTGGCACCTTCCCCGGTGGAGTTGTGCATGGGGTGTCTTTGGAACCTTTTTTCACCGGCTTAGGCAAGAAGTCAGCGGTTCCCCATCTCGGCCCAGAAAGCAGGTAGAACAACTTTTGGGGTGTCTTTCAGCTGCCTAGCGGAGCAATGTAAAAACTACCAGAGAACTCCTTGCTGGCACCTTCCCCGGTGGAGTTGTGCATGGGGTGTCTTTGGAACGTTTTTTCACCGGCTTAGGCAAAAAGTCAGCGGTTCCCCATCTCGGCCCAGAAAGCAGGTAGAACAACTTTTGTGGTGTCTTTCAGCTGCCTAGCGGAGCAATGTAAAAACTACCAGAGAACTCCTTGCTGGCACCTTCCCCGGTGGAGTTGTGCATGGGGTGTGTTTGGAACGTTTTTTCACCGGCTTAGGCAAGAAGTCAGCAGTTCCCCATCTCGGCCCAGAAAGCAGGTAGAACAACTTTTGTGGTGTCTTTCAGCTGCCTAGCGGAGCAATGTAAAAACTACCAGAGAACTCCTTGCTGGCACCTTCCCCGGTGGAGTTGTGCATGGGGTGTGTTTGGAACGTTTTTTCACCGGCCGACTCCAAAAACAGCGATTCCCCATCTCAGCCCAGAAAGCAGGTAGAACCATTTTTGTGGTGTCTTTCAGCTGCCTAGCGGAGCAATGTAAAAACTACCAGAGAACTCCTTGCTGGCACCTTCCCCGGTGGAGTTGTGCATGGGGTGTCTTTGGAACGTTTTTTCACCTGCTTAGTCAAAAAGTCAGCGGTTCCCCATCTCGGCCCAGAAAGCAGGTAGAACAACTTTTGTGGTGTCTTTCAGCTGCCTAGCGGAGCAATGTAAAAACTACCAGAGAACTCCTTGCTGGCACCTTCCCCGGTGGAGTTGTGCCTGGGGTGTGTTTGGAACGTTTTTTCACCGGCCGACTCCAAAAACAGCGATTCCCCATCTCAGCCCAAAAAGCAGGTAGAACAACTTTTGTGGTGTCTTTCAGCTGCCTAGCGGAGCAATGTAAAAACTACCAGAGAACTCCTTGCTGGCACCTTCCCCGGTGGAGTTGTGCATGGGGTGTCTTTGGAACGTTTTTTCACCGGCCGACTCCAAAAACAGCGATTCCCCATCTCGGCCCAGAAAGCAGGTAGAACAACTTTTGTGGTGTCTTTCAGCTGCCTAGCGGAGCAATGTAAAAACTACCAGAGAACTCCTTGCTGGCACCTTCCCCGGTGGAGTTGTGCATGGGGTGTCTTTGGAACATTTTTCACCGGCTTAGTCCAAAAGTCAGCGGTTCTCCATCTCAGCCCAGAAAGCAGGTAGAACAACTTTTGTGGTGTCTTTCAGCTGCCTAGCGGAGCAATGTAAAAACTACCAGAGAACTCCTTGCTGGCACCTTCCCCGGTGGAGTTGTGCATGGGGTGTCTTTGGAACGTTTTTTCACCGGCTTAGGCAAGAAGTCAGCGATTCCCCATCTCAGCCCAGAAAGCAGGTAGAACAACTTTTGTGGTGTCTTTCAGCTGCCTAGCGGAGCAATGTAAAAACTACCAGAGAACTCCTTGCTGGCACCTTCCCCGGTGGAGTTGTGCATGGGGTGTCTTTGGAACGTTTTTTCACCGGCCGACTCCAAAAACAGCGATTCCCCATCTCAGCCCAGAAAGCAGGTAGAACAACTTTTGTGGTGTCTTTCAGCTGCCTAGCGGAGCAATGTAAAAACTACCAGAGAACTCCTTGCTGGCACCTTCCCCGGTGGAGTTGTGCATGGGGTGTCTTTGGAACCTTTTTTCACCGGCTTAGGCAAAAAGTCAGCGGTTCCCCATCTCAGCCCAGAAAGCAGGTAGAACAACTTTTGTGGTGTCTTTCAGCTGCCTAGCGGAGCAATGTAAAAACTACCAGAGAACTCCTTGCTGGCACCTTCCCCGGTGGAGTTGTGCATGGGGTGTCTTTGGAACGTTTTTTCACCGGCCGACTCCAAAAACAGCGATTCCCCATCTCGGCCCAGAAAGCAGGTAGAACAACTTTTGGGGTGTCTTTCAGCTGCCTAGCGGATCAATGTAAAAACTACCAGAGAACTCCTTGCTGGCACCTTCCCCGGTGGAGTTGTGCATGGGGTGTCTTTGGAACGTATTTTCACCTGCTTAGTCAAAAAGTCAGCGGTTCCCCATCTCGGCCCAGAAAGCAGGTAGAACAACTTTTGTGGTGTCTTTCAGCTGCCTAGCGGAGCAATGTAAAAACTACCAGAGAACTCCTTGCTGGCACCTTCCCCGGTGGAGTTGTGCCTGGGGTGTGTTTGGAACGTTTTTTCACCGGCCGACTCCAAAAACAGCGATTCCCCATCTCAGCCCAAAAAGCAGGTAGAACAACTTTTGTGGTGTCTTTCAGCTGCCTAGCGGAGCAATGTAAAAACTACCAGAGAACTCCTTGCTGGCACCTTCCCCGGTGGAGTTGTGCATGGGGTGTCTTTGGAACGTTTTTTCACCGGCCGACTCCAAAAACAGCGATTCCCCATCTCGGCCCAGAAAGCAGGTAGAACAACTTTTGTGGTGTCTTTCAGCTGCCTAGCGGAGCAATGTAAAAACTACCAGAGAACTCCTTGCTGGCACCTTCCCCGGTGGAGTTGTGCATGGGGTGTCTTTGGAACATTTTTCACCGGCTTAGTCCAAAAGTCAGCGGTTCTCCATCTCAGCCCAGAAAGCAGGTAGAACAACTTTTGTGGTGTCTTTCAGCTGCCTAGCGGAGCAATGTAAAAACTACCAGAGAACTCCTTGCTGGCACCTTCCCCGGTGGAGTTGTGCATGGGGTGTGTTTGGAACGTTTTTTCACCGGCTTAGGCAAGAAGTCAGCGGTTCCCCATCTCAGCCCAGAAAGCAGGTAGAACAACTTTTGTGGTGTCTTTCAGCTGCCTAGCGGAGCAATGTAAAAACTACCAGAGAACTCCTTGCTGGCACCTTCCCCGGTGGAGTTGTGCATGGGGTGTCTTTGGAACGTTTTTTCACCGGCCGACTCCAAAAACAGCGATTCCCCATCTCAGCCCAGAAAGCAGGTAGAACAACTTTTGTGGTGTCTTTCAGCTGCCTAGCGGAGCAATGTAAAAACTACCAGAGAACTCCTTGCTGGCACCTTCCCCGGTGGAGTTGTGCATGGGGTGTCTTTGGAACCTTTTTTCACCGGCTTAGGCAAAAAGTCAGCGGTTCCCCATCTCGGCCCAGAAAGCAGGTAGAACAACTTTTGTGGTGTCTTTCAGCTGCCTAGCGGAGCAATGTAAAAACTACCAGAGAACTCCTTGCTGGCACCTTCCCCGGTGGAGTTGTGCATGGGGTGTCTTTGGAACGTTTTTTCACCGGCCGACTCCAAAAACAGCGATTCCCCATCTCGGCCCAGAAAGCAGGTAGAACAACTTTTGGGGTGTCTTTCAGCTGCCTAGCGGAGCAATGTACAAACTACCAGAGAACTCCTTGCTGGCACCTTCCCCGGTGGAGTTGTGCATGGGGTGTCTTTGGAACATTTTTTCACCGGCTTAGTCCAAAAGTCAGCGGTTCCCCATCTCAGCCCAGAAAGCAGGTAGAACAACTTTTGTGGTGTCTTTCAGCTGCCTAGCGGAACAATGTAAAAACTACCAGAGAACTCCTTGCTGGCACCTTCCCCGGTGGAGTTGTGCATGGGGTGTCTTTGGAACCTTTTTTCACCGGCTTAGGCAAGAAGTCAGCGGTTCCCCATCTCAGCCCAGAAAGCAGGTAGAACAACTTTTGGGGTGTCTTTCAGCTGCCTAGCGGAGCAATGTAAAAACTACCAGAGAACTCCTTGCTGGCACCTTCCCCGGTGGAGTTGTGCATGGGGTGTCTTTGGAACGTTTTTTCACCGGCTTAGTCAAAAAGTCAGCGGTTCCCCATCTCGGCCCAGAAAGCAGGTAGAACAACTTTTGTGGTGTCTTTCAGCTGCCTAGCGGAGCAATGTAAAAACTACCAGAGAACTCCTTGCTGGCACCTTCCCCGGTGGAGTTGTGCATGGGGTGTGTTTGGAACGTTTTTTCACCGGCTTAGGCAAGAAGTCAGCAGTTCCCCATCTCGGCCCAGAAAGCAGGTAGAACAACTTTTGTGGTGTCTTTCAGCTGCCTAGCGGAGCAATGTAAAAACTACCAGAGAACTCCTTGCTGGCACCTTCCCCGGTGGAGTTGTGCATGGGGTGTGTTTGGAACGTTTTTTCACCGGCCGACTCCAAAAACAGCGATTCCCCATCTCAGCCCAGAAAGCAGGTAGAACCACTTTTGTGGTGTCTTTCAGCTGCCTAGCGGAGCAATGTAAAAACTACCAGAGAACTCCTTGCTGGCACCTTCCCCGGTGGAGTTGTGCATGGGGTGTCTTTGGAACGTTTTTTCACCTGCTTAGTCAAAAAGTCAGCGGTTCCCCATCTCGGCCCAGAAAGCAGGTAGAACAACTTTTGTGGTGTCTTTCAGCTGCCTAGCGGAGCAATGTAAAAACTACCAGAGAACTCCTTGCTGGCACCTTCCCCGGTGGAGTTGTGCCTGGGGTGTGTTTGGAACGTTTTTTCACCGGCCGACTCCAAAAACAGCGATTCCCCATCTCAGCCCAAAAAGCAGGTAGAACAACTTTTGTGGTGTCTTTCAGCTGCCTAGCGGAGCAATGTAAAAACTACCAGAGAACTCCTTGCTGGCACCTTCCCCGGTGGAGTTGTGCATGGGGTGTCTTTGGAACGTTTTTTCACCGGCCGACTCCAAAAACAGCGATTCCCCATCTCGGCCCAGAAAGCAGGTAGAACAACTTTTGTGGTGTCTTTCAGCTGCCTAGCGGAGCAATGTAAAAACTACCAGAGAACTCCTTGCTGGCACCTTCCCCGGTGGAGTTGTGCATGGGGTGTCTTTGGAACATTTTTCACCGGCTTAGTCCAAAAGTCAGCGGTTCTCCATCTCAGCCCAGAAAGCAGGTAGAACAACTTTTGTGGTGTCTTTCAGCTGCCTAGCGGAGCAATGTAAAAACTACCAGAGAACTCCTTGCTGGCACCTTCCCCGGTGGAGTTGTGCATGGGGTGTGTTTGGAACCTTTTTTCACCGGCTTAGGCAAAAAGTCAGCGGTTCCCCATCTCGGCCCAGAAAGCAGGTAGAACAACTTTTGGGGTGTCTTTCAGCTGCCTAGCGGAGCAATGTAAAAACTACCAGAGAACTCCTTGCTGGCACCTTCCCCGGTGGAGTTGTGCATGGGGTGTCTTTGGAACCTTTTTTCACCGGCCGACTCCAAAAACAGCGATTCCCCATCTCGGCCCAGAAAGCAGGTAGAACAACTTTTGGGGTGTCTTTCAGCTGCCTAGCGGAGCAATGTAAAAACTACCAGAGAACTCCTTGCTGGCACCTTCCCCGGTGGAGTTGTGCATGGGGTGTCTTTGGAACGTTTTTTCACCGGCTTAGTCAAAAAGTCAGCGGTTCCCCATCTCGGCCCAGAAAGCAGGTAGAACAACTTTTGTGGTGTCTTTCAGCTGCCTAGCGGAGCAATGTAAAAACTACCAGAGAACTCCTTGCTGGCACCTTCCCCGGTGGAGTTGTGCATGGGGTGTGTTTGGAACGTTTTTTCACCGGCTTAGGCAAGAAGTCAGCAGTTCCCCATCTCGGCCCAGAAAGCAGGTAGAACAACTTTTGTGGTGTCTTTCAGCTGCCTAGCGGAGCAATGTAAAAACTACCAGAGAACTCCTTGCTGGCACCTTCCCCGGTGGAGTTGTGCATGGGGTGTGTTTGGAACGTTTTTTCACCGGCCGACTCCAAAAACAGCGATTCCCCATCTCAGCCCAGAAAGCAGGTAGAACCATTTTTGTGGTGTCTTTCAGCTGCCTAGCGGAGCAATGTAAAAACTACCAGAGAACTCCTTGCTGGCACCTTCCCCGGTGGAGTTGTGCATGGGGTGTCTTTGGAACGTTTTTTCACCTGCTTAGTCAAAAAGTCAGCGGTTCCCCATCTCGGCCCAGAAAGCAGGTAGAACAACTTTTGTGGTGTCTTTCAGCTGCCTAGCGGAGCAATGTAAAAACTACCAGAGAACTCCTTGCTGGCACCTTCCCCGGTGGAGTTGTGCCTGGGGTGTGTTTGGAACGTTTTTTCACCGGCCGACTCCAAAAACAGCGATTCCCCATCTCAGCCCAAAAAGCAGGTAGAACAACTTTTGTGGTGTCTTTCAGCTGCCTAGCGGAGCAATGTAAAAACTACCAGAGAACTCCTTGCTGGCACCTTCCCCGGTGGAGTTGTGCATGGGGTGTCTTTGGAACGTTTTTTCACCGGCCGACTCCAAAAACAGCGATTCCCCATCTCGGCCCAGAAAGCAGGTAGAACAACTTTTGTGGTGTCTTTCAGCTGCCTAGCGGAGCAATGTAAAAACTACCAGAGAACTCCTTGCTGGCACCTTCCCCGGTGGAGTTGTGCATGGGGTGTCTTTGGAACATTTTTCACCGGCTTAGTCCAAAAGTCAGCGGTTCTCCATCTCAGCCCAGAAAGCAGGTAGAACAACTTTTGTGGTGTCTTTCAGCTGCCTAGCGGAGCAATGTAAAAACTACCAGAGAACTCCTTGCTGGCACCTTCCCCGGTGGAGTTGTGCATGGGGTGTGTTTGGAACGTTTTTTCACCGGCTTAGGCAAGAAGTCAGCGGTTCCCCATCTCAGCCCAGAAAGCAGGTAGAACAACTTTTGTGGTGTCTTTCAGCTGCCTAGCGGAGCAATGTAAAAACTACCAGAGAACTCCTTGCTGGCACCTTCCCCGGTGGAGTTGTGCATGGGGTGTCTTTGGAACGTTTTTTCACCGGCCGACTCCAAAAACAGCGATTCCCCATCTCAGCCCAGAAAGCAGGTAGAACAACTTTTGTGGTGTCTTTCAGCTGCCTAGCGGAGCAATGTAAAAACTACCAGAGAACTCCTTGCTGGCACCTTCCCCGGTGGAGTTGTGCATGGGGTGTCTTTGGAACCTTTTTTCACCGGCTTAGGCAAAAAGTCAGCGGTTCCCCATCTCAGCCCAGAAAGCAGGTAGAACAACTTTTGTGGTGTCTTTCAGCTGCCTAGCGGAGCAATGTAAAAACTACCAGAGAACTCCTTGCTGGCACCTTCCCCGGTGGAGTTGTGCATGGGGTGTCTTTGGAACGTTTTTTCACCGGCCGACTCCAAAAACAGCGATTCCCCATCTCGGCCCAGAAAGCAGGTAGAACAACTTTTGGGGTGTCTTTCAGCTGCCTAGCGGAGCAATGTACAAACTACCAGAGAACTCCTTGCTGGCACCTTCCCCGGTGGAGTTGTGCATGGGGTGTCTTTGGAACATTTTTTCACCGGCTTAGTCCAAAAGTCAGCGGTTCCCCATCTCAGCCCAGAAAGCAGGTAGAACAACTTTTGTGGTGTCTTTCAGCTGCCTAGCGGAACAATGTAAAAACTACCAGAGAACTCCTTGCTGGCACCTTCCCCGGTGGAGTTGTGCATGGGGTGTCTTTGGAACCTTTTTTCACCGGCTTAGGCAAGAAGTCAGCGGTTCCCCATCTCAGCCCAGAAAGCAGGTAGAACAACTTTTGGGGTGTCTTTCAGCTGCCTAGCGGAGCAATGTAAAAACTACCAGAGAACTCCTTGCTGGCACCTTCCCCGGTGGAGTTGTGCATGGGGTGTCTTTGGAACGTTTTTTCACCGGCTTAGTCAAAAAGTCAGCGGTTCCCCATCTCGGCCCAGAAAGCAGGTAGAACAACTTTTGTGGTGTCTTTCAGCTGCCTAGCGGAGCAATGTAAAAACTACCAGAGAACTCCTTGCTGGCACCTTCCCCGGTGGAGTTGTGCATGGGGTGTGTTTGGAACGTTTTTTCACCGGCTTAGGCAAGAAGTCAGCAGTTCCCCATCTCGGCCCAGAAAGCAGGTAGAACAACTTTTGTGGTGTCTTTCAGCTGCCTAGCGGAGCAATGTAAAAACTACCAGAGAACTCCTTGCTGGCACCTTCCCCGGTGGAGTTGTGCATGGGGTGTGTTTGGAACGTTTTTTCACCGGCCGACTCCAAAAACAGCGATTCCCCATCTCAGCCCAGAAAGCAGGTAGAACCACTTTTGTGGTGTCTTTCAGCTGCCTAGCGGAGCAATGTAAAAACTACCAGAGAACTCCTTGCTGGCACCTTCCCCGGTGGAGTTGTGCATGGGGTGTCTTTGGAACGTTTTTTCACCTGCTTAGTCAAAAAGTCAGCGGTTCCCCATCTCGGCCCAGAAAGCAGGTAGAACAACTTTTGTGGTGTCTTTCAGCTGCCTAGCGGAGCAATGTAAAAACTACCAGAGAACTCCTTGCTGGCACCTTCCCCGGTGGAGTTGTGCCTGGGGTGTGTTTGGAACGTTTTTTCACCGGCCGACTCCAAAAACAGCGATTCCCCATCTCAGCCCAAAAAGCAGGTAGAACAACTTTTGTGGTGTCTTTCAGCTGCCTAGCGGAGCAATGTAAAAACTACCAGAGAACTCCTTGCTGGCACCTTCCCCGGTGGAGTTGTGCATGGGGTGTCTTTGGAACGTTTTTTCACCGGCCGACTCCAAAAACAGCGATTCCCCATCTCGGCCCAGAAAGCAGGTAGAACAACTTTTGTGGTGTCTTTCAGCTGCCTAGCGGAGCAATGTAAAAACTACCAGAGAACTCCTTGCTGGCACCTTCCCCGGTGGAGTTGTGCATGGGGTGTCTTTGGAACATTTTTCACCGGCTTAGTCCAAAAGTCAGCGGTTCTCCATCTCAGCCCAGAAAGCAGGTAGAACAACTTTTGTGGTGTCTTTCAGCTGCCTAGCGGAGCAATGTAAAAACTACCAGAGAACTCCTTGCTGGCACCTTCCCCGGTGGAGTTGTGCATGGGGTGTGTTTGGAACCTTTTTTCACCGGCTTAGGCAAAAAGTCAGCGGTTCCCCATCTCGGCCCAGAAAGCAGGTAGAACAACTTTTGGGGTGTCTTTCAGCTGCCTAGCGGAGCAATGTAAAAACTACCAGAGAACTCCTTGCTGGCACCTTCCCCGGTGGAGTTGTGCATGGGGTGTCTTTGGAACCTTTTTTCACCGGCCGACTCCAAAAACAGCGATTCCCCATCTCGGCCCAGAAAGCAGGTAGAACAACTTTTGTGGTGTCTTTCAGCTGCCTAGCGGAGCAATGTAAAAACTACCAGAGAACTCCTTGCTGGCACCTTCCCCGGTGGAGTTGTGCATGGGGTGTCTTTGGAACGTTTTTTCACCGGCCGACTCCAAAAACAGCGATTCCCCATCTCGGCCCAGAAAGCAGGTAGAACAACTTTTGTGGTGTCTTTCAGCTGCCTAGCGGAGCAATGTAAAAACTACCAGAGAACTCCTTGCTGGCACCTTCCCCGGTGGAGTTGTGCATGGGGTGTGTTTGGAACGTTTTTTCACCGGCCGACTCCAAAAACAGCGATTCCCCATCTCGGCCCAAAAAGCAGGTAGAACAACTTTTGTGGTGTCTTTCAGCTGCCTAGCGGAGCAATGTAAAAACTACCAGAGAACTCCTTGCTGGCACCTTCCCCGGTGGAGTTGTGCATGGGGTGTCTTTGGAACATTTTTTCACCGGCTTAGTCAAAAACTCAGCGGTTCTCCATCTCAGCCCAGAAAGCAGGTAGAACAACTTTTGTGGTGTCTTTCAGCTGCCTAGCGGAGCAATGTAAAAACTACCAGAGAACTCCTTGCTGGCACCTTCCCCGGCGGAGTTGTGCATGTGGGGTATTTGGAGCGTTTTGTCGCCGGCCGACTCCAAAAGTCAGCGGTTCCCCATCTCAGCCCAGAAAGCAGGTAGAACAACTTTTGTGGTGTCTTTCAGCTGCCTAGCGGAGCAATGTAAAAACTACCAGAGAACTCCTTGCTGGCACCTTCCCCGGTGGAGTTGTGCATGGGGTGTCTTTGGAGCGTTTTTTCACCGGCTTAGGCAAAAAGTCAGCGGTTCCCCATCTCAGCCTAGAAAGCAGGTAGAACAACTTTTGTGGTGTCTTTCAGCTGCCTAGCGGAGCAATGTAAAAACTACCAGAGAACTCCTTGCTGGCACCTTCCCCGGTGGAGTTGTGCATGGGGTGTCTTTGGAACCTTTTTTCACCGGCTTAGGCAAAAAGTCAGCGGTTCCCCATCTCAGCCCAGAAAGCAGGTAGAACAACTTTTGTGGTGTCTTTCAGCTGCCTAGCGGAGCAATGTAAAAACTACCAGAGAACTCCTTGCTGGCACCTTCCCCGGTGGAGTTGTGCATGGGGTGTGTTTGGAACCTTTTTTCACCGGCTTAGGCAAAAAGTCAGCGGTTCCCCATCTCGGCCCAGAAAGCAGGTAGAACAACTTTATGGTGTCTTTCAGCTGCCTAGCGGAGCAATGTAAAAACTACCAGAGAACTCCTTGCTGGCACCTTCCCCGGCGGAGTTGTGCATGTGAGGTATTTGGAGCGTTTTGTCGCCGGCCGACTCCAAAAGTCAGCGGTTCCCCATCTCGGCCCAGAAAGCAGGTAGAACAACTTTTGTGGTGTCTTTCAGCTGCCTAGCGGAGCAATGTAAAAACTACCAGAGAACTCCTTGCTGGCACCTTCCCCGGTGGAGTTTTGCATGGGGTGTGTTTTGAACGGTTTTTCACCGGCCGACTCCAAAAACAGCGATTCCCCATCTCAGCCCAGAAAGCAGGTAGAACAACTTTTGTGGTGTCTTTCAGCTGCCTAGCGGAGCAATGTAAAAACTACCAGAGAACTCCTTGCTGGCACCTTCCCCGGTGGAGTTGTGCATGGGGTGTCTTTGGAACGTTTTTTCACCGGCTTAGGCAAGAAGTCAGCGGTTCCCCATCTCAGCCCAGAAAGCAGGTAGAACAACTTTATGGTGTCTTTCAGCTGCCTAGCGGAGCAATGTAAAAACTACCAGAGAACCCCTTGCTGGCACCTTCCCCGGTGGAGTTGTGCATGTGGGGTATTTGGAGCGTTTTGTCGCCGGCCGACTCCAAAAGTCAGCGGTTCCCCATCTCGGCCCAGAAAGCAGGTAGAACAACTTTTGTGGTGTCTTTCAGCTGCCTAGCGGAGCAATGTAAAAACTACCAGAGAACTCCTTGCTGGCACCTTCCCCGGTGGAGTTGTGCATGGGGTGTGTTTGGAACGTTTTTTCACCGGCCGACTCCAAAAACAGCGATTCCCCATCTCGGCCCAGAAAGCAGGTAGAACAACTTTTGTGGTGTCTTTCAGCTGCCTAGTGGAGCAATGTAAAAACTACCAGAGAACTCCTTGCTGGCACCTTCCCCGGTGGAGTTGTGCATGGGGTGTCTTTGGAACGTTTTTTCACCGGCCGACTCCAAAAACAGCGATTCCCCATCTCGGCCCAGAAAGCAGGTAGAACAACTTTTGTGGTGTCTTTCAGCTGCCTAGCGGAGCAATGTAAAAACTACCAGAGAACTCCTTGCTGGCACCTTCCCCGGTGGAGTTGTGCATGGGGTGTCTTTGGAACGTTTTTTCACCGGCTTAGTCAAAAAGTCAGCGGTTCTCCATCTCGGCCCAGAAAGCAGGTAGAACAACTTTTGTGGTGTCTTTCAGCTGCCTAGCGGAGCAATGTAAAAACTACCAGAGAACTCCTTGCTGGCACCTTCCCCGGTGGAGTTGTGCATGGGGTGTCTTTGGAACGTTTTTTCACCGGCTTAGTCAAAAAGTCAGCGGTTCCCCATCTCAGCCCAGAAAGCAGGTATAACAACTTTTGGGGTGTCTTTCAGCTGCCTAGCGGAGCAATGTAAAAACTACCAGAGAACTCCTTGCTGGCACCTTCCCCGGTGGAGTTGTGCATGGGGTGTCTTTGGAACGTTTTTTCACCGGCCGACTCCAAAAACAGCGATTCCCCATCTCGGCCCAAAAAGCAGGTAGAACAACTTTTGTGGTGTCTTTCAGCTGCCTAGCGGAGCAATGTAAAAACTACCAGAGAACTCCTTGCTGGCACCTTCCCCGGTGGAGTTGTGCATGGGGTGTGTTTGGAACGTTTTTTCACCGGCTTAGGCAAAAAGTCAGCGGTTCCCCATCTCAGCCCAGAAAGCAGGTAGAACAACTTTTGGGGTGTCTTTCAGCTGCCTAGCGGAGCAATGTAAAAACTACCAGAGAACTCCTTGCTGGCACCTTCCCCGGTGGAGTTGTGCATGGGGTGTGTTTGGAACGTTTTTTCACCGGCTTAGGCAAAAAGTCAGCGGTTCCCCATCTCGGCCCAGAAAGCAGGTAGAACAACTTTATGGTGTCTTTCAGCTGCCTAGCGGAGTAATGTAAAAACTACCAGAGAACTCCTTGCTGGCACCTTCCCCGGGGGAATTGTGCATGTGGGGTATTTGGAGCGTTTTGTCGCCGGCCGACTCCAAAAGTCAGCGGTTCCCCATCTCGGCCCAGAAAGCAGGTAGAACAACTTTTGTGGTGTCTTTCAGCTGCCTAGCGGAGCAATGTAAAAACTACCAGAGAACTCCTTGCTGGCACCTTCCCCGGTGGAGTTGTGCATGGGGTGTGTTTGGAACGTTTTTTCACCGGCTTAGTCAAAAAGTCAGCGGTTCCCCATCTCGGCCCAGAAAGCAGGTAGAACAACTTTTGTGGTGTCTTTCAGCTGCCTAGAGGAGCAATGTAAAAACTACCAGAGAACTCCTTGCTGGCACCTTCCCCGGTGGAGTTGTGCATGGGGTGTGTTTGGAACGTTTTTTCACCGGCCGACTCCAAAAACAGCGATTCCCCATCTCAGCCCAAAAAGCAGGTAGAACAACTTTTGTGGTGTCTTTCAGCTGCCTAGCGGAGCAATGTAAAAACTACCAGAGAACTCCTTTCTGGCACCTTCCCCGGTGGAGTTGTGCATGGGGTGTGTTTGGAACGTTTTTTCACCGGCTTAGGCAAGAAGTCAGCGGTTCCCCATCTCGGCCCAGAAAGCAGGTAGAACAACTTTTGTGGTGTCTTTCAGCTGCCTAGCGGAGCAATGTAAAAACTACCAGAGAACTCCTTGCTGGCACCTTCCCCGGTGGAGTTGTGCATGGGGTGTGTTTGGAACGTTTTTTCACCGGCTTAGGCAAAAAGTCAGCGGTTCCCCATCTCGGCCCAGAAAGCAGGTAGAACAACTTTTGTGGTGTCTTTCAGCTGCCTAGCGGATCAATGTAAAAACTACCAGAGAACTCCTTGCTGGCACCTTCCCCGGTGGAGTTGTGCATGGGGTGTGTTTGGAACGTTTTTTCACCGGCCGACTCCAAAAACAGCGATTCCCCATCTCAGCCCAAAAAGCAGGTAGAACAACTTTTGTGGTGTCTTTCAGCTGCCTAGCGGAGCAATGTAAAAACTACCAGAGAACTCCTTGCTGGCACCTTCCCCGGTGGAGTTGTGCATGTGGGGTATTTGGAACATTTTTTCACCGGCTTAGTCCAAAAGTCAGCGGTTCTCTATCTCAGCCCAGAAAGCAGGTAGAACAACTTTTGTGGTGTCTTTCAGCTGCCTAGCGGAACAATGTAAAAACTACCAGAGAACTCCTTGCTGGCACCTTCCCCGGTGGAGTTGTGCATGGGGTGTCTTTGGAACCTTTTTTCACCGGCTTAGGCAAAAAGTCAGCGGTTCCCCATCTCGGCCCAGAAAGCAGGTAGAACCACTTTTGTGGTGTCTTTCAGCTGCCTAGCGGAGCAATGTAAAAACTACCAGAGAACTCCTTGCTGGCACCTTCCCCGGTGGAGTTGTGCATGGGGTGTCTTTGGAACCTTTTTTCACCGGCTTAGGCAAAAAGTCAGCGGTTCCCCATCTCGGCCCAAAAAGCAGGTAGAACAACTTTTGTGGTGTCTTTCAGCTGCCTAGCGGAGCAATGTAAAAACTACCAGAGAACTCCTTGCTGGCACCTTTCCCGGTGGAGTTGTGCATGGGGTGTGTTTGGAACGTTTTTTCACCGGCCGACTCCAAAAACAGCGATTCCCCATCTCGGCCCAGAAAGCAGGTAGAACAACTTTTGTGGTGTCTTTCAGCTGCCTAGCGGAACAATGTAAAAACTACCAGAGAACTCCTTGCTGGCACCTTCCCCGGTGGAGTTGTGCATGGGGTGTCTTTGGAACGTTTTTTCACCGGCTTAGGCAAGAAGTCAGCGGTTCCCCATCTCGGCCCAGAAAGCAGGTAGAACAACTTTTGTGGTGTCTTTCAGCTGCCTAGCGGAGCAATGTAAAAACTACCAGAGAACTCCTTGCTGGCACCTTCCCCGGTGGAGTTGTGCATGGGGTGTGTTTGGAACCTTTTTTCACCGGCTTAGGCAAAAAGTCAGCGGTTCCCCATCTCGGCCCAGAAAGCAGGTAGAACAACTTTTGTGGTGTCTTTCAGCTGCCTAGAGGAGCAATGTAAAAACTACCAGAGAACTCCTTGCTGGCACCTTCCCCGGTGGAGTTGTGCATGGGGTGTGTTTGGAACGTTTTTTCACCGGCCGACTCCAAAAACAGCGATTCCCCATCTCAGCCCAAAAAGCAGGTAGAACAACTTTTGTGGTGTCTTTCAGCTGCCTAGCGGAGCAATGTAAAAACTACCAGAGAACTCCTTGCTGGCACCTTCCCCGGTGGAGTTGTGCATGGGGTGTGTTTGGAACGTTTTTTCACCGGCTTAGGCAAGAAGTCAGCGGTTCCCCATCTCGGCCCAGAAAGCAGGTAGAACAACTTTTGTGGTGTCTTTCAGCTGCCTAGCGGAGCAATGTAAAAACTACCAGAGAACTCCTTGCTGGCACCTTCCCCGGTGGAGTTGTGCATGGGGTGTGTTTGGAACGTTTTTTCACCGGCTTAGGCAAAAAGTCAGCGGTTCCCCATCTCGGCCCAGAAAGCAGGTAGAACAACTTTTGTGGTGTCTTTCAGCTGCCTAGCGGATCAATGTAAAAACTACCAGAGAACTCCTTGCTGGCACCTTCCCCGGTGGAGTTGTGCATGGGGTGTGTTTGGAACGTTTTTTCACCGGCCGACTCCAAAAACAGCGATTCCCCATCTCAGCCCAAAAAGCAGGTAGAACAACTTTTGTGGTGTCTTTCAGCTGCCTAGCGGAGCAATGTAAAAACTACCAGAGAACTCCTTGCTGGCACCTTCCCCGGTGGAGTTGTGCATGTGGGGTATTTGGAACATTTTTTCACCGGCTTAGTCCAAAAGTCAGCGGTTCTCTATCTCAGCCCAGAAAGCAGGTAGAACAACTTTTGTGGTGTCTTTCAGCTGCCTAGCGGAACAATGTAAAAACTACCAGAGAACTCCTTGCTGGCACCTTCCCCGGTGGAGTTGTGCATGGGGTGTGTTTGGAACGTTTTTTCACCGGCTTAGGCAAGAAGTCAGCGGTTCCCCATCTCAGCCCAGAAAGCAGGTAGAACAACTTTTGTGGTGTCTTTCAGCTGCCTAGCGGAGCAATGTAAAAACTACCAGAGAACTCCTTGCTGGCACCTTCCCCGGTGGAGTTGTGCATGGGGTGTCTTTGGAACGTTTTTTCACCGGCTTAGGCAAAAAGTCAGCGGTTCCCCATCTCGGCCCAGAAAGCAGGTAGAACAACTTTTGTGGTGTCTTTCAGCTGCCTAGCGGAGCAATGTAAAAACTACCAGAGAACTCCTTGCTGGCACCTTCCCCGGTGGAGTTGTGCATGGGGTGTCTTTGGAACCTTTTTTCACCGGCTTAGGCAAAAAGTCAGCGGTTCCCCATCTCGGCCCAAAAAGCAGGTAGAACAACTTTTGTGGTGTCTTTCAGCTGCCTAGCGGAGCAATGTAAAAACTACCAGAGAACTCCTTGCTGGCACCTTCCCCGGTGGAGTTGTGCATGGGGTGTCTTTGGAACATTTTTTCACCCGGCTTAGTCCAAAAGTCAGCGGTTCCCCATCTCAGCCCAGAAAGCAGGTAGAACAACTTTTGTGGTGTCTTTCAGCTGCCTAGCGGAACAATGTAAAAACTACCAGAGAACTCCTTGCTGGCACCTTCCCCAGTGGAGTTGTGCATGGGGTGTCTTTGGAACCTTTTTTCACCGGCTTAGGCAAGAAGTCAGCGGTTCCCCATCTCAGCCCAGAAAGCAGGTAGAACAACTTTTGGGGTGTCTTTCAGCTGCCTAGCGGAGCAATGTAAAAACTACCAGAGAACTCCTTGCTGGCACCTTCCCCGGTGGAGTTGTGCATGGGGTGTGTTTGGAACGTTTTTTCACCGGCCGACTCCAAAAACAGCGATTCCCCATCTCGGCCCAGAAAGCAGGTAGAACAACTTTTGTGGTGTCCTTCAGCTGCCTAGCGGAACAATGTAAAAACTACCAGAGAACTCCTTGCTGGCACCTTCCCCGGTGGAGTTGTGCATGGGGTGTCTTTGGAACGTTTTTTCACCGGCTTAGGCAAGAAGTCAGCGGTTCCCCATCTCGGCCCAGAAAGCAGGTAGAACAACTTTTGTGGTGTCTTTCAGCTGCCTAGCGGAGCAATGTAAAAACTACCAGAGAACTCCTTGCTGGCACCTTCCCCGGTGGAGTTGTGCATGGGGTGTGTTTGGAACGTTTTTTCACCGGCTTAGTCAAAAACTCAGCGGTTCCCCATCTCGGCCCAGAAAGCAGGTAGAACAACTTTTGTGGTGTCTTTCAGCTGCCTAGCGGAGCAATGTAAAAACTACCAGAGAACTCCTTGCTGGCACCTTCCCCGGTGGAGTTGTGCATGGGGTGTCTTTGGAGCGTTTTTTCACCGGCTTAGGCAAAAAGTCAGCGGTTCCCCATCTCAGCCCAGAAAGCAGGTAGAACAACTTTTGTGGTGTCTTTCAGCTGCCTAGTGGAGCAATGTAAAAACTACCAGAGAACTCCTTTCTGGCACCTTCCCCGGTGGAGTTGTGCATGGGGTGTGTTTGGAACGTTTTTTCACCGGCTTAGGCAAGAAGTCAGCGGTTCCCCATCTCAGCCCAGAAAGCAGGTAGAACAACTTTTGTGGTGTCTTTCAGCTGCCTAGCGGAGCAATGTAAAAACTACCAGAGAACTCCTTGCTGGCACCTTCCCCGGTGGAGTTGTGCATGGGGTGTGTTTGGAACGTTTTTTCACCGGCCGACTCCAAAAACAGCGATTCCCCATCTCAGCCCAGAAAGCAGGTAGAACAACTTTTGTGGTGTCTTTCAGCTGCCTAGCGGAGCAATGTAAAAACTACCAGAGAACTCCTTGCTGGCACCTTCCCCGGTGGAGTTGTGCATGGGGTGTCTTTGGAACCTTTTTTCACCGGCTTAGGCAAAAAGTCAGCGGTTCCCCATCTCGGCCCAGAAAGCAGGTAGAACAACTTTTGTGGTGTCTTTCAGCTGCCTAGCGGAGCAATGTAAAAACTACCAGAGAACTCCTTGCTGGCACCTTCCCCGGTGGAGTTGTGCATGGGGTGTCTTTGGAACCTTTTTTCACCGGCTTAGGCAAAAAGTCAGCGGTTCCCCATCTCGGCCCAGAAAGCAGGTAGAACAACTTTTGTGGTGTCTTTCAGCTGCCTAGCGGAGCAATGTAAAAACTACCAGAGAACTCCTTGCTGGCACCTTCCCCGGTGGAGTTGTGCATGGGGTGTGTTTGGAACGTTTTTTCACCGGCCGACTCCAAAAACAGCGATTCCCCATCTCAGCCCAAAAAGCAGGTAGAACAACTTTTGTGGTGTCTTTCAGCTGCCTAGCGGAGCAATGTAAAAACTACCAGAGAACTCCTTTCTGGCACCTTCCCCGGTGGAGTTGTGCATGGGGTGTGTTTGGAACGTTTTTTCACCGGCTTAGGCAAGAAGTCAGCGGTTCCCCATCTCGGCCCAGAAAGCAGGTAGAACAACTTTTGTGGTGTCTTTCAGCTGCCTAGCGGAGCAATGTAAAAACTACCAGAGAACTCCTTGCTGGCACCTTCCCCGGTGGAGTTGTGCATGGGGTGTGTTTGGAACGTTTTTTCACCGGCTTAGGCAAAAAGTCAGCGGTTCCCCATCTCGGCCCAGAAAGCAGGTAGAACAACTTTTGTGGTGTCTTTCAGCTGCCTAGCGGAGCAATGTAAAAACTACCAGAGAACTCCTTGCTGGCACCTTCCCCGGTGGAGTTGTGCATGGGGTGTGTTTGGAACGTTTTTTCACCGGCCGACTCCAAAAACAGCGATTCCCCATCTCAGCCCAAAAAGCAGGTAGAACAACTTTTGTGGTGTCTTTCAGCTGCCTAGCGGAGCAATGTAAAAACTACCAGAGAACTCCTTTCTGGCACCTTCCCCGGTGGAGTTGTGCATGGGGTGTGTTTGGAACGTTTTTTCACCGGCTTAGGCAAGAAGTCAGCGGTTCCCCATCTCGGCCCAGAAAGCAGGTAGAACAACTTTTGTGGTGTCTTTCAGCTGCCTAGCGGAGCAATGTAAAAACTACCAGAGAACTCCTTGCTGGCACCTTCCCCGGTGGAGTTGTGCATGGGGTGTGTTTGGAACGTTTTTTCACCGGCCGACTCCAAAAACAGCGATTCCCCATCTCAGCCCAAAAAGCAGGTAGAACAACTTTTGTGGTGTCTTTCAGCTGCCTAGCGGAGCAATGTAAAAACTACCAGAGAACTCCTTGCTGGCACCTTCCCCGGTGGAGTTGTGCATGTGGGGTATTTGGAACATTTTTTCACCGGCTTAGTCCAAAAGTCAGCGGTTCTCTATCTCAGCCCAGAAAGCAGGTAGAACAACTTTTGTGGTGTCTTTCAGCTGCCTAGCGGAACAATGTAAAAACTACCAGAGAACTCCTTGCTGGCACCTTCCCCGGTGGAGTTGTGCATGGGGTGTGTTTGGAACGTTTTTTCACCGGCTTAGGCAAGAAGTCAGCGGTTCCCCATCTCAGCCCAGAAAGCAGGTAGAACAACTTTTGTGGTGTCTTTCAGCTGCCTAGCGGAGCAATGTAAAAACTACCAGAGAACTCCTTGCTGGCACCTTCCCCGGTGGAGTTGTGCATGGGGTGTCTTTGGAACGTTTTTTCACCGGCTTAGGCAAAAAGTCAGCGGTTCCCCATCTCGGCCCAGAAAGCAGGTAGAACCACTTTTGTGGTGTCTTTCAGCTGCCTAGCGGAGCAATGTAAAAACTACCAGAGAACTCCTTGCTGGCACCTTCCCCGGTGGAGTTGTGCATGGGGTGTCTTTGGAACCTTTTTTCACCGGCTTAGGCAAAAAGTCAGCGGTTCCCCATCTCGGCCCAAAAAGCAGGTAGAACAACTTTTGTGGTGTCTTTCAGCTGCCTAGCGGAGCAATGTAAAAACTACCAGAGAACTCCTTGCTGGCACCTTCCCCGGTGGAGTTGTGCATGGGGTGTCTTTGGAACATTTTTTCACCCGGCTTAGTCCAAAAGTCAGCGGTTCTCCATCTCAGCCCAGAAAGCAGGTAGAACAACTTTTGTGGTGTCCTTCAGCTGCCTAGCGGATCAATGTAAAAACTACCAGAGAACTCCTTGCTGGAACCTTCCCCGGTGGAGTTGTGCATGGGGTGTCTTTGGAACGTTTTTTCACCGGCTTAGGCAAGAAGTCAGCGGTTCCCCATCTCGGCCCAGAAAGCAGGTAGAACAACTTTTGTGGTGTCTTTCAGCTGCCTAGCGGAGCAATGTAAAAACTACCAGAGAACTCCTTGCTGGCACCTTCCCCGGTGGAGTTGTGCATGGGGTGTGTTTGGAACGTTTTTTCACCGGCTTAGTCAAAAACTCAGCGGTTCCCCATCTCGGCCCAGAAAGCAGGTAGAACAACTTTTGTGGTGTCTTTCAGCTGCCTAGCGGAGCAATGTAAAAACTACCAGAGAACTCCTTGCTGGCACCTTCCCCGGTGGAGTTGTGCATGGGGTGTCTTTGGAGCGTTTTTTCACCGGCTTAGGCAAAAAGTCAGCGGTTCCCCATCTCAGCCCAGAAAGCAGGTAGAACAACTTTTGTGGTGTCTTTCAGCTGCCTAGTGGAGCAATGTAAAAACTACCAGAGAACTCCTTTCTGGCACCTTCCCCGGTGGAGTTGTGCATGGGGTGTGTTTGGAACGTTTTTTCACCGGCTTAGGCAAGAAGTCAGCGGTTCCCCATCTCAGCCCAGAAAGCAGGTAGAACAACTTTTGTGGTGTCTTTCAGCTGCCTAGCGGAGCAATGTAAAAACTACCAGAGAACTCCTTGCTGGCACCTTCCCCGGTGGAGTTGTGCATGGGGTGTGTTTGGAACGTTTTTTCACCGGCCGACTCCAAAAACAGCGATTCCCCATCTCAGCCCAGAAAGCAGGTAGAACAACTTTTGTGGTGTCTTTCAGCTGCCTAGCGGAGCAATGTAAAAACTACCAGAGAACTCCTTGCTGGCACCTTCCCCGGTGGAGTTGTGCATGGGGTGTCTTTGGAACCTTTTTTCACCGGCTTAGGCAAAAAGTCAGCGGTTCCCCATCTCGGCCCAGAAAGCAGGTAGAACAACTTTTGTGGTGTCTTTCAGCTGCCTAGCGGAGCAATGTAAAAACTACCAGAGAACTCCTTTCTGGCACCTTCCCCGGTGGAGTTGTGCATGGGGTGTCTTTGGAACCTTTTTTCACCGGCTTAGGCAAAAAGTCAGCGGTTCCCCATCTCAGCCCAGAAAGCAGGTAGAACAACTTTTGTGGTGTCTTTCAGCTGCCTAGCGGAGCAATGTAAAAACTACCAGAGAACTCCTTGCTGGCACCTTCCCCGGTGGAGTTGTGCATGGGGTGTGTTTGGAACGTTTTTTCACCGGCTGACTCCAAAAACAGCGATTCCCCATCTCAGCCCAAAAAGCAGGTAGAACAACTTTTGTGGTGTCTTTCAGCTGCCTAGCGGAGCAATGTAAAAACTACCAGAGAACTCCTTTCTGGCACCTTCCCCGGTGGAGTTGTGCATGGGGTGTGTTTGGAACGTTTTTTCACCGGCTTAGGCAAGAAGTCAGCGGTTCCCCATCTCGGCCCAGAAAGCAGGTAGAACAACTTTTGTGGTGTCTTTCAGCTGCCTAGTGGAGCAATGTAAAAACTACCAGAGAACTCCTTGCTGGCACCTTCCCCGGTGGAGTTGTGCATGGGGTGTGTTTGGAACGTTTTTTCACCGGCTTAGGCAAAAAGTCAGCGGTTCCCCATCTCGGCCCAGAAAGCAGGTAGAACAACTTTTGTGGTGTCTTTCAGCTGCCTAGCGGAGCAATGTAAAAACTACCAGAGAACTCCTTGCTGGCACCTTCCCCGGTGGAGTTGTGCATGGGGTGTGTTTGGAACGTTTTTTCACCGGCCGACTCCAAAAACAGCGATTCCCCATCTCAGCCCAAAAAGCAGGTAGAACAACTTTTGTGGTGTCTTTCAGCTGCCTAGCGGAGCAATGTAAAAACTACCAGAGAACTCCTTTCTGGCACCTTCCCCGGTGGAGTTGTGCATGGGGTGTGTTTGGAACGTTTTTTCACCGGCTTAGGCAAGAAGTCAGCGGTTCCCCATCTCGGCCCAGAAAGCAGGTAGAACAACTTTTGTGGTGTCTTTCAGCTGCCTAGCGGAGCAATGTAAAAACTACCAGAGAACTCCTTGCTGGCACCTTCCCCGGTGGAGTTGTGCATGGGGTGTGTTTGGAACGTTTTTTCACCGGCCGACTCCAAAAACAGCGATTCCCCATCTCAGCCCAAAAAGCAGGTAGAACAACTTTTGTGGTGTCTTTCAGCTGCCTAGCGGAGCAATGTAAAAACTACCAGAGAACTCCTTGCTGGCACCTTCCCCGGTGGAGTTGTGCATGTGGGGTATTTGGAACATTTTTTCACCGGCTTAGTCCAAAAGTCAGCGGTTCTCTATCTCAGCCCAGAAAGCAGGTAGAACAACTTTTGTGGTGTCTTTCAGCTGCCTAGCGGAGCAATGTAAAAACTACCAGAGAACTCCTTGCTGGCACCTTCCCCGGTGGAGTTGTGCATGGGGTGTCTTTGGAACGTTTTTTCACCGGCTTAGGCAAGAAGTCAGCGGTTCCCCATCTCAGCCCAGAAAGCAGGTAGAACAACTTTTGTGGTGTCTTTCAGCTGCCTAGTGGAGCAATGTAAAAACTACCAGAGAACTCCTTGCTGGCACCTTCCCCGGTGGAGTTGTGCATGGGGTGTCTTTGGAACGTTTTTTCACCGGCTTAGGCAAAAAGTCAGCGGTTCCCCATCTCGGCCCAGAAAGCAGGTAGAACCACTTTTGTGGTGTCTTTCAGCTGCCTAGCGGAGCAATGTAAAAACTACCAGAGAACTCCTTGCTGGCACCTTCCCCGGTGGAGTTGTGCATGGGGTGTCTTTGGAACCTTTTTTCACCGGCTTAGGCAAAAAGTCAGCGGTTCCCCATCTCGGCCCAAAAAGCAGGTAGAACAACTTTTGTGGTGTCTTTCAGCTGCCTAGCGGAGCAATGTAAAAACTACCAGAGAACTCCTTGCTGGCACCTTCCCCGGTGGAGTTGTGCATGGGGTGTCTTTGGAACATTTTTTCACCCGGCTTAGTCCAAAAGTCAGCGGTTCTCCATCTCAGCCCAGAAAGCAGGTAGAACAACTTTTGTGGTGTCTTTCAGCTGCCTAGCGGAACAATGTAAAAACTACCAGAGAACTCCTTGCTGGCACCTTCCCCAGTGGAGTTGTGCATGGGGTGTCTTTGGAACCTTTTTTCACCGGCTTAGGCAAGAAGTCAGCGGTTCCCCATCTCAGCCCAGAAAGCAGGTAGAACAACTTTTGGGGTGTCTTTCAGCTGCCTAGCGGAGCAATGTAAAAACTACCAGAGAACTCCTTGCTGGCACCTTCCCCGGTGGAGTTGTGCATGGGGTGTGTTTGGAACGTTTTTTCACCGGCCGACTCCAAAAACAGCGATTCCCCATCTCGGCCCAGAAAGCAGGTAGAACAACTTTTGTGGTGTCTTTCAGCTGCCTAGCGGAACAATGTAAAAACTACCAGAGAACTCCTTGCTGGCACCTTCCCCGGTGGAGTTGTGCATGGGGTGTCTTTGGAACGTTTTTTCACCGGCTTAGGCAAGAAGTCAGCGGTTCCCCATCTCGGCCCAGAAAGCAGGTAGAACCACTTTTGTGGTGTCTTTCAGCTGCCTAGCGGAGCAATGTAAAAACTACCAGAGAACTCCTTGCTGGCACCTTCCCCGGTGGAGTTGTGCATGGGGTGTGTTTGGAACGTTTTTTCACCGGCTTAGTCAAAAACTCAGCGGTTCCCCATCTCGGCCCAGAAAGCAGGTAGAACAACTTTTGTGGTGTCTTTCAGCTGCCTAGCGGAGCAATGTAAAAACTACCAGAGAACTCCTTGCTGGCACCTTCCCCGGTGGAGTTGTGCATGGGGTGTCTTTGGAGCGTTTTTTCACCGGCTTAGGCAAAAAGTCAGCGGTTCCCCATCTCAGCCCAGAAAGCAGGTAGAACAACTTTTGGGGTGTCTTTCAGCTGCCTAGTGGAGCAATGTAAAAACTACCAGAGAACTCCTTTCTGGCACCTTCCCCGGTGGAGTTGTGCATGGGGTGTGTTTGGAACGTTTTTTCACCGGCTTAGGCAAGAAGTCAGCGGTTCCCCATCTCGGCCCAGAAAGCAGGTAGAACAACTTTTGTGGTGTCTTTCAGCTGCCTAGCGGAGCAATGTAAAAACTACCAGAGAACTCCTTGCTGGCACCTTCCCCGGTGGAGTTGTGCATGGGGTGTGTTTGGAACGTTTTTTCACCGGCCGACTCCAAAAACAGCGATTCCCCATCTCAGCCCAAAAAGCAGGTAGAACAACTTTTGTGGTGTCTTTCAGCTGCCTAGCGGAGCAATGTAAAAACTACCAGAGAACTCCTTGCTGGCACCTTCCCCGGTGGAGTTGTGCATGGGGTGTGTTTGGTACGTTTTTTCACCGGCCGACTCCAAAAACAGCGATTCCCCATCTCAGCCCAGAAAGCAGGTAGAACAACTTTTGTGGTGTCTTTCAGCTGCCTAGCGGAGCAATGTAAAAACTACCAGAGAACTCCTTGCTGGCACCTTCCCCGGTGGAGTTGTGCATGGGGTGTCTTTGGAACCTTTTTTCACCGGCTTAGGCAAAAAGTCAGCGGTTCCCCATCTCGGCCCAGAAAGCAGGTAGAACAACTTTTGTGGTGTCTTTCAGCTGCCTAGCGGAGCAATGTAAAAACTACCAGAGAACCCCTTGCTGGCACCTTCCCCGGTGGAGTTGTGCATGTGGGGTATTTGGAGCGTTTTGTCGCCGGCCGACTCCAAAAGTCAGCGGTTCCCCATCTCGGCCCAGAAAGCAGGTAGAACAACTTTTGTGGTGTCTTTCAGCTGCCTAGCGGAGCAATGTAAAAACTACCAGAGAACTCCTTGCTGGCACCTTCGCAGGTGGAGTTGTGCATGGGGTGTGTTTGGAACGTTTTTTCACCGGCCGACTCCAAAAACAGCGATTCCCCATCTCGGCCCAGAAAGTAGGTAGAACAACTTTTGTGGTGTCTTTCAGCTGCCTAGTGGAGCAATGTAAAAACTACCAGAGAACTCCTTGCTGGCACCTTCCCCGGTGGAGTTGTGCATGGGGTGTCTTTGGAACGTTTTTTCACCGGCCGACTCCAAAAACAGCGATTCCCCATCTCGGCCCAGAAAGCAGGTAGAACAACTTTTGTGGTGTCTTTCAGCTGCCTAGCGGAGCAATGTAAAAACTACCAGAGAACTCCTTGCTGGCACCTTCCCCGGTGGAGTTGTGCATGGGGTGTGTTTGGAACCTTTTTTCACCGGCTTAGGCAAAAAGTCAGCGGTTCCCCATCTCGGCCCAGAAAGCAGGTAGAACAACTTTTGTGGTGTCTTTCAGCTGCCTAGCGGAGCAATGTAAAAACTACCAGAGAACTCCTTGCTGGCACCTTCCCCGGTGGAGTTGTGCATGGGGTGTGTTTGGAACGTTTTTTCACCGGCCGACTCCAAAAACAGCGATTCCCCATCTCAGCCCAGAAAGCAGGTAGAACAACTTTTGTGGTGTCTTTCAGCTGCCTAGCGGAGCAATGTAAAAACTACCAGAGAACTCCTTGCTGGCACCTTCCCCGGTGGAGTTGTGCATGGGGTGTCTTTGGAACCTTTTTTCACCGGCTTAGGCAAAAAGTCAGCGGTTCCCCATCTCGGCCCAGAAAGCAGGTAGAACAACTTTTGTGGTGTCTTTCAGCTGCCTAGCGGAGCAATGTAAAAACTACCAGAGAACTCCTTGCTGGCACCTTCCCCGGTGGAGTTGTGCATGGGGTGTGTTTGGAACGTTTTTTCACCGGCTTAGGCAAGAAGTCAGCGGTTCCCCATCTCAGCCCAGAAAGCAGGTAGAACAACTTTTGTGGTGTCTTTCAGCTGCCTAGCGGAGCAATGTAAAAACTACCAGAGAACTCCTTGCTGGCACCTTCCCCGGTGGAGTTGTGCATGGGGTGTGTTTGGAACGTTTTTTCACCGGCCGACTCCAAAAACAGCGATTCCCCATCTCGGCCCAAAAAGCAGGTAGAACAACTTTTGTGGTGTCTTTCAGCTGCCTAGCGGAGCAATGTAAAAACTACCAGAGAACTCCTTGCTGGCACCTTCCCCGGTGGAGTTGTGCATGGGGTGTCTTTGGAACCTTTTTTCACCGGCTTAGGCAAAAAGTCAGCGGTTCCCCATCTCAGCCCAGAAAGCAGGTAGAACAACTTTTGTGGTGTCTTTCAGCTGCCTAGCGGAGCAATGTAAAAACTACCAGAGAACTCCTTGCTGGCACCTTCCCCGGTGGAGTTGTGCATGGGGTGTCTTTGGAACCTTTTTTCACCGGCTTAGGCAAAAAGTCAGCGGTTCCCCATCTCGGCCCAGAAAGCAGGTAGAACAACTTTTGTGGTGTCTTTCAGCTGCCTAGCGGAGCAATGTAAAAACTACCAGAGAACTCCTTGCTGGCACCTTCCCCGGTGGAGTTGTGCATGGGGTGTGTTTGGAACGTTTTTTCACCGGCCGACTCCAAAAACAGCGATTCCCCATCTCAGCCCAAAAAGCAGGTAGAACAACTTTTGTGGTGTCTTTCAGCTGCCTAGCGGAGCAATGTAAAAACTACCAGAGAACTCCTTTCTGGCACCTTCCCCGGTGGAGTTGTGCATGGGGTGTGTTTGGAACGTTTTTTCACCGGCTTAGGCAAGAAGTCAGCGGTTCCCCATCTCGGCCCAGAAAGCAGGTAGAACAACTTTTGTGGTGTCTTTCAGCTGCCTAGCGGAGCAATGTAAAAACTACCAGAGAACTCCTTGCTGGCACCTTCCCCGGTGGAGTTGTGCATGGGGTGTGTTTGGAACGTTTTTTCACCGGCTTAGGCAAAAAGTCAGCGGTTCCCCATCTCGGCCCAGAAAGCAGGTAGAACAACTTTTGTGGTGTCTTTCAGCTGCCTAGCGGAGCAATGTAAAAACTACCAGAGAACTCCTTGCTGGCACCTTCCCCGGTGGAGTTGTGCATGGGGTGTGTTTGGAACGTTTTTTCACCGGCCGACTCCAAAAACAGCGATTCCCCATCTCAGCCCAAAAAGCAGGTAGAACAACTTTTGTGGTGTCTTTCAGCTGCCTAGCGGAGCAATGTAAAAACTACCAGAGAACTCCTTTCTGGCACCTTCCCCGGTGGAGTTGTGCATGGGGTGTGTTTGGAACGTTTTTTCACCGGCTTAGGCAAGAAGTCAGCGGTTCCCCATCTCGGCCCAGAAAGCAGGTAGAACAACTTTTGTGGTGTCTTTCAGCTGCCTAGCGGAGCAATGTAAAAACTACCAGAGAACTCCTTGCTGGCACCTTCCCCGGTGGAGTTGTGCATGGGGTGTGTTTGGAACGTTTTTTCACCGGCCGACTCCAAAAACAGCGATTCCCCATCTCAGCCCAAAAAGCAGGTAGAACAACTTTTGTGGTGTCTTTCAGCTGCCTAGCGGAGCAATGTAAAAACTACCAGAGAACTCCTTGCTGGCACCTTCCCCGGTGGAGTTGTGCATGTGGGGTATTTGGAACATTTTTTCACCGGCTTAGTCCAAAAGTCAGCGGTTCTCTATCTCAGCCCAGAAAGCAGGTAGAACAACTTTTGTGGTGTCTTTCAGCTGCCTAGCGGAACAATGTAAAAACTACCAGAGAACTCCTTGCTGGCACCTTCCCCGGTGGAGTTGTGCATGGGGTGTGTTTGGAACGTTTTTTCACCGGCTTAGGCAAGAAGTCAGCGGTTCCCCATCTCAGCCCAGAAAGCAGGTAGAACAACTTTTGTGGTGTCTTTCAGCTGCCTAGCGGAGCAATGTAAAAACTACCAGAGAACTCCTTGCTGGCACCTTCCCCGGTGGAGTTGTGCATGGGGTGTCTTTGGAACGTTTTTTCACCGGCTTAGGCAAAAAGTCAGCGGTTCCCCATCTCGGCCCAGAAAGCAGGTAGAACCACTTTTGTGGTGTCTTTCAGCTGCCTAGCGGAGCAATGTAAAAACTACCAGAGAACTCCTTGCTGGCACCTTCCCCGGTGGAGTTGTGCATGGGGTGTCTTTGGAACCTTTTTTCACCGGCTTAGGCAAAAAGTCAGCGGTTCCCCATCTCGGCCCAAAAAGCAGGTAGAACAACTTTTGTGGTGTCTTTCAGCTGCCTAGCGGAGCAATGTAAAAACTACCAGAGAACTCCTTGCTGGCACCTTCCCCGGTGGAGTTGTGCATGGGGTGTCTTTGGAACATTTTTTCACCCGGCTTAGTCCAAAAGTCAGCGGTTCTCCATCTCAGCCCAGAAAGCAGGTAGAACAACTTTTGTGGTGTCTTTCAGCTGCCTAGCGGAACAATGTAAAAACTACCAGAGAACTCCTTGCTGGCACCTTCCCCAGTGGAGTTGTGCATGGGGTGTCTTTGGAACCTTTTTTCACCGGCTTAGGCAAGAAGTCAGCGGTTCCCCATCTCAGCCCAGAAAGCAGGTAGAACAACTTTTGGGGTGTCTTTCAGCTGCCTAGCGGAGCAATGTAAAAACTACCAGAGAACTCCTTGCTGGCACCTTCCCCGGTGGAGTTGTGCATGGGGTGTGTTTGGAACGTTTTTTCACCGGCCGACTCCAAAAACAGCGATTCCCCATCTCAGCCCAGAAAGCAGGTAGAACAACTTTTGTGGTGTCTTTCAGCTGCCTAGCGGAACAATGTAAAAACTACCAGAGAACTCCTTGCTGGCACCTTCCCCGGTGGAGTTGTGCATGGGGTGTCTTTGGAACGTTTTTTCACCGGCTTAGGCAAGAAGTCAGCGGTTCCCCATCTCGGCCCAGAAAGCAGGTAGAACCACTTTTGTGGTGTCTTTCAGCTGCCTAGCGGAGCAATGTAAAAACTACCAGAGAACTCCTTGCTGGCACCTTCCCCGGTGGAGTTGTGCATGGGGTGTGTTTGGAACGTTTTTTCACCGGCTTAGTCAAAAAGTCAGCGGTTCCCCATCTCGGCCCAGAAAGCAGGTAGAACAACTTTTGTGGTGTCTTTCAGCTGCCTAGCGGAGCAATGTAAAAACTACCAGAGAACTCCTTGCTGGCACCTTCCCCGGTGGAGTTGTGCATGGGGTGTCTTTGGAGCGTTTTTTCACCGGCTTAGGCAAAAAGTCAGCGGTTCCCCATCTCAGCCCAGAAAGCAGGTAGAACAACTTTTGGGGTGTCTTTCAGCTGCCTAGCGGAGCAATGTAAAAACTACCAGAGAACTCCTTTCTGGCACCTTCCCCGGTGGAGTTGTGCATGGGGTGTGTTTGGAACGTTTTTTCACCGGCCGACTCCAAAAACAGCGATTCCCCATCTCAGCCCAGAAAGCAGGTAGAACCACTTTTGTGGTGTCTTTCAGCTGCCTAGCGGAGCAATGTAAAAACTACCAGAGAACTCCTTGCTGGCACCTTCCCCGGTGGAGTTGTGCATGGGGTGTGTTTGGTACGTTTTTTCACCAGCCGACTCCAAAAACAGCGATTCCCCATCTCAGCCCAGAAAGCAGGTAGAACAACTTTTGTGGTGTCTTTCAGCTGCCTAGCGGAGCAATGTAAAAACTACCAGAGAACTCCTTGCTGGCACCTTCCCCGGTGGAGTTGTGCATGGGGTGTCTTTGGAACCTTTTTTCACCGGCTTAGGCAAAAAGTCAGCGGTTCCCCATCTCGGCCCAGAAAGCAGGTAGAACAACTTTTGTGGTGTCTTTCAGCTGCCTAGCGGAGCAATGTAAAAACTACCAGAGAACCCCTTGCTGGCACCTTCCCCGGTGGAGTTGTGCATGTGGGGTATTTGGAGCGTTTTGTCGCCGGCCGACTCCAAAAGTCAGCGGTTCCCCATCTCGGCCCAGAAAGCAGGTAGAACAACTTTTGTGGTGTCTTTCAGCTGCCTAGCGGAGCAATGTAAAAACTACCAGAGAACTCCTTGCTGGCACCTTCCCAGGTGGAGTTGTGCATGGGGTGTGTTTGGAACGTTTTTTCACCGGCCGACTCCAAAAACAGCGATTCCCCATCTCGGCCCAGAAAGCAGGTAGAACAACTTTTGTGGTGTCTTTCAGCTGCCTAGTGGAGCAATGTAAAAACTACCAGAGAACTCCTTGCTGGCACCTTCCCCGGTGGAGTTGTGCATGGGGTGTCTTTGGAACGTTTTTTCACCGGCCGACTCCAAAAACAGCGATTCCCCATCTCGGCCCAGAAAGCAGGTAGAACAACTTTTGTGGTGTCTTTCAGCTGCCTAGCGGAGCAATGTAAAAACTACCAGAGAACTCCTTGCTGGCACCTTCCCCGGTGGAGTTGTGCATGGGGTGTGTTTGGAACCTTTTTTCACCGGCTTAGGCAAAAAGTCAGCGGTTCCCCATCTCGGCCCAGAAAGCAGGTAGAACAACTTTATGGTGTCTTTCAGCTGCCTAGCGGAGCAATGTAAAAACTACCAGAGAACTCCTTGCTGGCACCTTCCCCGGCGGAGTTGTGCATGTGGGGTATTTGGAGCGTTTTGTCGCCGGCCGACTCCAAAAGTCAGCGGTTCCCCATCTCGGCCCAGAAAGCAGGTAGAACAACTTTTGTGGTGTCTTTCAGCTGCCTAGCGGAGCAATGTAAAAACTACCAGAGAACTCCTTGCTGGCACCTTCCCCGGGGGAGTTGTGCATGTGGGGTATTTGGAGCGTTTTGTCGCCGGCCGACTCCAAAAGTCAGCGGTTCCCCATCTCGGCCCAGAAAGCAGGTAGAACAACTTTTGTGGTGTCTTTCAGCTGCCTAGCGGAGCAATGTAAAAACTACCAGAGAACTCCTTGCTGGCACCTTCCCCGGTGGAGTTGTGCATGGGGTGTCTTTGGAACGTTTTTTCACCGGCCGACTCCAAAAACAGCGATTCCCCATCTCAGCCCAAAAAGCAGGTAGAACAACTTTTGTGGTGTCTTTCAGCTGCCTAGCGGAGCAATGTAAAAACTACCAGAGAACTCCTTGCTGGCACCTTCCCCGGTGGAGTTGTGCATGGGGTGTCTTTGGAACATTTTTTCACCGGCTTAGTCCAAAAGTCAGCGGTTCTCCATCTCAGCCCAGAAAGCAGGTAGAACAACTTTTGTGGTGTCTTTCAGCTGCCTAGCGGAGCAATGTAAAAACTACCAGAGAACTCCTTGCTGGCACCTTCCCCGGTGGAGTTGTGCATGGGGTGTGTTTGGAACGTTTTTTCACCGGCTTAGGCAAGAAGTCAGCGGTTCCCCATCTCGGCCCAGAAAGCAGGTAGAACAACTTTTGTGGTGTCTTTCAGCTGCCTAGCGGAGCAATGTAAAAACTACCAGAGAACTCCTTGCTGGCACCTTCCCCGGTGGAGTTGTGCATGGGGTGTCTTTGGAACGTTTTTTCACCGGCTTAGGCAAGAAGTCAGCGGTTCCCCATCTCAGCCCAGAAAGCAGGTAGAACAACTTTTGGGGTGTCTTTCAGCTGCCTAGCGGAGCAATGTAAAAACTACCAGAGAACTCCTTGCTGGCACCTTCCCCGGTGGAGTTGTGCATGGGGTGTGTTTGGAACGTTTTTTCACCGGCTTAGGCAAAAAGTCAGCGGTTCCCCATCTCGGCCCAGAAAGCAGGTAGAACAACTTTTGTGGTGTCTTTCAGCTGCCTAGCGGAGTAATGTAAAAACTACCAGAGAACTCCTTGCTGGCACCTTCCCCGGCGGAGTTGTGCATGTGGGGTATTTGGAGCGTTTTGTCGCCTGCCAACTCCAAAAGTCAGCGGTTCCCCATCTCGGCCCAGAAAGCAGGTAGAACAACTTTTGTGGTGTCTTTCAGCTGCCTAGCGGAGCAATGTAAAAACTACCAGAGAACTCCTTGCTGGCACCTTCCCCGGGGGAGTTGTGCATGTGGGGTATTTGGAACGTTTTGTCGCCGGCCGACTCCAAAAGTCAGCGGTTCCCCATCTCGGCCCAGAAAGCAGGTAGAACAACTTTTGTGGTGTCTTTCAGCTGCCTAGCGGAGCAATGTAAAAACTACCAGAGAACTCCTTGCTGGCACCTTCCCCGGTGGAGTTGTGCATGGGGTGTCTTTGGAACCTTTTTTCACCGGCTTAGGCAAAAAGTCAGCGGTTCCCCATCTCGGCCCAAAAAGCAGGTAGAACAACTTTTGTGGTGTCTTTCAGCTGCCTAGCGGAGCAATGTAAAAACTACCAGAGAACTCCTTGCTGGCACCTTCCCCAGTGGAGTTGTGCATGGGGTGTCTTTGGAACATTTTTTCACCGGCTTAGTCCAAAAGTCAGCGGTTCTCCATCTCAGCCCAGAAAGCAGGTAGAACAACTTTTGTGGTGTCTTTCAGCTGCCTAGCGGAACAATGTAAAAACTACCAGAGAACTCCTTGCTGGCACCTTCCCCGGTGGAGTTGTGCATGGGGTGTCTTTGGAACCTTTTTTCACCGGCTTAGGCAAGAAGTCAGCGGTTCCCCATCTCGGCCCAGAAAGCAGGTAGAACAACTTTTGTGGTGTCTTTCAGCTGCCTAGCGGAACAATGTAAAAACTACCAGAGAACTCCTTGCTGGCACCTTCCCCGGTGGAGTTGTGCATGGGGTGTGTTTGGAACGTTTTTTCACCGGCCGACTCCAAAAACAGCGATTCCCCATCTCGGCCCAGAAAGCAGGTAGAACAACTTTTGTGGTGTCTTTCAGCTGCCTAGCGGAACAATGTAAAAACTACCAGAGAACTCCTTGCTGGCACCTTCCCCGGTGGAGTTGTGCATGGGGTGTCTTTGGAACGTTTTTTCACCGGCTTAGGCAAGAAGTCAGCGGTTCCCCATCTCGGCCCAGAAAGCAGGTAGAACAACTTTTGTGGTGTCTTTCAGCTGCCTAGCGGAGCAATGTAAAAACTACCAGAGAACTCCTTTCTGGCACCTTCCCCGGTGGAGTTGTGCATGGGGTGTGTTTGGAACGTTTTTTCACCGGCTTAGTCAAAAAGTCAGCGGTTCCCCATCTCGGCCCAGAAAGCAGGTAGAACAACTTTTGTGGTGTCTTTCAGCTGCCTAGCGGAGCAATGTAAAAACTACCAGAGAACTCCTTGCTGGCACCTTCCCCGGTGGAGTTGTGCATGGGGTGTGTTTGGAACGTTTTTTCACCGGCCGACTCCAAAAACAGCGATTCCCCATCTCAGCCCAAAAAGCAGGTAGAACAACTTTTGTGGTGTCTTTCAGCTGCCTAGCGGAGCAATGTAAAAACTACCAGAGAACTCCTTGCTGGCACCTTCCCCGGTGGAGTTGTGCATGGGGTGTGTTTGGAACGTTTTTTCACCGGCTTAGGCAAAAAGTCAGCGGTTCCCCATCTCGGCCCAGAAAGCAGGTAGAACAACTTTTGGGGTGTCTTTCAGCTGCCTAGCGGAGCAATGTAAAAACTACCAGAGAACTCCTTGCTGGCACCTTCCCCGGTGGAGTTGTGCATGGGGTGTGTTTGGAACGTTTTTTCACCGGCTTAGGCAAAAAGTCAGCGGTTCCCCATCTCGGCCCAAAAAGCAGGTAGAACAACTTTTGTGGTGTCTTTCAGCTGCCTAGCGGAGCAATGTAAAAACTACCAGAGAACTCCTTGCTGGCACCTTCCCCGGTGGAGTTGTGCATGGGGTGTGTTTGGAACGTTTTTTCACCGGCTTAGGCAAGAAGTCAGCGGTTCCCCATCTCAGCCCAGAAAGCAGGTAGAACAACTTTTGTGGTGTCTTTCAGCTGCCTAGCGGAGCAATGTAAAAACTACCAGAGAACTCCTTGCTGGCACCTTCCCCGGTGGAGTTGTGCATGGGGTGTCTTTGGAACCTTTTTTCACCGGCTTAGGCAAAAAGTCAGCGGTTCCCCATCTCGGCCCAAAAAGCAGGTAGAACAACTTTTGTGGTGTCTTTCAGCTGCCTAGCGGATCAATGTAAAAACTACCAGAGAACTCCTTGCTGGCACCTTCCCCGGTGGAGTTGTGCATGGGGTGTCTTTGGAACGTTTTTTACCGGCCGACTCCAAAAACAGCGATTCCCCATCTCAGCCCAAAAAGCAGGTAGAACAACTTTTGTGGTGTCTTTCAGCTGCCTAGCGGATCAATGTAAAAACTACCAGAGAACTCCTTGCTGGCACCTTCCCCGGTGGAGTTGTGCATGGGGTGTCTTTGGAACATTTTTTCACCGGCTTAGTCCAAAAGTCAGCGGTTCTCCATCTCAGCCCAGAAAGCAGGTAGAACAACTTTTGTGGTGTCTTTCAGCTGCCTAGCGGAACAATGTAAAAACTACCAGAGAACTCCTTGCTGGCACCTTCCCCGGTGGAGTTGTGCATGGGGTGTCTTTGGAACGTTTTTTCACCGGCTTAGGCAAGAAGTCAGCGGTTCCCCATCTCAGCCCAGAAA
Source organism: Falco punctatus (assembly GCF_963210335.1). Taxonomy (NCBI): domain Eukaryota; kingdom Metazoa; phylum Chordata; class Aves; order Falconiformes; family Falconidae; genus Falco; species Falco punctatus. The sequence goes on from NW_027660051.1 coordinate 247,908, forward strand.
GCAGGTAGAACAACTTTTGTGGTGTCTTTCAGCTGCCTAGCGGAGCAATGTAAAAACTACCAGAGAACTCCTTGCTTGCACCTTCCCCGGTGGAGTTGTGCATGGGGTGTGTTTGGAACGTTTTTTCACCGGCTTAGGCAAAAAGTCAGCGGTTCCCCATCTCGGCCCAGAAAGCAGGTAGAACAACTTTTGTGGTGTCTTTCAGCTGCCTAGTGGAGCAATGTAAAAACTACCAGAGAACTCCTTGCTGGCACCTTCCCCGGTGGAGTTGTGCATGGGGTGTCTTTGGAACCTTTTTTCACCGGCTTAGGCAAAAAGTCAGCGGTTCCCCATCTCAGCCCAGAAAGCAGGTAGAACAACTTTTGTGGTGTCTTTCAGCTGCCTAGCAGAGCAATGTAAAAACTACCAGAGAACTCCTTGCTGGCACCTTCCCCGGTGGAGTTGTGCATGGGGTGTGTTTGGAACCTTTTTTCACCGGCTTAGGCAAAAAGTCAGCGGTTCCCCATCTCGGCCCAGAAAGCAGGTAGAACAACTTTATGGTGTCTTTCAGCTGCCTAGCGGAGCAATGTAAAAACTACCAGAGAACTCCTTGCTGGCACCTTCCCCGGCGGAGTTGTGCATGTGGGGTATTTGGAGCGTTTTGTCGCCGGCCGACTCCAAAAGTCAGCGGTTCCCCATCTCGGCCCAGAAAGCAGGTAGAACAACTTTTGTGGTGTCTTTCAGCTGCCTAGCGGAGCAATGTAAAAACTACCAGAGAACTCCTTGCTGGCACCTTCCCCGGTGGAGTTGTGCATGGGGTGTCTTTGGAACGTTTTTTCACCGGCTTAGGCAAAAAGTCAGCGGTTCCCCATCTCAGCCCAGAAAGCAGGTAGAACAACTTTTGTGGTGTCTTTCAGCTGCCTAGCGGAGCAATGTAAAAACTACCAGAGAACTCCTTGCTGGCACCTTCCCCGGTGGAGTTGTGCATGGGGTGTGTTTGGAAACTTTTTTCACCGGCTTAGGCAAGAAGTCAGCGGTTCCCCATCTCGGCCCAGAAAGCAGGTAGAACAACTTTTGTGGTGTCTTTCAGCTGCCTAGCGGAGCAACGTAAAAACTACCAGAGAACTCCTTGCTGGCACCTTCCCCGGTGGAGTTGTGCATGGGGTGTCTTTGGAACGTTTTTTCACCGGCTTAGGCAAGAAGTCAGCGGTTCCCCATCTCGGCCCAGAAAGCAGGTAGAACAACTTTTGTGGTGTCTTTCAGCTGCCTAGCGGAGCAATGTAAAAACTACCAGAGAACTCCTTGCTGGCACCTTCCCCGGTGGAGTTGTGCATGGGGTGTGTTTGGAAACTTTTTTCACCGGCTTAGGCAAAAAGTCAGCGGTTCCCCATCTCGGCCCAGAAAGCAGGTAGAACAACTTTTGTGGTGTCTTTCAGCTGCCTAGCGGAGCAATGTAAAAACTACCAGAGAACTCCTTGCTGGCACCTTCCCCGGTGGAGTTGTGCATGGGGTGTGTTTGGAACGTTTTTTCACCGGCCGACTCCAAAAACAGCGATTCCCCATCTCAGCCCAAAAAGCAGGTAGAACAACTTTTGTGGTGTCTTTCAGCTGCCTAGCGGAGCAATGTAAAAACTACCAGAGAACTCCTTGCTGGCACCTTCCCCGGGGGAGTTGTGCATGTGGGGTATTTGGAACGTTTTGTCGCCGGCCGACTCCAAAAGTCAGCGGTTCCCCATCTCGGCCCAGAAAGCAGGTAGAACAACTTTTGTGGTGTCTTTCAGCTGCCTAGCGGAGCAATGTAAAAACTACCAGAGAACTCCTTGCTGGCACCTTCCCCGGGGGAGTTGTGCATGTGGGGTATTTGGAACGTTTTGTCGCCGGCCGACTCCAAAAGTCAGCGGTTCCCCATCTCGGCCCAGAAAGCAGGTAGAACAACTTTTGTGGTGTCTTTCAGCTGCCTAGCGGAGCAATGTAAAAACTACCAGAGAACTCCTTGCTGGCACCTTCCCCGGTGGAGTTGTGCATGGGGTGTCTTTGGAACCTTTTTTCACCGGCTTAGGCAAAAAGTCAGCGGTTCCCCATCTCGGCCCAAAAAGCAGGTAGAACAACTTTTGTGGTGTCTTTCAGCTGCCTAGCGGAGCAATGTAAAAACTACCAGAGAACTCCTTGCTGGCACCTTCCCCAGTGGAGTTGTGCATGGGGTGTCTTTGGAACATTTTTTCACCGGCTTAGTCCAAAAGTCAGCGGTTCTCCATCTCAGCCCAGAAAGCAGGTAGAACAACTTTTGTGGTGTCTTTCAGCTGCCTAGCGGAACAATGTAAAAACTACCAGAGAACTCCTTGCTGGCACCTTCCCCGGTGGAGTTGTGCATGGGGTGTCTTTGGAACCTTTTTTCACCGGCTTAGGCAAGAAGTCAGCGGTTCCCCATCTCGGCCCAGAAAGCAGGTAGAACAACTTTTGTGGTGTCTTTCAGCTGCCTAGCGGAACAATGTAAAAACTACCAGAGAACTCCTTGCTGGCACCTTCCCCGGTGGAGTTGTGCATGGGGTGTGTTTGGAACGTTTTTTCACCGGCCGACTCCAAAAACAGCGATTCCCCATCTCGGCCCAGAAAGCAGGTAGAACAACTTTTGTGGTGTCTTTCAGCTGCCTAGCGGAACAATGTAAAAACTACCAGAGAACTCCTTGCTGGCACCTTCCCCGGTGGAGTTGTGCATGGGGTGTCTTTGGAACGTTTTTTCACCGGCTTAGGCAAGAAGTCAGCGGTTCCCCATCTCGGCCCAGAAAGCAGGTAGAACAACTTTTGTGGTGTCTTTCAGCTGCCTAGCGGAGCAATGTAAAAACTACCAGAGAACTCCTTTCTGGCACCTTCCCCGGTGGAGTTGTGCATGGGGTGTGTTTGGAACGTTTTTTCACCGGCTTAGTCAAAAAGTCAGCGGTTCCCCATCTCGGCCCAGAAAGCAGGTAGAACAACTTTTGTGGTGTCTTTCAGCTGCCTAGCGGAGCAATGTAAAAACTACCAGAGAACTCCTTGCTGGCACCTTCCCCGGTGGAGTTGTGCATGGGGTGTCTTTGGAACCTTTTTTCACCGGCTTAGGCAAAAAGTCAGCGGTTCCCCATCTCGGCCCAAAAAGCAGGTAGAACAACTTTTGTGGTGTCTTTCAGCTGCCTAGCGGAGCAATGTAAAAACTACCAGAGAACTCCTTGCTGGCACCTTCCCCAGTGGAGTTGTGCATGGGGTGTCTTTGGAACATTTTTTCACCGGCTTAGTCCAAAAGTCAGCGGTTCTCCATCTCAGCCCAGAAAGCAGGTAGAACAACTTTTGTGGTGTCTTTCAGCTGCCTAGCGGAACAATGTAAAAACTACCAGAGAACTCCTTGCTGGCACCTTCCCCGGTGGAGTTGTGCATGGGGTGTCTTTGGAACCTTTTTTCACCGGCTTAGGCAAGAAGTCAGCGGTTCCCCATCTCGGCCCAGAAAGCAGGTAGAACAACTTTTGTGGTGTCTTTCAGCTGCCTAGCGGAACAATGTAAAAACTACCAGAGAACTCCTTGCTGGCACCTTCCCCGGTGGAGTTGTGCATGGGGTGTGTTTGGAACGTTTTTTCACCGGCCGACTCCAAAAACAGCGATTCCCCATCTCGGCCCAGAAAGCAGGTAGAACAACTTTTGTGGTGTCTTTCAGCTGCCTAGCGGAACAATGTAAAAACTACCAGAGAACTCCTTGCTGGCACCTTCCCCGGTGGAGTTGTGCATGGGGTGTCTTTGGAACGTTTTTTCACCGGCTTAGGCAAGAAGTCAGCGGTTCCCCATCTCGGCCCAGAAAGCAGGTAGAACAACTTTTGTGGTGTCTTTCAGCTGCCTAGCGGAGCAATGTAAAAACTACCAGAGAACTCCTTTCTGGCACCTTCCCCGGTGGAGTTGTGCATGGGGTGTGTTTGGAACGTTTTTTCACCGGCTTAGTCAAAAAGTCAGCGGTTCCCCATCTCGGCCCAGAAAGCAGGTAGAACAACTTTTGTGGTGTCTTTCAGCTGCCTAGCGGAGCAATGTAAAAACTACCAGAGAACTCCTTGCTGGCACCTTCCCCGGTGGAGTTGTGCATGGGGTGTGTTTGGAACGTTTTTTCACCGGCCGACTCCAAAAACAGCGATTCCCCATCTCAGCCCAAAAAGCAGGTAGAACAACTTTTGTGGTGTCTTTCAGCTGCCTAGCGGAGCAATGTAAAAACTACCAGAGAACTCCTTGCTGGCACCTTCCCCGGTGGAGTTGTGCATGGGGTGTGTTTGGAACGTTTTTTCACCGGCTTAGGCAAAAAGTCAGCGGTTCCCCATCTCGGCCCAGAAAGCAGGTAGAACAACTTTTGGGGTGTCTTTCAGCTGCCTAGCGGAGCAATGTAAAAACTACCAGAGAACTCCTTGCTGGCACCTTCCCCGGTGGAGTTGTGCATGGGGTGTGTTTGGAACGTTTTTTCACCGGCTTAGGCAAAAAGTCAGCGGTTCCCCATCTCGGCCCAAAAAGCAGGTAGAACAACTTTTGTGGTGTCTTTCAGCTGCCTAGCGGAGCAATGTAAAAACTACCAGAGAACTCCTTGCTGGCACCTTCCCCGGTGGAGTTGTGCATGGGGTGTGTTTGGAACGTTTTTTCACCGGCTTAGGCAAGAAGTCAGCGGTTCCCCATCTCAGCCCAGAAAGCAGGTAGAACAACTTTTGTGGTGTCTTTCAGCTGCCTAGCGGAGCAATGTAAAAACTACCAGAGAACTCCTTGCTGGCACCTTCCCCGGTGGAGTTGTGCATGGGGTGTCTTTGGAACCTTTTTTCACCGGCTTAGGCAAAAAGTCAGCGGTTCCCCATCTCGGCCCAAAAAGCAGGTAGAACAACTTTTGTGGTGTCTTTCAGCTGCCTAGCGGATCAATGTAAAAACTACCAGAGAACTCCTTGCTGGCACCTTCCCCGGTGGAGTTGTGCATGGGGTGTCTTTGGAACGTTTTTTACCGGCCGACTCCAAAAACAGCGATTCCCCATCTCAGCCCAAAAAGCAGGTAGAACAACTTTTGTGGTGTCTTTCAGCTGCCTAGCGGATCAATGTAAAAACTACCAGAGAACTCCTTGCTGGCACCTTCCCCGGTGGAGTTGTGCATGGGGTGTCTTTGGAACATTTTTTCACCGGCTTAGTCCAAAAGTCAGCGGTTCTCCATCTCAGCCCAGAAAGCAGGTAGAACAACTTTTGTGGTGTCTTTCAGCTGCCTAGCGGAACAATGTAAAAACTACCAGAGAACTCCTTGCTGGCACCTTCCCCGGTGGAGTTGTGCATGGGGTGTCTTTGGAACGTTTTTTCACCGGCTTAGGCAAGAAGTCAGCGGTTCCCCATCTCAGCCCAGAAAGCAGGTAGAACAACTTTTGTGGTGTCTTTCAGCTGCCTAGCGGAGCAATGTAAAAACTACCAGAGAACTCCTTGCTTGCACCTTCCCCGGTGGAGTTGTGCATGGGGTGTGTTTGGAACGTTTTTTCACCGGCTTAGGCAAAAAGTCAGCGGTTCCCCATCTCGGCCCAGAAAGCAGGTAGAACAACTTTTGTGGTGTCTTTCAGCTGCCTAGTGGAGCAATGTAAAAACTACCAGAGAACTCCTTGCTGGCACCTTCCCCGGTGGAGTTGTGCATGGGGTGTCTTTGGAACCTTTTTTCACCGGCTTAGGCAAAAAGTCAGCGGTTCCCCATCTCAGCCCAGAAAGCAGGTAGAACAACTTTTGTGGTGTCTTTCAGCTGCCTAGCAGAGCAATGTAAAAACTACCAGAGAACTCCTTGCTGGCACCTTCCCCGGTGGAGTTGTGCATGGGGTGTGTTTGGAACCTTTTTTCACCGGCTTAGGCAAAAAGTCAGCGGTTCCCCATCTCGGCCCAGAAAGCAGGTAGAACAACTTTATGGTGTCTTTCAGCTGCCTAGCGGAGCAATGTAAAAACTACCAGAGAACTCCTTGCTGGCACCTTCCCCGGCGGAGTTGTGCATGTGGGGTATTTGGAGCGTTTTGTCGCCGGCCGACTCCAAAAGTCAGCGGTTCCCCATCTCGGCCCAGAAAGCAGGTAGAACAACTTTTGTGGTGTCTTTCAGCTGCCTAGCGGAGCAATGTAAAAACTACCAGAGAACTCCTTGCTGGCACCTTCCCCGGTGGAGTTGTGCATGGGGTGTCTTTGGAACGTTTTTTCACCGGCTTAGGCAAAAAGTCAGCGGTTCCCCATCTCGGCCCAGAAAGCAGGTAGAACAACTTTTGTGGTGTCTTTCAGCTGCCTAGCGGAGCAATGTAAAAACTACCAGAGAACTCCTTGCTGGCACCTTCCCCGGTGGAGTTGTGCATGGGGTGTGTTTGGAAACTTTTTTCACCGGCTTAGGCAAAAAGTCAGCGGTTCCCCATCTCGGCCCAGAAAGCAGGTAGAACAACTTTTGTGGTGTCTTTCAGCTGCCTAGCGGAGCAACGTAAAAACTACCAGAGAACTCCTTGCTGGCACCTTCCCCGGTGGAGTTGTGCATGGGGTGTCTTTGGAACGTTTTTTCACCGGCTTAGGCAAGAAGTCAGCGGTTCCCCATCTCGGCCCAGAAAGCAGGTAGAACAACTTTTGTGGTGTCTTTCAGCTGCCTAGCGGAGCAATGTAAAAACTACCAGAGAACTCCTTGCTGGCACCTTCCCCGGTGGAGTTGTGCATGGGGTGTGTTTGGAAACTTTTTTCACCGGCTTAGGCAAAAAGTCAGCGGTTCCCCATCTCGGCCCAGAAAGCAGGTAGAACAACTTTTGTGGTGTCTTTCAGCTGCCTAGCGGAGCAATGTAAAAACTACCAGAGAACTCCTTGCTGGCACCTTCCCCGGTGGAGTTGTGCATGGGGTGTGTTTGGAACGTTTTTTCACCGGCCGACTCCAAAAACAGCGATTCCCCATCTCAGCCCAAAAAGCAGGTAGAACAACTTTTGTGGTGTCTTTCAGCTGCCTAGCGGAGCAATGTAAAAACTACCAGAGAACTCCTTGCTGGCACCTTCCCCGGTGGAGTTGTGCATGGGGTGTGTTTGGAACGTTTTTTCACCGGCTTAGGCAAGAAGTCAGCGGTTCCCCATCTCAGCCCAGAAAGCAGGTAGAACAACTTTTGTGGTGTCTTTCAGCTGCCTAGCGGAGCAATGTAAAAACTACCAGAGAACTCCTTGCTGGCACCTTCCCCGGTGGAGTTGTGCATGGGGTGTGTTTGGAACGTTTTTTCACCGGCCGACTCCAAAAACAGCGATTCCCCATCTCAGCCCAAAAAGCAGGTAGAACAACTTTTGTGGTGTCTTTCAGCTGCCTAGCGGAGCAATGTAAAAACTACCAGAGAACTCCTTGCTGGCACCTTCCCCGGTGGAGTTGTGCATGGGGTGTGTTTGGAACGTTTTTTCACCGGCTTAGGCAAGAAGTCAGCGGTTCCCCATCTCAGCCCAGAAAGCAGGTAGAACAACTTTTGTGGTGTCTTTCAGCTGCCTAGCGGAGCAATGTAAAAACTACCAGAGAACTCCTTGCTGGCACCTTCCCCGGTGGAGTTGTGCATGGGGTGTCTTTGGAACGTTTTTTCACCGGCTTAGGCAAAAAGTCAGCGGTTCCCCATCTCGGCCCAAAAAGCAGGTAGAACAACTTTTGTGGTGTCTTTCAGCTGCCTAGCGGATCAATGTAAAAACTACCAGAGAACTCCTTGCTGGCACCTTCCCCGGTGGAGTTGTGCATGGGGTGTCTTTGGAACGTTTTTTCACCGGCCGACTCCAAAAACAGCGATTCCCCATCTCAGCCCAAAAAGCAGGTAGAACAACTTTTGTGGTGTCTTTCAGCTGCCTAGCGGATCAATGTAAAAACTACCAGAGAACTCCTTGCTGGCACCTTCCCCGGTGGAGTTGTGCATGGGGTGTGTTTGGAACGTTTTTTCACCGGCTTAGTCCAAAAGTCAGCGGTTCTCCATCTCAGCCCAGAAAGCAGGTAGAACAACTTTTGTGGTGTCTTTCAGCTGCCTAGCGGAACAATGTAAAAACTACCAGAGAACTCCTTGCTGGCACCTTCCCCGGTGGAGTTGTGCATGGGGTGTGTTTGGAACGTTTTTTCACCGGCTTAGGCAAGAAGTCAGCGGTTCCCCATCTCAGCCCAGAAAGCAGGTAGAACAACTTTTGTGGTGTCTTTCAGCTGCCTAGCGGAGCAATGTAAAAACTACCAGAGAACTCCTTGCTGGCACCTTCCCCGGTGGAGTTGTGCATGGGGTGTCTTTGGAACGTTTTTTCACCGGCTTAGGCAAAAAGTCAGCGGTTCCCCATCTCGGCCCAGAAAGCAGGTAGAACAACTTTTGTGGTGTCTTTCAGCTGCCTAGCGGAGCAATGTAAAAACTACCAGAGAACTCCTTGCTGGCACCTTCCCCGGTGGAGTTGTGCATGGGGTGTCTTTGGAACGTTTTTTCACCGGCTTAGGCAAAAAGTCAGCGGTTCCCCATCTCGGCCCAAAAAGCAGGTAGAACAACTTTTGTGGTGTCTTTCAGCTGCCTAGCGGATCAATGTAAAAACTACCAGAGAACTCCTTGCTGGCACCTTCCCCGGTGGAGTTGTGCATGGGGTGTGTTTGGAACGTTTTTTCACCGGCCGACTCCAAAAACAGCGATTCCCCATCTCAGCCCAAAAAGCAGGTAGAACAACTTTTGTGGTGTCTTTCAGCTGCCTAGCGGAGCAATGTAAAAACTACCAGAGAACTCCTTGCTGGCACCTTCCCCGGTGGAGTTGTGCATGGGGTGTGTTTGGAACGGTTTTTCACCGGCTTAGGCAAGAAGTCAGCGGTTCCCCATCTCAGCCCAGAAAGCAGGTAGAACAACTTTTGTGGTGTCTTTCAGCTGCCTAGCGGAGCAATGTAAAAACTACCAGAGAACTCCTTGCTGGCACCTTCCCCGGTGGAGTTGTGCATGGGGTGTCTTTGGAACGTTTTTTCACCGGCTTAGGCAAAAAGTCAGCGGTTCCCCATCTCGGCCCAAAAAGCAGGTAGAACAACTTTTGTGGTGTCTTTCAGCTGCCTAGCGGATCAATGTAAAAACTACCAGAGAACTCCTTGCTGGCACCTTCCCCGGTGGAGTTGTGCATGGGGTGTCTTTGGAACGTTTTTTCACCGGCCGACTCCAAAAACAGCGATTCCCCATCTCAGCCCAAAAAGCAGGTAGAACAACTTTTGTGGTGTCTTTCAGCTGCCTAGCGGAGCAATGTAAAAACTACCAGAGAACTCCTTGCTGGCACCTTCCCCGGTGGAGTTGTGCATGGGGTGTCTTTGGAACATTTTTTCACCGGCTTAGTCCAAAAGTCAGCGGTTCTCCATCTCAGCCCAGAAAGCAGGTAGAACAACTTTTGTGGTGTCTTTCAGCTGCCTAGCGGAGCAATGTAAAAACTACCAGAGAACTCCTTGCTGGCACCTTCCCCGGTGGAGTTGTGCATGGGGTGTGTTTGGAACGTTTTTTCACCGGCTTAGGCAAGAAGTCAGCGGTTCCCCATCTCAGCCCAGAAAGCAGGTAGAACAACTTTTGTGGTGTCTTTCAGCTGCCTAGCGGAGCAATGTAAAAACTACCAGAGAACTCCTTGCTGGCACCTTCCCCGGTGGAGTTGTGCATGGGGTGTGTTTGGAACGTTTTTTCACCGGCTTAGGCAAAAAGTCAGCGGTTCCCCATCTCGGCCCAGAAAGCAGGTAGAACAACTTTTGTGGTGTCTTTCAGCTGCCTAGCGGAGCAATGTAAAAACTACCAGAGAACTCCTTGCTGGCACCTTCCCCGGTGGAGTTGTGCATGGGGTGTCTTTGGAACCTTTTTTCACCGGCTTAGGCAAAAAGTCAGCGGTTCCCCATCTCAGCCCAGAAAGCAGGTAGAACAACTTTTGTGGTGTCTTTCAGCTGCCTAGCGGAGCAATGTAAAAACTACCAGAGAACTCCTTGCTGGCACCTTCCCCGGTGGAGTTGTGCATGGGGTGTGTTTGGAACCTTTTTTCACCGGCTTAGGCAAAAAGTCAGCGGTTCCCCATCTCGGCCCAGAAAGCAGGTAGAACAACTTTATGGTGTCTTTCAGCTGCCTAGCGGAGCAATGTAAAAACTACCAGAGAACTCCTTGCTGGCACCTTCCCCGGCGGAGTTGTGCATGTGGGGTATTTGGAGCGTTTTGTCGCCGGCCGACTCCAAAAGTCAGCGGTTCCCCATCTCGGCCCAGAAAGCAGGTAGAACAACTTTTGTGGTGTCTTTCAGCTGCCTAGCGGAGCAATGTAAAAACTACCAGAGAACTCCTTGCTGGCACCTTCCCCGGTGGAGTTGTGCATGGGGTGTCTTTGGAACGTTTTTTCACCGGCTTAGGCAAAAAGTCAGCGGTTCCCCATCTCAGCCCAGAAAGCAGGTAGAACAACTTTTGTGGTGTCTTTCAGCTGCCTAGCGGAGCAATGTAAAAACTACCAGAGAACTCCTTGCTGGCACCTTCCCCGGTGGAGTTGTGCATGGGGTGTGTTTGGAAACTTTTTTCACCGGCTTAGGCAAAAAGTCAGCGGTTCCCCATCTCGGCCCAGAAAGCAGGTAGAACAACTTTTGTGGTGTCTTTCAGCTGCCTAGCGGAGCAATGTAAAAACTACCAGAGAACTCCTTGCTGGCACCTTCCCCGGTGGAGTTGTGCATGGGGTGTGTTTGGAACGTTTTTTCACCGGCTTAGGCAAGAAGTCAGCGGTTCCCCATCTCAGCCCAGAAAGCAGGTAGAACAACTTTTGTGGTGTCTTTCAGCTGCCTAGCGGAGCAATGTAAAAACTACCAGAGAACTCCTTGCTGGCACCTTCCCCGGTGGAGTTGTGCATGGGGTGTCTTTGGAACGTTTTTTCACCGGCTTAGGCAAAAAGTCAGCGGTTCCCCATCTCGGCCCAAAAAGCAGGTAGAACAACTTTTGTGGTGTCTTTCAGCTGCCTAGCGGATCAATGTAAAAACTAACAGAGAACTCCTTGCTGGCACCTTCCCCGGTGGAGTTGTGCATGGGGTGTCTTTGGAACGTTTTTTCACCGGCCGACTCCAAAAACAGCGATTCCCCATCTCAGCCCAAAAAGCAGGTAGAACAACTTTTGTGGTGTCTTTCAGCTGCCTAGCGGATCAATGTAAAAACTACCAGAGAACTCCTTGCTGGCACCTTCCCCGGTGGAGTTGTGCATGGGGTGTGTTTGGAACGTTTTTTCACCGGCTTAGTCCAAAAGTCAGCGGTTCTCCATCTCAGCCCAGAAAGCAGGTAGAACAACTTTTGTGGTGTCTTTCAGCTGCCTAGCGGAACAATGTAAAAACTACCAGAGAACTCCTTGCTGGCACCTTCCCCGGTGGAGTTGTGCATGGGGTGTGTTTGGAACGTTTTTTCACCGGCTTAGGCAAGAAGTCAGCGGTTCCCCATCTCAGCCCAGAAAGCAGGTAGAACAACTTTTGTGGTGTCTTTCAGCTGCCTAGCGGAGCAATGTAAAAACTACCAGAGAACTCCTTGCTGGCACCTTCCCCGGTGGAGTTGTGCATGGGGTGTCTTTGGAAAGTTTTTTCACCGGCTTAGGCAAAAAGTCAGCGGTTCCCCATCTCGGCCCAGAAAGCAGGTAGAACAACTTTTGTGGTGTCTTTCAGCTGCCTAGCGGAGCAATGTAAAAACTACCAGAGAACTCCTTGCTGGCACCTTCCCCGGTGGAGTTGTGCATGGGGTGTCTTTGGAACGTTTTTTCACCGGCTTAGGCAAAAAGTCAGCGGTTCCCCATCTCGGCCCAAAAAGCAGGTAGAACAACTTTTGTGGTGTCTTTCAGCTGCCTAGCGGATCAATGTAAAAACTACCAGAGAACTCCTTGCTGGCACCTTCCCCGGTGGAGTTGTGCATGGGGTGTGTTTGGAACGTTTTTTCACCGGCCGACTCCAAAAACAGCGATTCCCCATCTCAGCCCAAAAAGCAGGTAGAACAACTTTTGTGGTGTCTTTCAGCTGCCTAGCGGAGCAATGTAAAAACTACCAGAGAACTCCTTGCTGGCACCTTCCCCGGTGGAGTTGTGCATGGGGTGTGTTTGGAACGGTTTTTCACCGGCTTAGGCAAGAAGTCAGCGGTTCCCCATCTCAGCCCAGAAAGCAGGTAGAACAACTTTTGTGGTGTCTTTCAGCTGCCTAGCGGAGCAATGTAAAAACTACCAGAGAACTCCTTGCTGGCACCTTCCCCGGTGGAGTTGTGCATGGGGTGTCTTTGGAACGTTTTTTCACCGGCTTAGGCAAAAAGTCAGCGGTTCCCCATCTCGGCCCAGAAAGCAGGTAGAACAACTTTTGTGGTGTCTTTCAGCTGCCTAGCGGATCAATGTAAAAACTACCAGAGAACTCCTTGCTGGCACCTTCCCCGGTGGAGTTGTGCATGGGGTGTCTTTGGAACGTTTTTTCACCGGCCGACTCCAAAAACAGCGATTCCCCATCTCAGCCCAAAAAGCAGGTAGAACAACTTTTGTGGTGTCTTTCAGCTGCCTAGCGGAGCAATGTAAAAACTACCAGAGAACTCCTTGCTGGCACCTTCCCCGGTGGAGTTGTGCATGGGGTGTCTTTGGAACATTTTTTCACCGGCTTAGTCCAAAAGTCAGCGGTTCTCCATCTCAGCCCAGAAAGCAGGTAGAACAACTTTTGTGGTGTCTTTCAGCTGCCTAGCGGAGCAATGTAAAAACTACCAGAGAACTCCTTGCTGGCACCTTCCCCGGTGGAGTTGTGCATGGGGTGTGTTTGGAACGTTTTTTCACCGGCTTAGGCAAGAAGTCAGCGGTTCCCCATCTCAGCCCAGAAAGCAGGTAGAACAACTTTTGTGGTGTCTTTCAGCTGCCTAGCGGAGCAATGTAAAAACTACCAGAGAACTCCTTGCTGGCACCTTCCCCGGTGGAGTTGTGCATGGGGTGTGTTTGGAACGTTTTTTCACCGGCTTAGGCAAAAAGTCAGCGGTTCCCCATCTCGGCCCAGAAAGCAGGTAGAACAACTTTTGTGGTGTCTTTCAGCTGCCTAGCGGAGCAATGTAAAAACTACCAGAGAACTCCTTGCTGGCACCTTCCCCGGTGGAGTTGTGCATGGGGTGTCTTTGGAACCTTTTTTCACCGGCTTAGGCAAAAAGTCAGCGGTTCCCCATCTCGGCCCAGAAAGCAGGTAGAACAACTTTTGTGGTGTCTTTCAGCTGCCTAGCGGAGCAATGTAAAAACTACCAGAGAACTCCTTGCTGGCACCTTCCCCGGTGGAGTTGTGCATGGGGTGTGTTTGGAACGGTTTTTCACCGGCTTAGGCAAGAAGTCAGCGGTTCCCCATCTCAGCCCAGAAAGCAGGTAGAACAACTTTTGGGGTGTCTTTCAGCTGCCTAGCGGAGCAATGTAAAAACTACCAGAGAACTCCTTGCTGGCACCTTCCCCGGTGGAGTTGTGCATGGGGTGTGTTTGGAAACTTTTTTCACCGGCTTAGGCAAAAAGTCAGCGGTTCCCCATCTCAGCCCAGAAAGCAGGTAGAACAACTTTTGTGGTGTCTTTCAGCTGCCTAGCGGAGCAATGTAAAAACTACCAGAGAACTCCTTGCTGGCACCTTCCCCGGTGGAGTTGTGCATGGGGTGTGTTTGGAACGTTTTTTCACCGGCTTAGGCAAAAAGTCAGCGGTTCCCCATCTCGGCCCAAAAAGCAGGTAGAACAACTTTTGTGGTGTCTTTCAGCTGCCTAGCGGATCAATGTAAAAACTACCAGAGAACTCCTTGCTGGCACCTTCCCCGGTGGAGTTGTGCATGGGGTGTGTTTGGAACGTTTTTTCACCGGCCGACTCCAAAAACAGCGATTCCCCATCTCAGCCCAAAAAGCAGGTAGAACAACTTTTGTGGTGTCTTTCAGCTGCCTAGCGGATCAATGTAAAAACTACCAGAGAACTCCTTGCTGGCACCTTCCCCGGTGGAGTTGTGCATGGGGTGTGTTTGGAACGTTTTTTCACCGGCTTAGTCCAAAAGTCAGCGGTTCTCCATCTCAGCCCAGAAAGCAGGTAGAACAACTTTTGTGGTGTCTTTCAGCTGCCTAGCGGAACAATGTAAAAACTACCAGAGAACTCCTTGCTGGCACCTTCCCCGGTGGAGTTGTGCATGGGGTGTGTTTGGAACGTTTTTTCACCGGCTTAGGCAAGAAGTCAGCGGTTCCCCATCTCGGCCCAGAAAGCAGGTAGAACAACTTTTGTGGTGTCTTTCAGCTGCCTAGCGGAGCAATGTAAAAACTACCAGAGAACTCCTTGCTGGCACCTTCCCCGGTGGAGTTGTGCATGGGGTGTCTTTGGAACGTTTTTTCACCGGCTTAGGCAAAAAGTCAGCGGTTCCCCATCTCAGCCCAGAAAGCAGGTAGAACAACTTTTGTGGTGTCTTTCAGCTGCCTAGCGGAGCAATGTAAAAACTACCAGAGAACTCCTTGCTGGCACCTTCCCCGGTGGAGTTGTGCATGGGGTGTGTTTGGAACGTTTTTTCACCGGCTTAGGCAAAAAGTCAGCGGTTCCCCATCTCGGCCCAAAAAGCAGGTAGAACAACTTTTGTGGTGTCTTTCAGCTGCCTAGCGGAGCAATGTAAAAACTACCAGAGAACTCCTTGCTGGCACCTTCCCCGGTGGAGTTGTGCATGGGGTGTCTTTGGAACCTTTTTTCACCGGCTTAGGCAAAAAGTCAGCGGTTCCCCATCTCAGCCCAAAAAGCAGGTAGAACAACTTTTGTGGTGTCTTTCAGCTGCCTAGCGGAGCAATGTAAAAACTACCAGAGAACTCCTTGCTGGCACCTTCCCCGGTGGAGTTGTGCATGGGGTGTGTTTGGAACGTTTTTTCACCGGCTTAGGCAAGAAGTCAGCGGTTCCCCATCTCAGCCCAGAAAGCAGGTAGAACAACTTTTGTGGTGTCTTTCAGCTGCCTAGCGGAGCAATGTAAAAACTACCAGAGAACTCCTTGCTGGCACCTTCCCCGGTGGAGTTGTGCATGGGGTGTCTTTGGAACGTTTTTTCACCGGCTTAGGCAAAAAGTCAGCGGTTCCCCATCTCGGCCCAAAAAGCAGGTAGAACAACTTTTGTGGTGTCTTTCAGCTGCCTAGCGGATCAATGTAAAAACTACCAGAGAACTCCTTGCTGGCACCTTCCCCGGTGGAGTTGTGCATGGGGTGTCTTTGGAACCTTTTTTCACCGGCTTAGGCAAGAAGTCAGCGGTTCCCCATCTCAGCCCAAAAAGCAGGTAGAACAACTTTTGTGGTGTCTTTCAGCTGCCTAGCGGAGCAATGTAAAAACTACCAGAGAACTCCTTGCTGGCACCTTCCCCGGTGGAGTTGTGCATGGGGTGTGTTTGGAACGTTTTTTCACCGGCTTAGGCAAGAAGTCAGCGGTTCCCCATCTCAGCCCAGAAAGCAGGTAGAACAACTTTTGTGGTGTCTTTCAGCTGCCTAGCGGAGCAATGTAAAAACTACCAGAGAACTCCTTGCTGGCACCTTCCCCGGTGGAGTTGTGCATGGGGTGTCTTTGGAACGTTTTTTCACCGGCTTAGGCAAAAAGTCAGCGGTTCCCCATCTCGGCCCAAAAAGCAGGTAGAACAACTTTTGTGGTGTCTTTCAGCTGCCTAGCGGATCAATGTAAAAACTACCAGAGAACTCCTTGCTGGCACCTTCCCCGGTGGAGTTGTGCATGGGGTGTCTTTGGAACGTTTTTTCACCGGCCGACTCCAAAAACAGCGATTCCCCATCTCAGCCCAGAAAGCAGGTAGAACAACTTTTGTGGTGTCTTTCAGCTGCCTAGCGGATCAATGTAAAAACTACCAGAGAACTCCTTGCTGGCACCTTCCCCGGTGGAGTTGTGCATGGGGTGTCTTTGGAACATTTTTTCACCGGCTTAGTCCAAAAGTCAGCGGTTCTCCATCTAAGCCCAGAAAGCAGGTAGAACAACTTTTGTGGTGTCTTTCAGCTGCCTAGCGGAACAATGTAAAAACTACCAGAGAACTCCTTGCTGGCACCTTCCCCGGTGGAGTTGTGCATGGGGTGTGTTTGGAACGTTTTTTCACCGGCTTAGGCAAGAAGTCAGCGGTTCCCCATCTCAGCCCAGAAAGCAGGTAGAACAACTTTTGTGGTGTCTTTCAGCTGCCTAGCGGAGCAATGTAAAAACTACCAGAGAACTCCTTGCTGGCACCTTCCCCGGTGGAGTTGTGCATGGGGTGTCTTTGGAACGTTTTTTCACCGGCTTAGGCAAAAAGTCAGCGGTTCCCCATCTCGGCCCAGAAAGCAGGTAGAACAACTTTTGTGGTGTCTTTCAGCTGCCTAGCGGAGCAATGTAAAAACTACCAGAGAACTCCTTGCTGGCACCTTCCCCGGTGGAGTTGTGCATGGGGTGTCTTTGGAACGTTTTTTCACCGGCTTAGGCAAAAAGTCAGCGATTCCCCATCTCAGCCCAGAAAGCAGGTAGAACAACTTTTGTGGTGTCTTTCAGCTGCCTAGCGGAGCAATGTAAAAACTACCAGAGAACTCCTTGCTGGCACCTTCCCCGGTGGAGTTGTGCATGGGGTGTGTTTGGAAACTTTTTTCACCGGCTTAGGCAAAAAGTCAGCGGTTCCCCATCTCGGCCCAGAAAGCAGGTAGAACAACTTTATGGTGTCTTTCAGCTGCCTAGCGGAGCAATGTAAAAACTACCAGAGAACTCCTTGCTGGCACCTTCCCCGGCGGAGTTGTGCATGTGGGGTATTTGGAGCGTTTTGTCGCCGGCCGACTCCAAAAGTCAGCGGTTCCCCATCTCGGCCCAGAAAGCAGGTAGAACAACTTTTGTGGTGTCTTTCAGCTGCCTAGCGGAGCAATGTAAAAACTACCAGAGAACTCCTTGCTGGCACCTTCCCCGGGGGAGTTGTGCATGTGGGGTATTTGGAGCGTTTTGTCGGCGGCCGACTCCAAAAGTCAGCTGTTCCCCATCTCGGCCCAGAAAGCAGGTAGAACAACTTTTGTGGTGTCTTTCAGCTGCCTAGCGGAGCAATGTAAAAACTACCAGAGAACTCCTTGCTGGCACCTTCCCCGGTGGAGTTGTGCATGGGGTGTGTTTGGAACGTTTTTTCACCGGCTTAGGCAAAAAGTCAGCGGTTCCCCATCTCGGCCCAGAAAGCAGGTAGAACAACTTTTGTGGTGTCTTTCAGCTGCCTAGCAGAGCAATGTAAAAACTACCAGAGAACTCCTTGCTGGCACCTTCCCCGGTGGAGTTGTGCATGGGGTGTGTTTGGAACGTTTTTTCACCGGCTTAGGCAAGAAGTCAGCGGTTCCCCATCTCGGCCCAGAAAGCAGGTAGAACAACTTTTGTGGTGTCTTTCAGCTGCCTAGCGGAGCAATGTAAAAACTACCAGAGAACTCCTTGCTGGCACCTTCCCCGGTGGAGTTGTGCATGGGGTGTCTTTGGAACCTTTTTTCACCGGCTTAGGCAAAAAGTCAGCGGTTCCCCATCTCAGCCCAGAAAGCAGGTAGAACAACTTTTGTGGTGTCTTTCAGCTGCCTAGCGGATCAATGTAAAAACTACCAGAGAACTCCTTGCTGGCACCTTCCCCGGTGGAGTTGTGCATGGGGTGTGTTTGGAACGGTTTTTCACCGGCTTAGGCAAAAAGTCAGCAGTTCCCCATCTCAGCCCAGAAAGCAGGTAGAACAACTTTTGGGGTGTCTTTCAGCTGCCTAGCGGAGCAATGTAAAAACTACCAGAGAACTCCTTGCTGGCACCTTCCCCGGTGGAGTTGTGCATGGGGTGTGTTTGGAACCTTTTTTCACCGGCTTAGGCAAAAAGTCAGCGGTTCCCCATCTCGGCCCAGAAAGCAGGTAGAACAACTTTATGGTGTCTTTCAGCTGCCTAGCGGAGCAATGTAAAAACTACCAGAGAACTCCTTGCTGGCACCTTCCCCGGCGGAGTTGTGCATGTGGGGTATTTGGAGCGTTTTGTCGCCGGCCGACTCCAAAAGTCAGCGGTTCCCCATCTCGGCCCAGAAAGCAGGTAGAACAACTTTTGTGGTGTCTTTCAGCTGCCTAGCGGAGCAATGTAAAAACTACCAGAGAACTCCTTGCTGGCACCTTCCCCGGGGGAGTTGTGCATGGGGTGTGTTTGGAACGTTTTTTCACCGGCCGACTCCAAAAACAGCGATTCCCCATCTCAGCCCAGAAAGCAGGTAGAACAACTTTTGTGGTGTCTTTCAGCTGCCTAGCGGAGCAATGTAAAAACTACCAGAGAACTCCTTGCTGGCACCTTCCCCGGTGGAGTTGTGCATGGGGTGTGTTTGGAACGTTTTTTCACCGGCTTAGGCAAAAAGTCAGCGGTTCCCCATCTCGGCCCAGAAAGCAGGTAGAACAACTTTTGTGGTGTCTTTCAGCTGCCTAGCGGAGCAATGTAAAAACTACCAGAGAACTCCTTGCTGGCACCTTCCCCGGTGGAGTTGTGCATGGGGTGTGTTTGGAACGTTTTTTCACCGGCTTAGGCAAGAAGTCAGCGGTTCCCCATCTCGGCCCAGAAAGCAGGTAGAACAACTTTTGTGGTGTCTTTCAGCTGCCTAGCGGAGCAATGTAAAAACTACCAGAGAACTCCTTGCTGGCACCTTCCCCGGTGGAGTTGTGCATGGGGTGTCTTTGGAACCTTTTTTCACCGGCTTAGGCAAGAAGTCAGCGGTTCCCCATCTCGGCCCAGAAAGCAGGTAGAACAACTTTTGTGGTGTCTTTCAGCTGCCTAGCAGAGCAATGTAAAAACTACCAGAGAACTCCTTGCTGGCACCTTCCCCGGTGGAGTTGTGCATGGGGTGTGTTTGGAACCTTTTTTCACCGGCTTAGGCAAGAAGTCAGCGGTTCCCCATCTCGGCCCAGAAAGCAGGTAGAACAACTTTTGGGGTGTCTTTCAGCTGCCTAGCGGAGCAATGTAAAAACTACCAGAGAACTCCTTGCTGGCACCTTCCCCGGGGGAGTTGTGCATGGGGTGTCTTTGGAACCTTTTTTCACCGGCTTAGGCAAAAAGTCAGCAGTTCCCCATCTCAGCCCAGAAAGCAGGTAGAACAACTTTTGGGGTGTCTTTCAGCTGCCTAGCGGAGCAATGTAAAAACTACCAGAGAACTCCTTTCTGGCACCTTCCCCGGTGGAGTTGTGCATGGGGTGTGTTTGGAACGTTTTTTCACCGGCTTAGGCAAAAAGTCAGCGGTTCCCCATCTCGGCCCAGAAAGCAGGTAGAACAACTTTATGGTGTCTTTCAGCTGCCTAGCGGAGCAATGTAAAAACTACCAGAGAACTCCTTGCTGGCACCTTCCCCGGTGGAGTTGTGCATGGGGTGTGTTTGGAACGTTTTTTCACCGGCCGACTCCAAAAACAGCGATTCCCCATCTCGGCCCAAAAAGCAGGTAGAACAACTTTTGTGGTGTCTTTCAGCTGCCTAGCGGAGCAATGTAAAAACTACCAGAGAACTCCTTGCTGGCACCTTCCCCGGTGGAGTTGTGCATGGGGTGTCTTTGGAACATTTTTTCACCGGCTTAGTCCAAAAGTCAGCGGTTCTCCATCTCAGCCCAGAAAGCAGGTAGAACAACTTTTGTGGTGTCTTTCAGCTGCCTAGCGGAGCAATGTAAAAACTACCAGAGAACTCCTTGCTGGCACCTTCCCCGGTGGAGTTGTGCATGGGGTGTCTTTGGAACCTTTTTTCACCGGCTTAGGCAAGAAGTCAGCGGTTCCCCATCTCGGCCCAGAAAGCAGGTAGAACAACTTTTGTGGTGTCTTTCAGCTGCCTAGCGGAGCAATGTAAAAACTACCAGAGAACTCCTTGCTGGCACCTTCCCCGGTGGAGTTGTGCATGGGGTGTCTTTGGAACCTTTTTTCACCGGCCGACTCCAAAAACAGCGATTCCCCATCTCAGCCCAGAAAGCAGGTATAACAACTTTTGGGGTGTCTTTCAGCTGCCTAGTGGAGCAATGTAAAAACTACCAGAGAACTCCTTGCTGGCACCTTCCCCGGTGGAGTTGTGCATGGGGTGTCTTTGGAACGTTTTTTCACCGGCTTAGGCAAAAAGTCAGCGGTTCCCCATCTCGGCCCAGAAAGCAGGTAGAACAACTTTTGTGGTGTCTTTCAGCTGCCTAGCGGAGCAATGTAAAAACTACCAGAGAACTCCTTGCTGGCACCTTCCCCGGTGGAGTTGTGCATGGGGTGTCTTTGGAACGTTTTTTCACCGGCCGACTCCAAAAACAGCGATTCCCCATCTCGGCCCAAAAAGCAGGTAGAACAACTTTTGTGGTGTCTTTCAGCTGCCTAGCGGAGCAATGTAAAAACTACCAGAGAACTCCTTGCTGGCACCTTCCCCGGTGGAGTTGTGCATGGGGTGTCTTTGGAACATTTTTTCACCGGCTTAGTCCAAAAGTCAGCGGTTCTCCATCTCAGCCCAGAAAGCAGGTAGAACAACTTTTGTGGTGTCTTTCAGCTGCCTAGCGGAGCAATGTAAAAACTACCAGAGAACTCCTTGCTGGCACCTTCCCCGGTGGAGTTGTGCATGGGGTGTCTTTGGAACCTTTTTTCACCGGCTTAGGCAAAAAGTCAGCGGTTCCCCATCTCAGCCCAGAAAGCAGGTAGAACAACTTTTGTGGTGTCTTTCAGCTGCCTAGCGGAGCAATGTAAAAACTACCAGAGAACTCCTTGCTGGCACCTTCCCCGGTGGAGTTGTGCATGGGGTGTGTTTGGAACGTTTTTTCACCGGCCGACTCCAAAAACAGCGATTCCCCATCTCAGCCCAGAAAGCAGGTAGAACAACTTTTGGGGTGTCTTTCAGCTGCCTAGCGGAGCAATGTAAAAACTACCAGAGAACTCCTTGCTGGCACCTTCCCCGGTGGAGTTGTGCATGGGGTGTCTTTGGAACGTTTTTTCACCGGCTTAGTCAAAAAGTCAGCGGTTCCCCATCTCGGCCCAGAAAGCAGGTAGAACAACTTTTGTGGTGTCTTTCAGCTGCCTAGCGGAGCAATGTAAAAACTACCAGAGAACTCCTTGCTGGCACCTTCCCCGGTGGAGTTGTGCATGGGGTGTCTTTGGAACCTTTTTTCACCGGCTTAGGCAAAAAGTCAGCGGTTCCCCATCTCAGCCCAGAAAGCAGGTAGAACAACTTTTGTGGTGTCTTTCAGCTGCCTAGCGGAGCAATGTAAAAACTACCAGAGAACTCCTTGCTGGCACCTTCCCCGGTGGAGTTGTGCATGGGGTGTCTTTGGAGCGTTTTTTCACCGGCTTAGTCCAAAAGTCAGCGGTTCCCCATCTCAGCCCAGAAAGCAGGTAGAACAACTTTTGTGGTGTCTTTCAGCTGCCTAGCGGAGCAATGTAAAAACTACCAGAGAACTCCTTGCTGGCACCTTCCCCGGTGGAGTTGTGCATGGGGTGTCTTTGGAACGTTTTTTCACCGGCCGACTCCAAAAACAGCGATTCCCCATCTCAGCCCAAAAAGCAGGTAGAACAACTTTTGTGGTGTCTTTCAGCTGCCTAGCGGAGCAATGTAAAAACTACCAGAGAACTCCTTGCTGGCACCTTCCCCGGTGGAGTTGTGCATGGGGTGTGTTTGGAACGTTTTTTCACCGGCCGACTCCAAAAACAGCGATTCCCCATCTCAGCCCAGAAAGCAGGTAGAACAACTTTTGTGGTGTCTTTCAGCTGCCTAGCGGAGCAATGTAAAAACTACCAGAGAACTCCTTGCTGGCACCTTCCCCGGTGGAGTTGTGCATGGGGTGTCTTTGGAACCTTTTTTCACCGGCTTAGGCAAAAAGTCAGCGGTTCCCCATCTCGGCCCAGAAAGCAGGTAGAACAACTTTTGTGGTGTCTTTCAGCTGCCTAGCGGAGCAATGTAAAAACTACCAGAGAACTCCTTGCTGGCACCTTCCCCGGTGGAGTTGTGCATGGGGTGTCTTTGGAACCTTTTTTCACCGGCTTAGGCAAAAAGTCAGCGGTTCCCCATCTCGGCCCAGAAAGCAGGTAGAACAACTTTTGTGGTGTCTTTCAGCTGCCTAGCGGAGCAATGTAAAAACTACCAGAGAACTCCTTGCTGGCACCTTCCCCGGTGGAGTTGTGCATGGGGTGTCTTTGGAACCTTTTTTCACCGGCTTAGGCAAAAAGTCAGCGGTTCCCCATCTCAGCCCAGAAAGCAGGTAGAACAACTTTTGTGGTGTCTTTCAGCTGCCTAGCAGAGCAATGTAAAAACTACCAGAGAACTCCTTGCTGGCACCTTCCCCGGTGGAGTTGTGCATGGGGTGTGTTTGGAACGGTTTTTCACCGGCCGACTCCAAAAACAGCGATTCCCCATCTCAGCCCAGAAAGCAGGTAGAACAACTTTTGTGGTGTCTTTCAGCTGCCTAGCGGAGCAATGTAAAAACTACCAGAGAACTCCTTGCTGGCACCTTCCCCGGTGGAGTTGTGCATGGGGTGTGTTTGGAACCTTTTTTCACCGGCTTAGGCAAAAAGTCAGCGGTTCCCCATCTCGGCCCAGAAAGCAGGTAGAACAACTTTATGGTGTCTTTCAGCTGCCTAGCGGAGCAATGTAAAAACTACCAGAGAACTCCTTGCTGGCACCTTCCCCGGCGGAGTTGTGCATGTGGGGTATTTGGAGCGTTTTGTCGCCGGCCGACTCCAAAAGACAGCGGTTCCCCATCTCGGCCCAGAAAGCAGGTAGAACAACTTTTGTGGTGTCTTTCAGCTGCCTAGCGGAGCAATGTAAAAACTACCAGAGAACTCCTTGCTGGCACCTTCCCCGGGGGAGTTGTGCATGTGGGGTATTTGGAGCGTTTTGTCGCCGGCCGACTCCAAAAGTCAGCGGTTCCCCATCTCGGCCCAGAAAGCAGGTAGAACAACTTTTGTGGTGTCTTTCAGCTGCCTAGCGGAGCAATGTAAAAACTACCAGAGAACTCCTTGCTGGCACCTTCCCCGGTGGAGTTGTGCATGGGGTGTGTTTGGAACGTTTTTTCACCGGCCGACTCCAAAAACAGCGATTCCCCATCTCAGCCCAAAAAGCAGGTAGAACAACTTTTGTGGTGTCTTTCAGCTGCCTAGCGGAGCAATGTAAAAACTACCAGAGAACTCCTTGCTGGCACCTTCCCCGGTGGAGTTGTGCATGGGGTGTCTTTGGAACATTTTTTCACCGGCTTAGTCCAAAAGTCAGCGGTTCTCCATCTCAGCCCAGAAAGCAGGTAGAACAACTTTTGTGGTGTCTTTCAGCTGCCTAGCGGAGCAATGTAAAAACTACCAGAGAACTCCTTGCTGGCACCTTCCCCGGTGGAGTTGTGCATGGGGTGTGTTTGGAACGTTTTTTCACCGGCTTAGGCAAGAAGTCAGCGGTTCCCCATCTCGGCCCAGAAAGCAGGTAGAACAACTTTTGTGGTGTCTTTCAGCTGCCTAGCGGAGCAATGTAAAAACTACCAGAGAACTCCTTGCTGGCACCTTCCCCGGTGGAGTTGTGCATGGGGTGTGTTTGGAACGTTTTTTCACCGGCTTAGGCAAGAAGTCAGCGGTTCCCCATCTCAGCCCAGAAAGCAGGTAGAACAACTTTTGTGGTGTCTTTCAGCTGCCTAGCGGAGCAATGTAAAAACTACCAGAGAACTCCTTGCTGGCACCTTCCCCGGTGGAGTTGTGCATGGGGTGTGTTTGGAACGTTTTTTCACCGGCTTAGGCAAAAAGTCAGCGGTTCCCCATCTCGGCCCAGAAAGCAGGTAGAACAACTTTATGGTGTCTTTCAGCTGCCTAGCGGAGTAATGTAAAAACTACCAGAGAACTCCTTGCTGGCACCTTCCCCGGCGGAGTTGTGCATGTGGGGTATTTGGAGCGTTTTGTCGCCTGCCGACTCCAAAAGTCAGCGGTTCCCCATCTCGGCCCAGAAAGCAGGTAGAACAACTTTTGTGGTGTCTTTCAGCTGCCTAGCGGAGCAATGTAAAAACTACCAGAGAACTCCTTGCTGGCACCTTCCCCGGTGGAGTTGTGCATGGGGTGTCTTTGGAACCTTTTTTCACCGGCTTAGGCAAAAAGTCAGCGGTTCCCCATCTCGGCCCAAAAAGCAGGTAGAACAACTTTTGTGGTGTCTTTCAGCTGCCTAGCGGAGCAATGTAAAAACTACCAGAGAACTCCTTGCTGGCACCTTCCCCGGTGGAGTTGTGCATGGGGTGTCTTTGGAACATTTTTTCACCGGCTTAGTCCAAAAGTCAGCGGTTCTCCATCTCAGCCCAGAAAGCAGGTAGAACAACTTTTGTGGTGTCTTTCAGCTGCCTAGCGGAACAATGTAAAAACTACCAGAGAACTCCTTGCTGGCACCTTCCCCGGTGGAGTTGTGCATGGGGTGTCTTTGGAACCTTTTTTCACCGGCTTAGGCAAGAAGTCAGCGGTTCCCCATCTCGGCCCAGAAAGCAGGTAGAACAACTTTTGTGGTGTCTTTCAGCTGCCTAGCGGAACAATGTAAAAACTACCAGAGAACTCCTTGCTGGCACCTTCCCCGGTGGAGTTGTGCATGGGGTGTGTTTGGAACGTTTTTTCACCGGCCGACTCCAAAAACAGCGATTCCCCATCTCGGCCCAGAAAGCAGGTAGAACAACTTTTGTGGTGTCTTTCAGCTGCCTAGCGGAACAATGTAAAAACTACCAGAGAACTCCTTGCTGGCACCTTCCCCGGTGGAGTTGTGCATGGGGTGTCTTTGGAACGTTTTTTCACCGGCTTAGGCAAGAAGTCAGCGGTTCCCCATCTCGGCCCAGAAAGCAGGTAGAACCACTTTTGTGGTGTCTTTCAGCTGCCTAGAGGAGCAATGTAAAAACTACCAGAGAACTCCTTGCTGGCACCTTCCCCGGTGGAGTTGTGCATGGGGTGTGTTTGGAACGTTTTTTCACCGGCTTAGTCAAAAAGTCAGCGGTTCCCCATCTCGGCCCAGAAAGCAGGTAGAACAACTTTTGTGGTGTCTTTCAGCTGCCTAGCGGAGCAATGTAAAAACTACCAGAGAACTCCTTGCTGGCACCTTCCCCGGTGGAGTTGTGCATGGGGTGTCTTTGGAACGTTTTTTCACCGGCCGACTCCAAAAACAGCGATTCCCCATCTCAGCCCAAAAAGCAGGTAGAACAACTTTTGTGGTGTCTTTCAGCTGCCTAGCGGAGCAATGTAAAAACTACCAGAGAACTCCTTGCTGGCACCTTCCCCGGTGGAGTTGTGCATGGGGTGTGTTTGGAACGTTTTTTCACCGGCTTAGGCAAGAAGTCAGCGGTTCCCCATCTCAGCCCAGAAAGCAGGTAGAACAACTTTTGTGGTGTCTTTCAGCTGCCTAGCGGAGCAATGTAAAAACTACCAGAGAACTCCTTGCTGGCACCTTCCCCGGTGGAGTTGTGCATGGGGTGTCTTTGGAACGTTTTTTCACCGGCTTAGGCAAAAAGTCAGCGGTTCCCCATCTCAGCCCAGAAAGCAGGTAGAACAACTTTTGTGGTGTCTTTCAGCTGCCTAGCGGATCAATGTAAAAACTACCAGAGAACTCCTTGCTGGCACCTTCCCCGGTGGAGTTGTGCATGGGGTGTCTTTGGAACGTTTTTTCACCGGCCGACTCCAAAAACAGCGATTCCCCATCTCAGCCCAAAAAGCAGGTAGAACAACTTTTGTGGTGTCTTTCAGCTGCCTAGCGGAGCAATGTAAAAACTACCAGAGAACTCCTTGCTGGCACCTTCCCCGGTGGAGTTGTGCATGGGGTGTGTTTGGAACGTTTTTTCACCGGCTTAGGCAAGAAGTCAGCGGTTCCCCATCTCAGCCCAGAAAGCAGGTAGAACAACTTTTGTGGTGTCTTTCAGCTGCCTAGCGGAGCAATGTAAAAACTACCAGAGAACTCCTTGCTGGCACCTTCCCCGGTGGAGTTGTGCATGGGGTGTCTTTGGAACGTTTTTTCACCGGCTTAGGCAAATAGTCAGCGGTTCCCCATCTCGGCCCAAAAAGCAGGTAGAACAACTTTTGTGGTGTCTTTCAGCTGCCTAGCGGATCAATGTAAAAACTACCAGAGAACTCCTTGCTGGCACCTTCCCCGGTGGAGTTGTGCATGGGGTGTCTTTGGAACGTTTTTTCACCGGCCGACTCCAAAAACAGCGATTCCCCATCTCAGCCCAAAAAGCAGGTAGAACAACTTTTGTGGTGTCTTTCAGCTGCCTAGCGGATCAATGTAAAAACTACCAGAGAACTCCTTGCTGGCACCTTCCCCGGTGGAGTTGTGCATGGGGTGTCTTTGGAACATTTTTTCACCGGCTTAGTCCAAAAGTCAGCGGTTCTCCATCTCAGCCCAGAAAGCAGGTAGAACAACTTTTGTGGTGTCTTTCAGCTGCCTAGCGGAACAATGTAAAAACTACCAGAGAACTCCTTGCTGGCACCTTCCCCGGTGGAGTTGTGCATGGGGTGTCTTTGGAACCTTTTTTCACCGGCTTAGGCAAGAAGTCAGCGGTTCCCCATCTCAGCCCAGAAAGCAGGTAGAACAACTTTTGTGGTGTCTTTCAGCTGCCTAGCGGAGCAATGTAAAAACTACCAGAGAACTCCTTGCTGGCACCTTCCCCGGTGGAGTTGTGCATGGGGTGTGTTTGGAACGTTTTTTCACCGGCTTAGGCAAAAAGTCAGCGGTTCCCCATCTCGGCCCAGAAAGCAGGTAGAACAACTTTTGTGGTGTCTTTCAGCTGCCTAGCGGAGCAATGTAAAAACTACCAGAGAACTCCTTGCTGGCACCTTCCCCGGTGGAGTTGTGCATGGGGTGTCTTTGGAACGTTTTTTCACCGGCTTAGGCAAAAAGTCAGCGGTTCCCCATCTCGGCCCAGAAAGCAGGTAGAACAACTTTTGTGGTGTCTTTCAGCTGCCTAGCGGATCAATGTAAAAACTACCAGAGAACTCCTTGCTGGCACCTTCCCCGGTGGAGTTGTGCATGGGGTGTGTTTGGAACCTTTTTTCACCGGCTTAGGCAAAAAGTCAGCGGTTCCCCATCTCGGCCCAGAAAGCAGGTAGAACAACTTTATGGTGTCTTTCAGCTGCCTAGCGGAGCAATGTAAAAACTACCAGAGAACTCCTTGCTGGCACCTTCCCCGGCGGAGTTGTGCATGTGGGGTATTTGGAGCGTTTTGTCGCCGGCCGACTCCAAAAGTCAGCGGTTCCCCATCTCGGCCCAGAAAGCAGGTAGAACAACTTTTGTGGTGTCTTTCAGCTGCCTAGCGGAGCAATGTAAAAACTACCAGAGAACTCCTTGCTGGCACCTTCCCCGGGGGAGTTGTGCATGTGGGGTATTTGGAGCGTTTTGTCGCCGGCCGACTCCAAAAGTCAGCGGTTCCCCATCTCGGCCCAGAAAGCAGGTAGAACAACTTTTGTGGTGTCTTTCAGCTGCCTAGTGGAGCAATGTAAAAACTACCAGAGAACTCCTTGCTGGCACCTTCCCCGGTGGAGTTGTGCATGGGGTGTGTTTGGAACGTTTTTTCACCGGCTTAGGCAAGAAGTCAGCGGTTCCCCATCTCGGCCCAGAAAGCAGGTAGAACAACTTTTGTGGTGTCTTTCAGCTGCCTAGCAGAGCAATGTAAAAACTACCAGAGAACTCCTTGCTGGCACCTTCCCCGGTGGAGTTGTGCATGGGGTGTGTTTGGAACGTTTTTTCACCGGCTTAGGCAAGAAGTCAGCGGTTCCCCATCTCGGCCCAGAAAGCAGGTAGAACAACTTTTGTGGTGTCTTTCAGCTGCCTAGCGGAGCAATGTAAAAACTACCAGAGAACTCCTTGCTGGCACCTTCCCCGGTGGAGTTGTGCATGGGGTGTCTTTGGAACCTTTTTTCACCGGCTTAGGCAAAAAGTCAGCGGTTCCCCATCTCAGCCCAGAAAGCAGGTAGAACAACTTTTGTGGTGTCTTTCAGCTGCCTAGCGGATCAATGTAAAAACTACCAGAGAACTCCTTGCTGGCACCTTCCCCGGTGGAGTTGTGCATGGGGTGTGTTTGGAACGGTTTTTCACCGGCTTAGGCAAAAAGTCAGCAGTTCCCCATCTCAGCCCAGAAAGCAGGTAGAACAACTTTTGGGGTGTCTTTCAGCTGCCTAGCGGAGCAATGTAAAAACTACCAGAGAACTCCTTGCTGGCACCTTCCCCGGTGGAGTTGTGCATGGGGTGTCTTTGGAACCTTTTTTCACCGGCTTAGGCAAAAAGTCAGCGGTTCCCCATCTCGGCCCAGAAAGCAGGTAGAACAACTTTATGGTGTCTTTCAGCTGCCTAGCGGAGCAATGTAAAAACTACCAGAGAACTCCTTGCTGGCACCTTCCCCGGCGGAGTTGTGCATGTGGGGTATTTGGAGCGTTTTGTCGCCGGCCGACTCCAAAAGTCAGCGGTTCCCCATCTCGGCCCAGAAAGCAGGTAGAACAACTTTTGTGGTGTCTTTCAGCTGCCTAGCGGAGCAATGTAAAAACTACCAGAGAACTCCTTGCTGGCACCTTCCCCGGTGGAGTTGTGCATGGGGTGTCTTTGGAACCTTTTTTCACCGGCTTAGGCAAAAAGTCAGCAGTTCCCCATCTCGGCCCAGAAAGCAGGTAGAACAACTTTTGTGGTGTCTTTCAGCTGCCTAGCGGAACAATGTAAAAACTACCAGAGAACTCCTTGCTGGCACCTTCCCCGGTGGAGTTGTGCATGGGGTGTCTTTGGAACGTTTTTTCACCGGCTTAGGCAAGAAGTCAGCGGTTCCCCATCTCGGCCCAGAAAGCAGGTAGAACAACTTTTGTGGTGTCTTTCAGCTGCCTAGCGGAGCAATGTAAAAACTACCAGAGAACTCCTTGCTGGCACCTTCCCCGGTGGAGTTGTGCATGGGGTGTCTTTGGAACCTTTTTTCACCGGCTTAGTCAAAAAGTCAGCGGTTCCCCATCTCGGCCCAGAAAGCAGGTAGAACAACTTTTGTGGTGTCTTTCAGCTGCCTAGCGGAGCAATGTAAAAACTACCAGAGAACTCCTTGCTGGCACCTTCCCCGGTGGAGTTGTGCATGGGGTGTGTTTGGAACGTTTTTTCACCGGCCGACTCCAAAAACAGCGATTCCCCATCTCAGCCCAAAAAGCAGGTAGAACAACTTTTGTGGTGTCTTTCAGCTGCCTAGCGGAGCAATGTAAAAACTACCAGAGAACTCCTTGCTGGCACCTTCCCCGGTGGAGTTGTGCATGGGGTGTGTTTGGAACGTTTTTTCACCGGCTTAGGCAAGAAGTCAGCGGTTCCCCATCTCAGCCCAGAAAGCAGGTAGAACAACTTTTGTGGTGTCTTTCAGCTGCCTAGCGGAGCAATGTAAAAACTACCAGAGAACTCCTTGCTGGCACCTTCCCCGGTGGAGTTGTGCATGGGGTGTCTTTGGAACGTTTTTTCACCGGCTTAGGCAAAAAGTCAGCGGTTCCCCATCTCGGCCCAAAAAGCAGGTAGAACAACTTTTGTGGTGTCTTTCAGCTGCCTAGCGGATCAATGTAAAAACTACCAGAGAACTCCTTGCTGGCACCTTCCCCGGTGGAGTTGTGCATGGGGTGTGTTTGGAACGTTTTTTCACCGGCCGACTCCAAAAACAGCGATTCCCCATCTCAGCCCAAAAAGCAGGTAGAACAACTTTTGTGGTGTCTTTCAGCTGCCTAGTGGAGCAATGTAAAAACTACCAGAGAACTCCTTGCTGGCACCTTCCCCGGTGGAGTTGTGCATGGGGTGTGTTTGGAACGTTTTTTCACCGGCTTAGGCAAGAAGTCAGCGGTTCCCCATCTCAGCCCAGAAAGCAGGTAGAACAACTTTTGTGGTGTCTTTCAGCTGCCTAGTGGAGCAATGTAAAAACTACCAGAGAACTCCTTGCTGGCACCTTCCCCGGTGGAGTTGTGCATGGGGTGTCTTTGGAACGTTTTTTCACCGGCTTAGGCAAAAAGTCAGCGGTTCCCCATCTCGGCCCAAAAAGCAGGTAGAACAACTTTTGTGGTGTCTTTCAGCTGCCTAGCGGATCAATGTAAAAACTACCAGAGAACTCCTTGCTGGCACCTTCCCCGGTGGAGTTGTGCATGGGGTGTCTTTGGAACGTTTTTTCACCGGCCGACTCCAAAAACAGCGATTCCCCATCTCAGCCCAAAAAGCAGGTAGAACAACTTTTGTGGTGTCTTTCAGCTGCCTAGCGGATCAATGTAAAAACTACCAGAGAACTCCTTGCTGGCACCTTCCCCGGTGGAGTTGTGCATGGGGTGTGTTTGGAACGTTTTTTCACCGGCCGACTCCAAAAACAGCGGTTCCCCATCTCGGCCCAGAAAGCAGGTAGAACAACTTTTGTGGTGTCTTTCAGCTGCCTAGCGGAACAATGTAAAAACTACCAGAGAACTCCTTGCTGGCACCTTCCCCGGTGGAGTTGTGCATGGGGTGTCTTTGGAACGTTTTTTCACCGGCTTAGGCAAGAAGTCAGCGGTTCCCCATCTCGGCCCAGAAAGCAGGTAGAACAACTTTTGTGGTGTCTTTCAGCTGCCTAGCGGAGCAATGTAAAAACTACCAGAGAACTCCTTGCTGGCACCTTCCCCGGTGGAGTTGTGCATGGGGTGTCTTTGGAACGTTTTTTCACCGGCTTAGGCAAGAAGTCAGCGGTTCCCCATCTCGGCCCAAAAAGCAGGTAGAACAACTTTTGTGGTGTCTTTCAGCTGCCTAGCGGAGCAATGTAAAAACTACCAGAGAACTCCTTGCTGGCACCTTCCCCGGTGGAGTTGTGCATGGGGTGTGTTTGGAACGTTTTTTCACCGGCTTAGGCAAAAAGTCAGCGGTTCCCCATCTCGGCCCAGAAAGCAGGTAGAACAACTTTTGTGGTGTCTTTCAGCTGCCTAGCGGAGCAATGTAAAAACTACCAGAGAACTCCTTGCTGGCACCTTCCCCGGTGGAGTTGTGCATGGGGTGTCTTTGGAACGTTTTTTCACCGGCTTAGGCAAAAAGTCAGCGGTTCCCCATCTCAGCCCAGAAAGCAGGTAGAACAACTTTTGTGGTGTCTTTCAGCTGCCTAGCGGAGCAATGTAAAAACTACCAGAGAACTCCTTGCTGGCACCTTCCCCGGTGGAGTTGTGCATGGGGTGTGTTTGGAAACTTTTTTCACCGGCTTAGGCAAAAAGTCAGCGGTTCCCCATCTCGGCCCAGAAAGCAGGTAGAACAACTTTATGGTGTCTTTCAGCTGCCTAGCGGAGCAATGTAAAAACTACCAGAGAACTCCTTGCTGGCACCTTCCCCGGCGGAGTTGTGCATGTGGGGTATTTGGAGCGTTTTGTCGCCGGCCGACTCCAAAAGTCAGCGGTTCCCCATCTCGGCCCAGAAAGCAGGTAGAACAACTTTTGTGGTGTCTTTCAGCTGCCTAGCGGAGCAATGTAAAAACTACCAGAGAACTCCTTTCTGGCACCTTCCCCGGTGGAGTTGTGCATGGGGTGTGTTTGGAACGTTTTTTCACCGGCTTAGGCAAGAAGTCAGCGGTTCCCCATCTCGGCCCAGAAAGCAGGTAGAACAACTTTTGTGGTGTCTTTCAGCTGCCTAGCGGAGCAATGTAAAAACTACCAGAGAACTCCTTGCTGGCACCTTCCCCGGTGGAGTTGTGCATGGGGTGTGTTTGGAACGTTTTTTCACCGGCTTAGGCAAGAAGTCAGCGGTTCCCCATCTCGGCCCAGAAAGCAGGTAGAACAACTTTTGTGGTGTCTTTCAGCTGCCTAGCAGAGCAATGTAAAAACTACCAGAGAACTCCTTGCTGGCACCTTCCCCGGTGGAGTTGTGCATGGGGTGTCTTTGGAACCTTTTTTCAACGGCTTAGGCAAGAAGTCAGCGGTTCCCCATCTCGGCCCAGAAAGCAGGTAGAACAACTTTTGTGGTGTCTTTCAGCTGCCTAGCGGAGCAATGTAAAAACTACCAGAGAACTCCTTGCTGGCACCTTCCCCGGTGGAGTTGTGCATGGGGTGTCTTTGGAACCTTTTTTCACCGGCTTAGGCAAAAAGTCAGCGGTTCCCCATCTCAGCCCAGAAAGCAGGTAGAACAACTTTTGTGGTGTCTTTCAGCTGCCTAGCGGATCAATGTAAAAACTACCAGAGAACTCCTTGCTGGCACCTTCCCCGGTGGAGTTGTGCATGGGGTGTGTTTGGAACGTTTTTTCACCGGCTTAGGCAAAAAGTCAGCAGTTCCCCATCTCGGCCCAGAAAGCAGGTAGAACAACTTTTGGGGTGTCTTTCAGCTGCCTAGCGGAGCAATGTAAAAACTACCAGAGAACTCCTTGCTGGCACCTTCCCCGGTGGAGTTGTGCATGGGGTGTGTTTGGAACCTTTTTTCACCGGCTTAGGCAAAAAGTCAGCGGTTCCCCATCTCGGCCCAGAAAGCAGGTAGAACAACTTTATGGTGTCTTTCAGCTGCCTAGCGGAGCAATGTAAAAACTACCAGAGAACTCCTTGCTGGCACCTTCCCCGGCGGAGTTGTGCATGTGGGGTATTTGGAGCGTTTTGTCGCCGGCCGACTCCAAAAGTCAGCGGTTCCCCATCTCGGCCCAGAAAGCAGGTAGAACAACTTTTGTGGTGTCTTTCAGCTGCCTAGCGGAGCAATGTAAAAACTACCAGAGAACTCCTTGCTGGCACCTTCCCCGGTGGAGTTGTGCATGGGGTGTCTTTGGAACCTTTTTTCACCGGCTTAGGCAAAAAGTCAGCAGTTCCCCATCTCAGCCCAGAAAGCAGGTAGAACAACTTTTGGGGTGTCTTTCAGCTGCCTAGCGGAGCAATGTAAAAACTACCAGAGAACTCCTTTCTGGCACCTTCCCCGGTGGAGTTGTGCATGGGGTGTGTTTGGAACGTTTTTTCACCGGCTTAGGCAAGAAGTCAGCGGTTCCCCATCTCGGCCCAGAAAGCAGGTAGAACAACTTTTGTGGTGTCTTTCAGCTGCCTAGCGGAGCAATGTAAAAACTACCAGAGAACTCCTTGCTGGCACCTTCCCCGGTGGAGTTGTGCATGGGGTGTGTTTGGAACGTTTTTTCACCGGCTTAGGCAAGAAGTCAGCGGTTCCCCATCTCGGCCCAGAAAGCAGGTAGAACAACTTTTGTGGTGTCTTTCAGCTGCCTAGCGGAGCAATGTAAAAACTACCAGAGAACTCCTTGCTGGCACCTTCCCCGGTGGAGTTGTGCATGGGGTGTGTTTGGAACGTTTTTTCACCGGCTTAGGCAAGAAGTCAGCGGTTCCCCATCTCGGCCCAGAAAGCAGGTAGAACAACTTTTGGGGTGTCTTTCAGCTGCCTAGCGGAGCAATGTAAAAACTACCAGAGAACTCCTTGCTGGCACCTTCCCCGGTGGAGTTGTGCATGGGGTGTCTTTGGAACGTTTTTTCACCGGCTTAGGCAAGAAGTCAGCGGTTCCCCATCTCGGCCCAGAAAGCAGGTAGAACAACTTTTGTGGTGTCTTTCAGCTGCCTAGCAGAGCAATGTAAAAACTACCAGAGAACTCCTTGCTGGCACCTTCCCCGGTGGAGTTGTGCATGGGGTGTGTTTGGAACCTTTTTTCACCGGCTTAGGCAAGAAGTCAGCGGTTCCCCATCTCGGCCCAGAAAGCAGGTAGAACAACTTTTGGGGTGTCTTTCAGCTGCCTAGCGGAGCAATGTAAAAACTACCAGAGAACTCCTTGCTGGCACCTTCCCCGGGGGAATTGTGCATGGGGTGTCTTTGGAACGTTTTTTCACCGGCTTAGGCAAAAAGTCAGCAGTTCCCCATCTCAGCCCAGAAAGCAGGTAGAACAACTTTTGGGGTGTCTTTCAGCTGCCTAGCGGAGCAATGTAAAAACTACCAGAGAACTCCTTGCTGGCACCTTCCCCGGTGGAGTTGTGCATGGGGTGTGTTTGGAACGTTTTTTCACCGGCTTAGGCAAAAAGTCAGCGGTTCCCCATCTCGGCCCAGAAAGCAGGTAGAACAACTTTATGGTGTCTTTCAGCTGCCTAGCGGAGCAATGTAAAAACTACCAGAGAACTCCTTGCTGGCACCTTCCCCGGTGGAGTTGTGCATGTGGGGTATTTGGAGCGTTTTGTCGCCGGCCGACTCCAAAAGTCAGCGGTTCCCCATCTCGGCCCAGAAAGCAGGTAGAACAACTTTTGTGGTGTCTTTCAGCTGCCTAGCGGAGCAATGTAAAAACTACCAGAGAACTCCTTGCTGGCACCTTCCCCGGTGGAGTTGTGCATGGGGTGTCTTTGGAACCTTTTTTCACCGGCCGACTCCAAAAACAGCGATTCCCCATCTCAGCCCAGAAAGCAGGTATAACAACTTTTGGGGTGTCTTTCAGCTGCCTAGCGGAGCAATGTAAAAACTACCAGAGAACTCCTTGCTGGCACCTTCCCCGGTGGAGTTGTGCATGGGGTGTGTTTGGAACGTTTTTTCACCGGCTTAGTCAAAAAGTCAGCGGTTCCCCATCTCGGCCCAGAAAGCAGGTAGAACAACTTTTGTGGTGTCTTTCAGCTGCCTAGCGGAGCAATGTAAAAACTACCAGAGAACTCCTTGCTGGCACCTTCCCCGGTGGAGTTGTGCATGGGGTGTGTTTGGAACGTTTTTTCACCGGCCGACTCCAAAAACAGCGATTCCCCATCTCGGCCCAAAAAGCAGGTAGAACAACTTTTGTGGTGTCTTTCAGCTGCCTAGCGGAGCAATGTAAAAACTACCAGAGAACTCCTTGCTGGCACCTTCCCCGGTGGAGTTGTGCATGGGGTGTCTTTGGAACATTTTTTCACCGGCTTAGTCCAAAAGTCAGCGGTTCTCCATCTCAGCCCAGAAAGCAGGTAGAACAACTTTTGTGGTGTCTTTCAGCTGCCTAGCGGAGCAATGTAAAAACTACCAGAGAACTCCTTGCTGGCACCTTCCCCGGTGGAGTTGTGCATGGGGTGTGTTTGGAACGTTTTTTCACCGGCTTAGGCAAAAAGTCAGCGGTTCCCCATCTCAGCCCAGAAAGCAGGTAGAACAACTTTTGTGGTGTCTTTCAGCTGCCTAGCGGAGCAATGTAAAAACTACCAGAGAACTCCTTGCTGGCACCTTCCCCGGTGGAGTTGTGCATGGGGTGTGTTTGGAACGTTTTTTCACCGGCCGACTCCAAAAACAGCGATTCCCCATCTCAGCCCAGAAAGCAGGTAGAACAACTTTTGGGGTGTCTTTCAGCTGCCTAGCGGAGCAATGTAAAAACTACCAGAGAACTCCTTGCTGGCACCTTCCCCGGTGGAGTTGTGCATGGGGTGTCTTTGGAACGTTTTTTCACCGGCTTAGTCAAAAAGTCAGCGGTTCCCCATCTCGGCCCAGAAAGCAGGTAGAACAACTTTTGTGGTGTCTTTCAGCTGCCTAGCGGAGCAATGTAAAAACTACCAGAGAACTCCTTGCTGGCACCTTCCCCGGTGGAGTTGTGCATGGGGTGTCTTTGGAACCTTTTTTCACCGGCTTAGGCAAAAAGTCAGCGGTTCCCCATCTCAGCCCAGAAAGCAGGTAGAACAACTTTTGGGGTGTCTTTCAGCTGCCTAGCGGAGCAATGTAAAAACTACCAGAGAACTCCTTTCTGGCACCTTCCCCGGTGGAGTTGTGCATGGGGTGTGTTTGGAACGTTTTTTCACCGGCTTAGGCAAGAAGTCAGCGGTTCCCCATCTCGGCCCAGAAAGCAGGTAGAACAACTTTTGTGGTGTCTTTCAGCTGCCTAGCGGAGCAATGTAAAAACTACCAGAGAACTCCTTGCTGGCACCTTCCCCGGTGGAGTTGTGCATGGGGTGTGTTTGGAACGTTTTTTCACCGGCTTAGGCAAGAAGTCAGCGGTTCCCCATCTCGGCCCAGAAAGCAGGTAGAACAACTTTTGGGGTGTCTTTCAGCTGCCTAGCGGAGCAATGTAAAAACTACCAGAGAACTCCTTGCTGGCACCTTCCCCGGTGGAGTTGTGCATGGGGTGTGTTTGGAACGTTTTTTCACCGGCTTAGGCAAGAAGTCAGCGGTTCCCCATCTCGGCCCAGAAAGCAGGTAGAACAACTTTTGTGGTGTCTTTCAGCTGCCTAGCAGAGCAATGTAAAAACTACCAGAGAACTCCTTGCTGGCACCTTCCCCGGTGGAGTTGTGCATGGGGTGTGTTTGGAACCTTTTTTCACCGGCTTAGGCAAGAAGTCAGCGGTTCCCCATCTCAGCCCAGAAAGCAGGTAGAACAACTTTTGGGGTGTCTTTCAGCTGCCTAGCGGAGCAATGTAAAAACTACCAGAGAACTCCTTGCTGGCACCTTCCCCGGGGGAGTTGTGCATGGGGTGTCTTTGGAACCTTTTTTCACCGGCTTAGTCAAAAAGTCAGCAGTTCCCCATCTCAGCCCAGAAAGCAGGTAGAACAACTTTTGGGGTGTCTTTCAGCTGCCTAGCGGAGCAATGTAAAAACTACCAGAGAACTCCTTGCTGGCACCTTCCCCGGTGGAGTTGTGCATGGGGTGTTTTTGGAACGTTTTTTCACCGGCTTAGGCAAGAAGTCAGCGGTTCCCCATCTCGGCCCAGAAAGCAGGTAGAACAACTTTTGTGGTGTCTTTCAGCTGCCTAGCGGAGCAATGTAAAAACTACCAGAGAACTCCTTGCTGGCACCTTCCCCGGTGGAGTTGTGCATGGGGTGTCTTTGGAACGTTTTTTCACCGGCTTAGGCAAAAAGTCAGCGGTTCCCCATCTCGGCCCAGAAAGCAGGTAGAACAACTTTTGTGGTGTCTTTCAGCTGCCTAGCGGAGCAATGTAAAAACTACCAGAGAACTCCTTGCTGGCACCTTCCCCGGTGGAGTTGTGCATGGGGTGTCTTTGGAACCTTTTTTCACCGGCCGACTCCAAAAACAGCGATTCCCCATCTCGGCCCAAAAAGCAGGTAGAACAACTTTTGTGGTGTCTTTCAGCTGCCTAGCGGAGCAATGTAAAAACTACCAGAGAACTCCTTGCTGGCACCTTCCCCGGTGGAGTTGTGCATGGGGTGTCTTTGGAACATTTTTTCACCGGCTTAGTCCAAAAGTCAGCGGTTCTCCATCTCAGCCCAGAAAGCAGGTAGAACAACTTTTGTGGTGTCTTTCAGCTGCCTAGCGGAGCAATGTAAAAACTACCAGAGAACTCCTTGCTGGCACCTTCCCCGGTGGAGTTGTGCATGGGGTGTGTTTGGAACGTTTTTTCACCGGCTTAGGCAAAAAGTCAGCGGTTCCCCATCTCAGCCCAGAAAGCAGGTAGAACAACTTTTGGGGTGTCTTTCAGCTGCCTAGCGGAGCAATGTAAAAACTACCAGAGAACTCCTTGCTGGCACCTTCCCCGGTGGAGTTGTGCATGGGGTGTCTTTGGAACGTTTTTTCACCGGCTTAGGCAAAAAGTCAGCGGTTCCCCATCTCGGCCCAGAAAGCAGGTAGAACAACTTTATGGTGTCTTTCAGCTGCCTAGCGGAGTAATGTAAAAACTACCAGAGAACTCCTTGCTGGCACCTTCCCCGGCGGAGTTGTGCATGTGGGGTATTTGGAGCGTTTTGTCGCCGGCCGACTCCAAAAGTCAGCGGTTCCCCATCTCGGCCCAGAAAGCAGGTAGAACAACTTTTGTGGTGTCTTTCAGCTGCCTAGCGGAGCAATGTAAAAACTACCAGAGAACTCCTTGCTGGCACCTTCCCCGGGGGAGTTGTGCATGTGGGGTATTTGGAACGTTTTGTCGCCGGCCGACTCCAAAAGTCAGCTGTTCCCCATCTCGGCCCAGAAAGCAGGTAGAACAACTTTTGTGGTGTCTTTCAGCTGCCTAGCGGAGCAATGTAAAAACTACCAGAGAACTCCTTGCTGGCACCTTCCCCGGTGGAGTTGTGCATGGGGTGTCTTTGGAACCTTTTTTCACCGGCTTAGGCAAGAAGTCAGCGGTTCCCCATCTCGGCCCAGAAAGCAGGTAGAACAACTTTTGTGGTGTCTTTCAGCTGCCTAGCGGAGCAATGTAAAAACTACCAGAGAACTCCTTGCTGGCACCTTCCCCGGTGGAGTTGTGCATGGGGTGTCTTTGGAACGTTTTTTCACCGGCCGACTCCAAAAACAGCGATTCCCCATCTCGGCCCAGAAAGCAGGTAGAACAACTTTTGTGGTGTCTTTCAGCTGCCTAGCGGAGCAATGTAAAAACTACCAGAGAACTCCTTGCTGGCACCTTCCCCGGTGGAGTTGTGCATGGGGTGTCTTTGGAACCTTTTTTCACCGGCTTAGGCAAAAAGTCAGCGGTTCCCCATCTCGGCCCAAAAAGCAGGTAGAACAACTTTTGTGGTGTCTTTCAGCTGCCTAGCGGAACAATGTAAAAACTACCAGAGAACTCCTTGCTGGCACCTTCCCCGGTGGAGTTGTGCATGGGGTGTCTTTGGAACCTTTTTTCACCGGCTTAGGCAAGAAGTCAGCGGTTCCCCATCTCAGCCCAGAAAGCAGGTAGAACAACTTTTGGGGTGTCTTTCAGCTGCCTAGTGGAGCAATGTAAAAACTACCAGAGAACTCCTTGCTGGCACCTTCCCCGGTGGAGTTGTGCATGGGGTGTGTTTGGAACGTTTTTTCACCGGCCGACTCCAAAAACAGCGATTCCCCATCTCGGCCCAGAAAGCAGGTAGAACAACTTTTGTGGTGTCTTTCAGCTGCCTAGCGGAACAATGTAAAAACTACCAGAGAACTCCTTGCTGGCACCTTCCCCGGTGGAGTTGTGCATGGGGTGTCTTTGGAACGTTTTTTCACCGGCTTAGGCAAGAAGTCAGCGGTTCCCCATCTCGGCCCAGAAAGCAGGTAGAACAACTTTTGTGGTGTCTTTCAGCTGCCTAGCGGAGCAATGTAAAAACTACCAGAGAACTCCTTGCTGGCACCTTCCCCGGTGGAGTTGTGCATGGGGTGTGTTTGGAACGTTTTTTCACCGGCTTAGTCAAAAAGTCAGCGGTTCCCCATCTCGGCCCAGAAAGCAGGTAGAACAACTTTTGTGGTGTCTTTCAGCTGCCTAGCGGAGCAATGTAAAAACTACCAGAGAACTCCTTGCTGGCACCTTCCCCGGTGGAGTTGTGCATGGGGTGTGTTTGGAACGTTTTTTCACCGGCCGACTCCAAAAACAGCGATTCCCCATCTCAGCCCAAAAAGCAGGTAGAACAACTTTTGTGGTGTCTTTCAGCTGCCTAGCGGAGCAATGTAAAAACTACCAGAGAACTCCTTGCTGGCACCTTCCCCGGTGGAGTTGTGCATGGGGTGTGTTTGGAACGTTTTTTCACCGGCTTAGGCAAGAAGTCAGCGGTTCCCCATCTCGGCCCAGAAAGCAGGTAGAACAACTTTTGTGGTGTCTTTCAGCTGCCTAGCGGAGCAATGTAAAAACTACCAGAGAACTCCTTGCTGGCACCTTCCCCGGTGGAGTTGTGCATGGGGTGTTTTTGGAACGTTTTTTCACCGGCTTAGGCAAAAAGTCAGCGGTTCCCCATCTCGGCCCAGAAAGCAGGTAGAACAACTTTATGGTGTCTTTCAGCTGCCTAGCGGAGTAATGTAAAAACTACCAGAGAACTCCTTGATGGCACCTTCCCCGGCGGAGTTGTGCATGTGGGGTATTTGGAGCGTTTTGTCGCCGGCCGACTCCAAAAGTCAGCGGTTCCCCATCTCGGCCCAGAAAGCAGGTAGAACAACTTTTGTGGTGTCTTTCAGCTGCCTAGTGGAGCAATGTAAAAACTACCAGAGAACTCCTTGCTGGCACCTTCCCCGGGGGAGTTGTGCATGTGGGGTATTTGGAACGTTTTGTCGCCGGCCGACTTCAAAAGTCAGCGGTTCCCCATCTCGGCCCAGAAAGCAGGTAGAACAACTTTTGTGGTGTCTTTCAGCTGCCTAGCGGAGCAATGTAAAAACTACCAGAGAACTCCTTGCTGGCACCTTCCCCGGTGGAGTTGTGCATGGGGTGTGTTTGGAACGTTTTTTCACCGGCTTAGGCAAAAAGTCAGCGGTTCCCCATCTCAGCCCAGAAAGCAGGTAGAACAACTTTTGTGGTGTCTTTCAGCTGCCTAGCGGAGCAATGTAAAAACTACCAGAGAACTCCTTGCTGGCACCTTCCCCGGTGGAGTTGTGCATGGGGTGTCTTTGGAACGTTTTTTCACCGGCTTAGTCAAAAAGTCAGCGGTTCCCCATCTCGGCCCAGAAAGCAGGTAGAACAACTTTTGTGGTGTCTTTCAGCTGCCTAGCGGAGCAATGTAAAAACTACCAGAGAACTCCTTGCTGGCACCTTCCCCGGTGGAGTTGTGCATGGGGTGTCTTTGGAACCTTTTTTCACCGGCTTAGGCAAAAAGTCAGCGGTTCCCCATCTCAGCCCAGAAAGCAGGTAGAACAACTTTTGGGGTGTCTTTCAGCTGCCTAGCGGAGCAATGTAAAAACTACCAGAGAACTCCTTTCTGGCACCTTCCCCGGTGGAGTTGTGCATGGGGTGTGTTTGGAACGTTTTTTCACCGGCTTAGGCAAGAAGTCAGCGGTTCCCCATCTCGGCCCAGAAAGCAGGTAGAACAACTTTTGTGGTGTCTTTCAGCTGCCTAGCGGAGCAATGTAAAAACTACCAGAGAACTCCTTGCTGGCACCTTCCCCGGTGGAGTTGTGCATGGGGTGTGTTTGGAACGTTTTTTCACCGGCTTAGGCAAGAAGTCAGCGGTTCCCCATCTCGGCCCAGAAAGCAGGTAGAACAACTTTTGGGGTGTCTTTCAGCTGCCTAGCGGAGCAATGTAAAAACTACCAGAGAACTCCTTGCTGGCACCTTCCCCGGTGGAGTTGTGCATGGGGTGTGTTTGGAACGTTTTTTCACCGGCTTAGGCAAGAAGTCAGCGGTTCCCCATCTCGGCCCAGAAAGCAGGTAGAACAACTTTTGTGGTGTCTTTCAGCTGCCTAGCAGAGCAATGTAAAAACTACCAGAGAACTCCTTGCTGGCACCTTCCCCGGTGGAGTTGTGCATGGGGTGTGTTTGGAACCTTTTTTCACCGGCTTAGGCAAGAAGTCAGCGGTTCCCCATCTCAGCCCAGAAAGCAGGTAGAACAACTTTTGGGGTGTCTTTCAGCTGCCT
The DNA here is from genome assembly GCF_963210335.1 of Falco punctatus. Taxonomy (NCBI): domain Eukaryota; kingdom Metazoa; phylum Chordata; class Aves; order Falconiformes; family Falconidae; genus Falco; species Falco punctatus. The sequence goes on from NW_027660051.1 coordinate 288,892, forward strand.
AGCGGAGCAATGTAAAAACTACCAGAGAACTCCTTGCTGGCACCTTCCCCGGGGGAGTTGTGCATGGGGTGTCTTTGGAACCTTTTTTCACCGGCTTAGTCAAAAAGTCAGCAGTTCCCCATCTCAGCCCAGAAAGCAGGTAGAACAACTTTTGGGGTGTCTTTCAGCTGCCTAGCGGAGCAATGTAAAAACTACCAGAGAACTCCTTGCTGGCACCTTCCCCGGTGGAGTTGTGCATGGGGTGTTTTTGGAACGTTTTTTCACCGGCTTAGGCAAGAAGTCAGCGGTTCCCCATCTCGGCCCAGAAAGCAGGTAGAACAACTTTTGTGGTGTCTTTCAGCTGCCTAGCGGAGCAATGTAAAAACTACCAGAGAACTCCTTGCTGGCACCTTCCCCGGTGGAGTTGTGCATGGGGTGTCTTTGGAACGTTTTTTCACCGGCTTAGGCAAAAAGTCAGCGGTTCCCCATCTCGGCCCAGAAAGCAGGTAGAACAACTTTTGTGGTGTCTTTCAGCTGCCTAGCGGAGCAATGTAAAAACTACCAGAGAACTCCTTGCTGGCACCTTCCCCGGTGGAGTTGTGCATGGGGTGTCTTTGGAACCTTTTTTCACCGGCCGACTCCAAAAACAGCGATTCCCCATCTCGGCCCAAAAAGCAGGTAGAACAACTTTTGTGGTGTCTTTCAGCTGCCTAGCGGAGCAATGTAAAAACTACCAGAGAACTCCTTGCTGGCACCTTCCCCGGTGGAGTTGTGCATGGGGTGTCTTTGGAACGTTTTTTCACCGGCTTAGGCAAGAAGTCAGCGGTTCCCCATCTCAGCCCAGAAAGCAGGTAGAACAACTTTTGGGGTGTCTTTCAGCTGCCTAGCGGAGCAATGTAAAAACTACCAGAGAACTCCTTGCTGGCACCTTCCCCGGGGGAGTTGTGCATGGGGTGTCTTTGGAACCTTTTTTCACCGGCTTAGTCAAAAAGTCAGCAGTTCCCCATCTCAGCCCAGAAAGCAGGTAGAACAACTTTTGGGGTGTCTTTCAGCTGCCTAGCGGAGCAATGTAAAAACTACCAGAGAACTCCTTGCTGGCACCTTCCCCGGTGGAGTTGTGCATGGGGTGTTTTTGGAACGTTTTTTCACCGGCTTAGGCAAGAAGTCAGCGGTTCCCCATCTCGGCCCAGAAAGCAGGTAGAACAACTTTTGTGGTGTCTTTCAGCTGCCTAGCGGAGCAATGTAAAAACTACCAGAGAACTCCTTGCTGGCACCTTCCCCGGTGGAGTTGTGCATGGGGTGTCTTTGGAACGTTTTTTCACCGGCTTAGGCAAAAAGTCAGCGGTTCCCCATCTCGGCCCAGAAAGCAGGTAGAACAACTTTTGTGGTGTCTTTCAGCTGCCTAGCGGAGCAATGTAAAAACTACCAGAGAACTCCTTGCTGGCACCTTCCCCGGTGGAGTTGTGCATGGGGTGTCTTTGGAACCTTTTTTCACCGGCCGACTCCAAAAACAGCGATTCCCCATCTCGGCCCAAAAAGCAGGTAGAACAACTTTTGTGGTGTCTTTCAGCTGCCTAGCGGAGCAATGTAAAAACTACCAGAGAACTCCTTGCTGGCACCTTCCCCGGTGGAGTTGTGCATGGGGTGTGTTTGGAACGTTTTTTCACCGGCTTAGGCAAAAAGTCAGCGGTTCCCCATCTCAGCCCAGAAAGCAGGTAGAACAACTTTTGGGGTGTCTTTCAGCTGCCTAGCGGAGCAATGTAAAAACTACCAGAGAACTCCTTGCTGGCACCTTCCCCGGTGGAGTTGTGCATGGGGTGTCTTTGGAACGTTTTTTCACCGGCTTAGGCAAAAAGTCAGCGGTTCCCCATCTCAGCCCAGAAAGCAGGTAGAACAACTTTTGGGGTGTCTTTCAGCTGCCTAGCGGAGCAATGTAAAAACTACCAGAGAACTCCTTGCTGGCACCTTCCCCGGTGGAGTTGTGCATGGGGTGTTTTTGGAACGTTTTTTCACCGGCTTAGGCAAGAAGTCAGCGGTTCCCCATCTCGGCCCAGAAAGCAGGTAGAACAACTTTTGTGGTGTCTTTCAGCTGCCTAGCGGAGCAATGTAAAAACTACCAGAGAACTCCTTGCTGGCACCTTCCCCGGTGGAGTTGTGCATGGGGTGTCTTTGGAACGTTTTTTCACCGGCTTAGGCAAAAAGTCAGCGGTTCCCCATCTCGGCCCAGAAAGCAGGTAGAACAACTTTTGTGGTGTCTTTCAGCTGCCTAGCGGAGCAATGTAAAAACTACCAGAGAACTCCTTGCTGGCACCTTCCCCGGTGGAGTTGTGCATGGGGTGTCTTTGGAACCTTTTTTCACCGGCCGACTCCAAAAACAGCGATTCCCCATCTCGGCCCAAAAAGCAGGTAGAACAACTTTTGTGGTGTCTTTCAGCTGCCTAGCGGAGCAATGTAAAAACTACCAGAGAACTCCTTGCTGGCACCTTCCCCGGTGGAGTTGTGCATGGGGTGTCTTTGGAACGTTTTTTCACCGGCTTAGGCAAGAAGTCAGCGGTTCCCCATCTCAGCCCAGAAAGCAGGTAGAACAACTTTTGGGGTGTCTTTCAGCTGCCTAGCGGAGCAATGTAAAAACTACCAGAGAACTCCTTGCTGGCACCTTCCCCGGGGGAGTTGTGCATGGGGTGTCTTTGGAACCTTTTTTCACCGGCTTAGTCAAAAAGTCAGCAGTTCCCCATCTCAGCCCAGAAAGCAGGTAGAACAACTTTTGGGGTGTCTTTCAGCTGCCTAGCGGAGCAATGTAAAAACTACCAGAGAACTCCTTGCTGGCACCTTCCCCGGTGGAGTTGTGCATGGGGTGTTTTTGGAACGTTTTTTCACCGGCTTAGGCAAGAAGTCAGCGGTTCCCCATCTCGGCCCAGAAAGCAGGTAGAACAACTTTTGTGGTGTCTTTCAGCTGCCTAGCGGAGCAATGTAAAAACTACCAGAGAACTCCTTGCTGGCACCTTCCCCGGTGGAGTTGTGCATGGGGTGTCTTTGGAACGTTTTTTCACCGGCTTAGGCAAAAAGTCAGCGGTTCCCCATCTCGGCCCAGAAAGCAGGTAGAACAACTTTTGTGGTGTCTTTCAGCTGCCTAGCGGAGCAATGTAAAAACTACCAGAGAACTCCTTGCTGGCACCTTCCCCGGTGGAGTTGTGCATGGGGTGTCTTTGGAACCTTTTTTCACCGGCCGACTCCAAAAACAGCGATTCCCCATCTCGGCCCAAAAAGCAGGTAGAACAACTTTTGTGGTGTCTTTCAGCTGCCTAGCGGAGCAATGTAAAAACTACCAGAGAACTCCTTGCTGGCACCTTCCCCGGTGGAGTTGTGCATGGGGTGTGTTTGGAACGTTTTTTCACCGGCTTAGGCAAAAAGTCAGCGGTTCCCCATCTCAGCCCAGAAAGCAGGTAGAACAACTTTTGGGGTGTCTTTCAGCTGCCTAGCGGAGCAATGTAAAAACTACCAGAGAACTCCTTGCTGGCACCTTCCCCGGTGGAGTTGTGCATGGGGTGTCTTTGGAACGTTTTTTCACCGGCTTAGGCAAAAAGTCAGCGGTTCCCCATCTCGGCCCAGAAAGCAGGTAGAACAACTTTTATGGTGTCTTTCAGCTGCCTAGCGGAGTAATGTAAAAACTACCAGAGAACTCCTTGCTGGCACCTTCCCCGGCGGAGTTGTGCATGTGGGGTATTTGGAGCGTTTTGTCGCCGGCCGACTCCAAAAGTCAGCGGTTCCCCATCTCGGCCCAGAAAGCAGGTAGAACAACTTTTGTGGTGTCTTTCAGCTGCCTAGCGGAGCAATGTAAAAACTACCAGAGAACTCCTTGCTGGCACCTTCCCCGGGGGAGTTGTGCATGTGGGGTATTTGGAACGTTTTGTCGCCGGCCGACTCCAAAAGTCAGCTGTTCCCCATCTCGGCCCAGAAAGCAGGTAGAACAACTTTTGTGGTGTCTTTCAGCTGCCTAGCGGAGCAATGTAAAAACTACCAGAGAACTCCTTGCTGGCACCTTCCCCGGTGGAGTTGTGCATGGGGTGTCTTTGGAACCTTTTTTCACCGGCTTAGGCAAGAAGTCAGCGGTTCCCCATCTCGGCCCAGAAAGCAGGTAGAACAACTTTTGTGGTGTCTTTCAGCTGCCTAGCGGAGCAATGTAAAAACTACCAGAGAACTCCTTGCTGGCACCTTCCCCGGTGGAGTTGTGCATGGGGTGTCTTTGGAACGTTTTTTCACCGGCCGACTCCAAAAACAGCGATTCCCCATCTCGGCCCAGAAAGCAGGTAGAACAACTTTTGTGGTGTCTTTCAGCTGCCTAGCGGAGCAATGTAAAAACTACCAGAGAACTCCTTGCTGGCACCTTCCCCGGTGGAGTTGTGCATGGGGTGTCTTTGGAACCTTTTTTCACCGGCTTAGGCAAAAAGTCAGCGGTTCCCCATCTCGGCCCAAAAAGCAGGTAGAACAACTTTTGTGGTGTCTTTCAGCTGCCTAGCGGAACAATGTAAAAACTACCAGAGAACTCCTTGCTGGCACCTTCCCCGGTGGAGTTGTGCATGGGGTGTCTTTGGAACCTTTTTTCACCGGCTTAGGCAAGAAGTCAGCGGTTCCCCATCTCAGCCCAGAAAGCAGGTAGAACAACTTTTGGGGTGTCTTTCAGCTGCCTAGTGGAGCAATGTAAAAACTACCAGAGAACTCCTTGCTGGCACCTTCCCCGGTGGAGTTGTGCATGGGGTGTGTTTGGAACGTTTTTTCACCGGCCGACTCCAAAAACAGCGATTCCCCATCTCGGCCCAGAAAGCAGGTAGAACAACTTTTGTGGTGTCTTTCAGCTGCCTAGCGGAACAATGTAAAAACTACCAGAGAACTCCTTGCTGGCACCTTCCCCGGTGGAGTTGTGCATGGGGTGTCTTTGGAACGTTTTTTCACCGGCTTAGGCAAGAAGTCAGCGGTTCCCCATCTCGGCCCAGAAAGCAGGTAGAACAACTTTTGTGGTGTCTTTCAGCTGCCTAGCGGAGCAATGTAAAAACTACCAGAGAACTCCTTGCTGGCACCTTCCCCGGTGGAGTTGTGCATGGGGTGTGTTTGGAACGTTTTTTCACCGGCTTAGTCAAAAAGTCAGCGGTTCCCCATCTCGGCCCAGAAAGCAGGTAGAACAACTTTTGTGGTGTCTTTCAGCTGCCTAGCGGAGCAATGTAAAAACTACCAGAGAACTCCTTGCTGGCACCTTCCCCGGTGGAGTTGTGCATGGGGTGTGTTTGGAACGTTTTTTCACCGGCCGACTCCAAAAACAGCGATTCCCCATCTCAGCCCAAAAAGCAGGTAGAACAACTTTTGTGGTGTCTTTCAGCTGCCTAGCGGAGCAATGTAAAAACTACCAGAGAACTCCTTGCTGGCACCTTCCCCGGTGGAGTTGTGCATGGGGTGTGTTTGGAACGTTTTTTCACCGGCTTAGGCAAGAAGTCAGCGGTTCCCCATCTCGGCCCAGAAAGCAGGTAGAACAACTTTTGTGGTGTCTTTCAGCTGCCTAGCGGAGCAATGTAAAAACTACCAGAGAACTCCTTGCTGGCACCTTCCCCGGTGGAGTTGTGCATGGGGTGTTTTTGGAACGTTTTTTCACCGGCTTAGGCAAAAAGTCAGCGGTTCCCCATCTCGGCCCAGAAAGCAGGTAGAACAACTTTATGGTGTCTTTCAGCTGCCTAGCGGAGTAATGTAAAAACTACCAGAGAACTCCTTGATGGCACCTTCCCCGGCGGAGTTGTGCATGTGGGGTATTTGGAGCGTTTTGTCGCCGGCCGACTCCAAAAGTCAGCGGTTCCCCATCTCGGCCCAGAAAGCAGGTAGAACAACTTTTGTGGTGTCTTTCAGCTGCCTAGTGGAGCAATGTAAAAACTACCAGAGAACTCCTTGCTGGCACCTTCCCCGGGGGAGTTGTGCATGTGGGGTATTTGGAACGTTTTGTCGCCGGCCGACTTCAAAAGTCAGCGGTTCCCCATCTCGGCCCAGAAAGCAGGTAGAACAACTTTTGTGGTGTCTTTCAGCTGCCTAGCGGAGCAATGTAAAAACTACCAGAGAACTCCTTGCTGGCACCTTCCCCGGTGGAGTTGTGCATGTGGGGTATTTGGAGCGTTTTGTCGCCGGCCGACTCCAAAAGTCAGCGGTTCCCCATCTCGGCCCAGAAAGCAGGTAGAACAACTTTTGTGGTGTCTTTCAGCTGCCTAGCGGAGCAATGTAAAAACTACCAGAGAACTCCTTGCTGGCACCTTCCCCGGTGGAGTTGTGCATGGGGTGTCTTTGGAACGTTTTTTCACCGGCCGACTCCAAAAACAGCGATTCCCCATCTCGGCCCAGAAAGCAGGTAGAACAACTTTTGTGGTGTCTTTCAGCTGCCTAGCGGAGCAATGTAAAAACTACCAGAGAACTCCTTGCTGGCACCTTCCCCGGTGGAGTTGTGCATGGGGTGTCTTTGGAACCTTTTTTCACCGGCTTAGGCAAAAAGTCAGCGGTTCCCCATCTCGGCCCAAAAAGCAGGTAGAACAACTTTTGTGGTGTCTTTCAGCTGCCTAGCGGAGCAATGTAAAAACTACCAGAGAACTCCTTGCTGGCACCTTCCCCGGTGGAGTTGTGCATGGGGTGTGTTTGGAACGTTTTTTCACCGGCTTAGTCAAAAAGTCAGCGGTTCCCCATCTCGGCCCAGAAAGCAGGTAGAACAACTTTTGTGGTGTCTTTCAGCTGCCTAGCGGAGCAATGTAAAAACTACCAGAGAACTCCTTGCTGGCACCTTCCCCGGTGGAGTTGTGCATGGGGTGTGTTTGGAACGTTTTTTCACCGGCTTAGTCAAAAAGTCAGCGGTTCCCCATCTCGGCCCAGAAAGCAGGTAGAACAACTTTTGTGGTGTCTTTCAGCTGCCTAGCGGAGCAATGTAAAAACTACCAGAGAACTCCTTGCTGGCACCTTCCCCGGTGGAGTTGTGCATGGGGTGTGTTTGGAACGTTTTTTCACCGGCCGACTCCAAAAACAGCGATTCCCCATCTCAGCCCAAAAAGCAGGTAGAACAACTTTTGTGGTGTCTTTCAGCTGCCTAGCGGAGCAATGTAAAAACTACCAGAGAACTCCTTTCTGGCACCTTCCCCGGTGGAGTTGTGCATGGGGTGTGTTTGGAACGTTTTTTCACCGGCTTAGGCAAGAAGTCAGCGGTTCCCCATCTCAGCCCAGAAAGCAGGTAGAACAACTTTTGTGGTGTCTTTCAGCTGCCTAGCGGAGCAATGTAAAAACTACCAGAGAACTCCTTGCTGGCACCTTCCCCGGTGGAGTTGTGCATGGGGTGTGTTTGGAACCTTTTTTCACCGGCTTAGGCAAAAAGTCAGCGGTTCCCCATCTCGGCCCAGAAAGCAGGTAGAACAACTTTTGTGGTGTCTTTCAGCTGCCTAGCGGATCAATGTAAAAACTACCAGAGAACTCCTTGCTGGCACCTTCCCCGGTGGAGTTGTGCATGGGGTGTCTTTGGAACGTTTTTTCACCGGCTTAGGCAAGAAGTCAGCGGTTCCCCATCTCGGCCCAGAAAGCAGGTAGAACAACTTTTGTGGTGTCTTTCAGCTGCCTAGCGGAGCAATGTAAAAACTACCAGAGAACTCCTTGCTGGCACCTTCCCCGGTGGAGTTGTGCATGGGGTGTCTTTGGAACGTTTTTTCACCGGCCGACTCCAAAAACAGCGATTCCCCATCTCGGCCCAGAAAGCAGGTAGAACAACTTTTGTGGTGTCTTTCAGCTGCCTAGCGGAGCAATGTAAAAACTACCAGAGAACTCCTTGCTGGCACCTTCCCCGGTGGAGTTGTGCATGGGGTGTCTTTGGAACCTTTTTTCACCGGCTTAGTCCAAAAGTCAGCGGTTCCCGATCTCGGCCCAGAAAGCAGGTAGAACAACTTTTGTGGTGTCTTTCAGCTGCCTAGCGGAACAATGTAAAAACTACCAGAGAACTCCTTGCTGGCACCTTCCCCGGTGGAGTTGTGCATGGGGTGTCTTTGGAACGTTTTTTCACCGGCTTAGGCAAGAAGTCAGCGGTTCCCCATCTCGGCCCAGAAAGCAGGTAGAACAACTTTTGTGGTGTCTTTCAGCTGCCTAGCGGAGCAATGTAAAAACTACCAGAGAACTCCTTGCTGGCACCTTCCCCGGTGGAGTTGTGCATGGGGTGTGTTTGGAACGTTTTTTCACCGGCTTAGTCAAAAAGTCAGCGGTTCCCCATCTCGGCCCAGAAAGCAGGTAGAACAACTTTTGTGGTGTCTTTCAGCTGCCTAGCGGAGCAATGTAAAAACTACCAGAGAACTCCTTGCTGGCACCTTCCCCGGTGGAGTTGTGCATGGGGTGTCTTTGGAACGTTTTTTCACCGGCTTAGGCAAAAAGTCAGCGGTTCCCCATCTCGGCCCAGAAAGCAGGTAGAACAACTTTTGTGGTGTCTTTCAGCTGCCTAGCGGAGCAATGTAAAAACTACCAGAGAACTCCTTGCTGGCACCTTCCCCGGTGGAGTTGTGCATGGGGTGTGTTTGGAACGTTTTTTCACCGGCTTAGTCAAAAAGTCAGCGGTTCCCCATCTCGGCCCAGAAAGCAGGTAGAACAACTTTTGTGGTGTCTTTCAGCTGCCTAGCGGAGCAATGTAAAAACTACCAGAGAACTCCTTGCTGGCACCTTCCCCGGTGGAGTTGTGCATGGGGTGTGTTTGGAACGTTTTTTCACCGGCTTAGGCAAGAAGTCAGCGGTTCCCCATCTCAGCCCAGAAAGCAGGTAGAACAACTTTTGTGGTGTCTTTCAGCTGCCTAGCGGAGCAATGTAAAAACTACCAGAGAACTCCTTGCTGGCACCTTCCCCGGTGGAGTTGTGCATGGGGTGTGTTTGGAACCTTTTTTCACCGGCTTAGGCAAAAAGTCAGCGGTTCCCCATCTCGGCCCAGAAAGCAGGTAGAACAACTTTTGTGGTGTCTTTCAGCTGCCTAGCGGATCAATGTAAAAACTACCAGAGAACTCCTTGCTGGCACCTTCCCCGGTGGAGTTGTGCATGGGGTGTCTTTGGAACGTTTTTTCACCGGCTTAGGCAAGAAGTCAGCGGTTCCCCATCTCGGCCCAGAAAGCAGGTAGAACAACTTTTGTGGTGTCTTTCAGCTGCCTAGCGGAGCAATGTAAAAACTACCAGAGAACTCCTTGCTGGCACCTTCCCCGGTGGAGTTGTGCATGGGGTGTCTTTGGAACGTTTTTTCACCGGCCGACTCCAAAAACAGCGATTCCCCATCTCGGCCCAGAAAGCAGGTAGAACAACTTTTGTGGTGTCTTTCAGCTGCCTAGCGGAGCAATGTAAAAACTACCAGAGAACTCCTTGCTGGCACCTTCCCCGGTGGAGTTGTGCATGGGGTGTCTTTGGAACCTTTTTTCACCGGCTTAGTCCAAAAGTCAGCGGTTCCCGATCTCGGCCCAGAAAGCAGGTAGAACAACTTTTGTGGTGTCTTTCAGCTGCCTAGCGGAACAATGTAAAAACTACCAGAGAACTCCTTGCTGGCACCTTCCCCGGTGGAGTTGTGCATGGGGTGTCTTTGGAACGTTTTTTCACCGGCTTAGGCAAGAAGTCAGCGGTTCCCCATCTCGGCCCAGAAAGCAGGTAGAACAACTTTTGTGGTGTCTTTCAGCTGCCTAGCGGAGCAATGTAAAAACTACCAGAGAACTCCTTGCTGGCACCTTCCCCGGTGGAGTTGTGCATGGGGTGTGTTTGGAACGTTTTTTCACCGGCTTAGTCAAAAAGTCAGCGGTTCCCCATCTCGGCCCAGAAAGCAGGTAGAACAACTTTTGTGGTGTCTTTCAGCTGCCTAGCGGAGCAATGTAAAAACTACCAGAGAACTCCTTGCTGGCACCTTCCCCGGTGGAGTTGTGCATGGGGTGTGTTTGGAACGTTTTTTCACCGGCTTAGTCAAAAAGTCAGCGGTTCCCCATCTCGGCCCAGAAAGCAGGTAGAACAACTTTTGTGGTGTCTTTCAGCTGCCTAGCGGAGCAATGTAAAAACTACCAGAGAACTCCTTGCTGGCACCTTCCCCGGTGGAGTTGTGCATGGGGTGTGTTTGGAACGTTTTTTCACCGGCCGACTCCAAAAACAGCGATTCCCCATCTCAGCCCAAAAAGCAGGTAGAACAACTTTTGTGGTGTCTTTCAGCTGCCTAGCGGAGCAATGTAAAAACTACCAGAGAACTCCTTGCTGGCACCTTCCCCGGTGGAGTTGTGCATGGGGTGTGTTTGGAACGTTTTTTCACCGGCTTAGGCAAGAAGTCAGCGGTTCCCCATCTCGGCCCAGAAAGCAGGTAGAACAACTTTTGTGGTGTCTTTCAGCTGCCTAGCGGAGCAATGTAAAAACTACCAGAGAACTCCTTGCTGGCACCTTCCCCGGTGGAGTTGTGCATGGGGTGTGTTTGGAACGTTTTTTCACCGGCTTAGGCAAAAAGTCAGCGGTTCCCCATCTCGGCCCAGAAAGCAGGTAGAACAACTTTTGTGGTGTCTTTCAGCTGCCTAGCGGATCAATGTAAAAACTACCAGAGAACTCCTTGCTGGCACCTTCCCCGGTGGAGTTGTGCATGGGGTGTGTTTGGAACGTTTTTTCACCGGCCGACTCCAAAAACAGCGATTCCCCATCTCAGCCCAAAAAGCAGGTAGAACAACTTTTGTGGTGTCTTTCAGCTGCCTAGCGGAGCAATGTAAAAACTACCAGAGAACTCCTTGCTGGCACCTTCACCGGTGGAGTTGTGCATGTGGGGTATTTGGAACATTTTTTCACCGGCTTAGTCCAAAAGTCAGCGGTTCTCTATCTCAGCCCAGAAAGCAGGTAGAACAACTTTTGTGGTGTCTTTCAGCTGCCTAGCGGAACAATGTAAAAACTACCAGAGAACTCCTTGCTGGCACCTTCCCCGGTGGAGTTGTGCATGGGGTGTCTTTGGAACCTTTTTTCACCGGCTTAGGCAAGAAGTCAGCGGTTCCCCATCTCAGCCCAGAAAGCAGGTAGAACAACTTTTGGGGTGTCTTTCAGCTGCCTAGCGGAGCAATGTAAAAACTACCAGAGAACTCCTTGCTGGCACCTTCCCCGGTGGAGTTGTGCATGGGGTGTGTTTGGAACGTTTTTTCACCGGCTTAGGCAAAAAGTCAGCGGTTCCCCATCTCGGCCCAGAAAGCAGGTAGAACAACTTTTGTGGTGTCTTTCAGCTGCCTAGCGGAGCAACGTAAAAACTACCAGAGAACTCCTTGCTGGCACCTTCCCCGGTGGAGTTGTGCATGGGGTGTCTTTGGAACCTTTTTTCACCGGCTTAGGCAAAAAGTCAGCGGTTCCCCATCTCGGCCCAGAAAGCAGGTAGAACAACTTTTGTGGTGTCTTTCAGCTGCCTAGCGGAGCAATGTAAAAACTACCAGAGAACTCCTTGCTGGCACCTTCCCCGGTGGAGTTGTGCATGGGGTGTCTTTGGAACATTTTTTCACCGGCTTAGTCCAAAAGTCAGCGGTTCTCCATCTCAGCCCAGAAAGCAGGTAGAACAACTTTTGTGGTGTCTTTCAGCTGCCTAGCGGAACAATGTAAAAACTACCAGAGAACTCCTTGCTGGCACCTTCCCCGGTGGAGTTGTGCATGGGGTGTCTTTGGAACCTTTTTTCACCGGCTTAGGCAAGAAGTCAGCGGTTCCCCATCTCAGCCCAGAAAGCAGGTAGAACAACTTTTGGGGTGTCTTTCAGCTGCCTAGCGGAGCAATGTAAAAACTACCAGAGAACTCCTTGCTGGCACCTTCCCCGGTGGAGTTGTGCATGGGGTGTGTTTGGAACGTTTTTTCACCGGCCGACTCCAAAAACAGCGATTCCCCATCTCGGTCCAGAAAGCAGGTAGAACAACTTTTGTGGTGTCTTTCAGCTGCCTAGCGGAACAATGTAAAAACTACCAGAGAACTCCTTGCTGGCACCTTCCCCGGTGGAGTTGTGCATGGGGTGTCTTTGGAACGTTTTTTCACCGGCTTAGGCAAGTAGTCAGCGGTTCCCCATCTCGGCCCAGAAAGCAGGTAGAACAACTTTTGTGGTGTCTTTCAGCTGCCTAGCGGAGCAATGTAAAAACTACCAGAGAACTCCTTGCTGGCACCTTCCCCGGTGGAGTTGTGCATGGGGTGTGTTTGGAACGTTTTTTCACCGGCTTAGTCAAAAAGTCAGCGGTTCCCCATCTCGGCCCAGAAAGCAGGTAGAACAACTTTTGTGGTGTCTTTCAGCTGCCTAGCGGAGCAATGTAAAAACTACCAGAGAACTCCTTGCTGGCACCTTCCCCGGTGGAGTTGTGCATGGGGTGTGTTTGGAACGTTTTTTCACCGGCCGACTCCAAAAACAGCGATTCCCCATCTCAGCCCAAAAAGCAGGTAGAACAACTTTTGTGGTGTCTTTCAGCTGCCTAGCGGAGCAATGTAAAAACTACCAGAGAACTCCTTGCTGGCACCTTCCCCGGTGGAGTTGTGCATGGGGTGTGTTTGGAACGTTTTTTCACCGGCTTAGGCAAGAAGTCAGCGGTTCCCCATCTCGGCCCAGAAAGCAGGTAGAACAACTTTTGTGGTGTCTTTCAGCTGCCTAGCGGAGCAATGTAAAAACTACCAGAGAACTCCTTGCTGGCACCTTCCCCGGTGGAGTTGTGCATGTGGGGTATTTGGAACATTTTTTCACCGGCTTAGTCCAAAAGTCAGCGGTTCTCTATCTCAGCCCAGAAAGCAGGTAGAACAACTTTTGTGGTGTCTTTCAGCTGCCTAGCGGAACAATGTAAAAACTACCAGAGAACTCCTTGCTGGCACCTTCCCCGGTGGAGTTGTGCATGGGGTGTGTTTGGAACGTTTTTTCACCGGCTTAGGCAAGAAGTCAGCGGTTCCCCATCTCAGCCCAGAAAGCAGGTAGAACAACTTTTGGGGTGTCTTTCAGCTGCCTAGCGGAGCAATGTAAAAACTACCAGAGAACTCCTTGCTGGCACCTTCCCCGGTGGAGTTGTGCATGGGGTGTGTTTGGAACCTTTTTTCACCGGCTTAGGCAAAAAGTCAGCGGTTCCCCATCTCGGCCCAGAAAGCAGGTAGAACAACTTTTGTGGTGTCTTTCAGCTGCCTAGCGGAGCAATGTAAAAACTACCAGAGAACTCCTTGCTGGCACCTTCCCCGGGGGAGTTGTGCATGGGGTGTCTTTGGAACATTTTTTCACCGGCTTAGTCCAAAAGTCAGCGGTTCTCCATCTCAGCCCAGAAAGCAGGTAGAACAACTTTTGTGGTGTCTTTCAGCTGCCTAGCGGAACAATGTAAAAACTACCAGAGAACTCCTTGCTGGCACCTTCCCCGGTGGAGTTGTGCATGGGGTGTCTTTGGAACCTTTTTTCACCGGCTTAGGCAAGAAGTCAGCGGTTCCCCATCTCAGCCCAGAAAGCAGGTAGAACAACTTTTGGGGTGTCTTTCAGCTGCCTAGCGGAGCAATGTAAAAACTACCAGAGAACTCCTTGCTGGCACCTTCCCCGGTGGAGTTGTGCATGGGGTGTGTTTGGAACGTTTTTTCACCGGCCGACTCCAAAAACAGCGATTCCCCATCTCGGTCCAGAAAGCAGGTAGAACAACTTTTGTGGTGTCTTTCAGCTGCCTAGCGGAACAATGTAAAAACTACCAGAGAACTCCTTGCTGGCACCTTCCCCGGTGGAGTTGTGCATGGGGTGTCTTTGGAACGTTTTTTCACCGGCTTAGGCAAGTAGTCAGCGGTTCCCCATCTCGGCCCAGAAAGCAGGTAGAACAACTTTTGTGGTGTCTTTCAGCTGCCTAGCGGAGCAATGTAAAAACTACCAGAGAACTCCTTGCTGGCACCTTCCCCGGTGGAGTTGTGCATGGGGTGTGTTTGGAACGTTTTTTCACCGGCTTAGTCAAAAAGTCAGCGGTTCCCCATCTCGGCCCAGAAAGCAGGTAGAACAACTTTTGTGGTGTCTTTCAGCTGCCTAGCGGAGCAATGTAAAAACTACCAGAGAACTCCTTGCTGGCACCTTCCCCGGTGGAGTTGTGCATGGGGTGTGTTTGGAACGTTTTTTCACCGGCCGACTCCAAAAACAGCGATTCCCCATCTCGGCCCAGAAAGCAGGTAGAACAACTTTTGTGGTGTCTTTCAGCTGCCTAGCGGAGCAATGTAAAAACTACCAGAGAACTCCTTGCTGGCACCTTCCCCGGTGGAGTTGTGCATGGGGTGTGTTTGGAACGTTTTTTCACCGGCTTAGGCAAGAAGTCAGCGGTTCCCCATCTCGGCCCAGAAAGCAGGTAGAACAACTTTTGTGGTGTCTTTCAGCTGCCTAGCGGAGCAATGTAAAAACTACCAGAGAACTCCTTGCTGGCACCTTCCCCGGTGGAGTTGTGCATGGGGTGTCTTTGGAACCTTTTTTCACCGGCTTAGGCAAAAAGTCAGCGGTTCTCCATCTCGGCCCAGAAAGCAGGTAGAACAACTTTTGTGGTGTCTTTCAGCTGCCTAGCGGATCAATGTAAAAACTACCAGAGAACTCCTTGCTGGCACCTTCCCCGGTGGAGTTGTGCATGGGGTGTGTTTGGAACGTTTTTTCACCGGCCGACTCCAAAAACAGCGATTCCCCATCTCAGCCCAAAAAGCAGGTAGAACAACTTTTGTGGTGTCTTTCAGCTGCCTAGCGGAGCAATGTAAAAACTACCAGAGAACTCCTTGCTGGCACCTTCCCCGGTGGAGTTGTGCATGGGGTGTCTTTGGAACATTTTTTCACCGGCTTAGTCCAAAAGTCAGCGGTTCTCTATCTCAGCCCAGAAAGCAGGTAGAACAACTTTTGTGGTGTCTTTCAGCTGCCTAGCGGAACAATGTAAAAACTACCAGAGAACTCCTTGCTGGCACCTTCCCCGGCGGAGTTGTGCATGTGGGGTATTTGGAGCGTTTTGTCGCCGGCCGACTCCAAAAGTCAGCGGTTCCCCATCTCGGCCCAGAAAGCAGGTAGAACAACTTTTGTGGTGTCTTTCAGCTGCCTAGCGGAGCAATGTAAAAACTACCAGAGAACTCCTTGCTGGCACCTTCCCCGGTGGAGTTGTGCATGGGGTGTGTTTGGAACGTTTTTTCACCGGCTTAGGCAAGAAGTCAGCGGTTCCCCATCTCGGCCCAGAAAGCAGGTAGAACAACTTTTGTGGTGTCTTTCAGCTGCCTAGCGGAGCAATGTAAAAACTACCAGAGAACTCCTTGCTGGCACCTTCCCCGGTGGAGTTGTGCATGGGGTGTCTTTGGAACGTTTTTTCACCGGCTTAGGCAAAAAGTCAGCGGTTCCCCATCTCGGCCCAGAAAGCAGGTAGAACAACTTTTGTGGTGTCTTTCAGCTGCCTAGCGGAGCAATGTAAAAACTACCAGAGAACTCCTTGCTGGCACCTTCCCCGGTGGAGTTGTGCATGGGGTGTGTTTGGAACGTTTTTTCACCGGCTTAGGCAAGAAGTCAGCGGTTCCCCATCTCGGCCCAGAAAGCAGGTAGAACAACTTTTGTGGTGTCTTTCAGCTGCCTAGCGGAGCAATGTAAAAACTACCAGAGAACTCCTTGCTGGCACCTTCCCCGGTGGAGTTGTGCATGGGGTGTGTTTGGAACGTTTTTTCACCGGCTTAGGCAAGAAGTCAGCGGTTCCCCATCTCGGCCCAGAAAGCAGGTAGAACAACTTTTGTGGTGTCTTTCAGCTGCCTAGCGGAGCAATGTAAAAACTACCAGAGAACTCCTTGCTGGCACCTTCCCCGGTGGAGTTGTGCATGGGGTGTCTTTGGAACGTTTTTTCACCGGCTTAGGCAAAAAGTCAGCGGTTCCCCATCTCGGCCCAGAAAGCAGGTAGAACAACTTTTGTGGTGTCTTTCAGCTGCCTAGCGGAGCAATGTAAAAACTACCAGAGAACTCCTTGCTGGCACCTTCCCCGGTGGAGTTGTGCATGTGGGGTATTTGGAACATTTTTTCACCGGCTTAGTCCAAAAGTCAGCGGTTCTCTATCTCAGCCCAGAAAGCAGGTAGAACAACTTTTGTGGTGTCTTTCAGCTGCCTAGCGGAACAATGTAAAAACTACCAGAGAACTCCTTGCTGGCACCTTCCCCGGTGGAGTTGTGCATGGGGTGTGTTTGGAACGTTTTTTCACCGGCTTAGGCAAGAAGTCAGCGGTTCCCCATCTCAGCCCAGAAAGCAGGTAGAACAACTTTTGGGGTGTCTTTCAGCTGCCTAGCGGAGCAATGTAAAAACTACCAGAGAACTCCTTGCTGGCACCTTCCCCGGTGGAGTTGTGCATGGGGTGTGTTTGGAACCTTTTTTCACCGGCTTAGGCAAAAAGTCAGCGGTTCCCCATCTCGGCCCAGAAAGCAGGTAGAACAACTTTTGTGGTGTCTTTCAGCTGCCTAGCGGAGCAATGTAAAAACTACCAGAGAACTCCTTGCTGGCACCTTCCCCGGGGGAGTTGTGCATGGGGTGTCTTTGGAACATTTTTTCACCGGCTTAGTCCAAAAGTCAGCGGTTCTCCATCTCAGCCCAGAAAGCAGGTAGAACAACTTTTGTGGTGTCTTTCAGCTGCCTAGCGGAACAATGTAAAAACTACCAGAGAACTCCTTGCTGGCACCTTCCCCGGTGGAGTTGTGCATGGGGTGTCTTTGGAACCTTTTTTCACCGGCTTAGGCAAGAAGTCAGCGGTTCCCCATCTCAGCCCAGAAAGCAGGTAGAACAACTTTTGGGGTGTCTTTCAGCTGCCTAGCGGAGCAATGTAAAAACTACCAGAGAACTCCTTGCTGGCACCTTCCCCGGTGGAGTTGTGCATGGGGTGTGTTTGGAACGTTTTTTCACCGGCCGACTCCAAAAACAGCGATTCCCCATCTCGGTCCAGAAAGCAGGTAGAACAACTTTTGTGGTGTCTTTCAGCTGCCTAGCGGAACAATGTAAAAACTACCAGAGAACTCCTTGCTGGCACCTTCCCCGGTGGAGTTGTGCATGGGGTGTCTTTGGAACGTTTTTTCACCGGCTTAGGCAAGTAGTCAGCGGTTCCCCATCTCGGCCCAGAAAGCAGGTAGAACAACTTTTGTGGTGTCTTTCAGCTGCCTAGCGGAGCAATGTAAAAACTACCAGAGAACTCCTTGCTGGCACCTTCCCCGGTGGAGTTGTGCATGGGGTGTGTTTGGAACGTTTTTTCACCGGCTTAGTCAAAAAGTCAGCGGTTCCCCATCTCGGCCCAGAAAGCAGGTAGAACAACTTTTGTGGTGTCTTTCAGCTGCCTAGCGGAGCAATGTAAAAACTACCAGAGAACTCCTTGCTGGCACCTTCCCCGGTGGAGTTGTGCATGGGGTGTGTTTGGAACGTTTTTTCACCGGCCGACTCCAAAAACAGCGATTCCCCATCTCGGCCCAGAAAGCAGGTAGAACAACTTTTGTGGTGTCTTTCAGCTGCCTAGCGGAGCAATGTAAAAACTACCAGAGAACTCCTTGCTGGCACCTTCCCCGGTGGAGTTGTGCATGGGGTGTGTTTGGAACGTTTTTTCACCGGCTTAGGCAAGAAGTCAGCGGTTCCCCATCTCGGCCCAGAAAGCAGGTAGAACAACTTTTGTGGTGTCTTTCAGCTGCCTAGCGGAGCAATGTAAAAACTACCAGAGAACTCCTTGCTGGCACCTTCCCCGGTGGAGTTGTGCATGGGGTGTCTTTGGAACCTTTTTTCACCGGCTTAGGCAAAAAGTCAGCGGTTCTCCATCTCGGCCCAGAAAGCAGGTAGAACAACTTTTGTGGTGTCTTTCAGCTGCCTAGCGGATCAATGTAAAAACTACCAGAGAACTCCTTGCTGGCACCTTCCCCGGTGGAGTTGTGCATGGGGTGTGTTTGGAACGTTTTTTCACCGGCCGACTCCAAAAACAGCGATTCCCCATCTCAGCCCAAAAAGCAGGTAGAACAACTTTTGTGGTGTCTTTCAGCTGCCTAGCGGAGCAATGTAAAAACTACCAGAGAACTCCTTGCTGGCACCTTCCCCGGTGGAGTTGTGCATGGGGTGTCTTTGGAACATTTTTTCACCGGCTTAGTCCAAAAGTCAGCGGTTCTCTATCTCAGCCCAGAAAGCAGGTAGAACAACTTTTGTGGTGTCTTTCAGCTGCCTAGCGGAACAATGTAAAAACTACCAGAGAACTCCTTGCTGGCACCTTCCCCGGTGGAGTTGTGCATGGGGTGTGTTTGGAACGTTTTTTCACCGGCTTAGGCAAGAAGTCAGCGGTTCCCCATCTCAGCCCAGAAAGCAGGTAGAACAACTTTTGTGGTGTCTTTCAGCTGCCTAGCGGAGCAATGTAAAAACTACCAGAGAACTCCTTGCTGGCACCTTCCCCGGTGGAGTTGTGCATGGGGTGTGTTTGGAACGTTTTTTCACCAGCTTAGGCAAAAAGTCAGCGGTTCCCCATCTCGGCCCAGAAAGCAGGTAGAACAACTTTTGTGGTGTCTTTCAGCTGCCTAGCGGAGCAATGTAAAAACTACCAGAGAACTCCTTGCTGGCACCTTCCCCGGTGGAGTTGTGCATGGGGTGTCTTTGGAACGTTTTTTCACCGGCTTAGGCAAGTAGTCAGCGGTTCCCCATCTCGGCCCAGAAAGCAGGTAGAACAACTTTTGTGGTGTCTTTCAGCTGCCTAGCGGAGCAATGTAAAAACTACCAGAGAACTCCTTGCTGGCACCTTCCCCGGTGGAGTTGTGCATGGGGTGTGTTTGGAACGTTTTTTCACCGGCTTAGTCAAAAAGTCAGCGGTTCCCCATCTCGGCCCAGAAAGCAGGTAGAACAACTTTTGTGGTGTCTTTCAGCTGCCTAGCGGAGCAATGTAAAAACTACCAGAGAACTCCTTGCTGGCACCTTCCCCGGTGGAGTTGTGCATGGGGTGTGTTTGGAACGTTTTTTCACCGGCCGACTCCAAAAACAGCGATTCCCCATCTCGGCCCAGAAAGCAGGTAGAACAACTTTTGTGGTGTCTTTCAGCTGCCTAGCGGAGCAATGTAAAAACTACCAGAGAACTCCTTGCTGGCACCTTCCCCGGTGGAGTTGTGCATGGGGTGTGTTTGGAACGTTTTTTCACCGGCTTAGTCAAAAAGTCAGCGGTTCCCCATCTCGGCCCAGAAAGCAGGTAGAACAACTTTTGTGGTGTCTTTCAGCTGCCTAGCGGAGCAATGTAAAAACTACCAGAGAACTCCTTGCTGGCACCTTCCCCGGTGGAGTTGTGCATGGGGTGTCTTTGGAACGTTTTTTCACCGGCTTAGGCAAAAAGTCAGCGGTTCTCCATCTCGGCCCAGAAAGCAGGTAGAACAACTTTTGTGGTGTCTTTCAGCTGCCTAGCGGATCAATGTAAAAACTACCAGAGAACTCCTTGCTGGCACCTTCCCCGGTGGAGTTGTGCATGGGGTGTGTTTGGAACCTTTTTTCACCGGCTTAGGCAAAAAGTCAGCGGTTCCCCATCTCAGCCCAGAAAGCAGGTAGAACAACTTTTGTGGTGTCTTTCAGCTGCCTAGCGGAACAATGTAAAAACTACCAGAGAACTCCTTGCTGGCACCTTCCCCGGTGGAGTTGTGCATGGGGTGTCTTTGGAACGTTTTTTCACCGGCTTAGGCAAGAAGTCAGCGGTTCCCCATCTCAGCCCAGAAAGCAGGTAGAACAACTTTTGTGGTGTCTTTCAGCTGCCTAGCGGAGCAATGTAAAAACTACCAGAGAACTCCTTGCTGGCACCTTCCCCGGTGGAGTTGTGCATGGGGTGTCTTTGGAACGTTTTTTCACCGGCTTAGGCAAAAAGTCAGCGGTTCCCCATCTCGGCCCAGAAAGCAGGTAGAACAACTTTTGTGGTGTCTTTCAGCTGCCTAGCGGAGCAATGTAAAAACTACCAGAGAACTCCTTGCTGGCACCTTCCCCGGTGGAGTTGTGCATGGGGTGTCTTTGGAACGGTTTTTCACCGGCTTAGGCAAAAAGTCAGCGGTTCCCCATCTCAGCCCAGAAAGCAGGTAGAACAACTTTTGTGGTGTCTTTCAGCTGCCTAGCAGAGCAATGTAAAAACTACCAGAGAACTCCTTGCTGGCACCTTCCCCGGTGGAGTTGTGCATGGGGTGTCTTTGGAACGGTTTTTCACCGGCCGACTCCAAAAACAGCGATTCCCCATCTCAGCCCAGAAAGCAGGTAGAACAACTTTTGTGGTGTCTTTCAGCTGCCTAGCGGAGCAATGTAAAAACTACCAGAGAACTCCTTGCTGGCACCTTCCCCGGTGGAGTTGTGCATGGGGTGTGTTTGGAACCTTTTTTCACCGGCTTAGTCAAAAAGTCAGCGGTTCCCCATCTCGGCCCAGAAAGCAGGTAGAACAACTTTATGGTGTCTTTCAGCTGCCTAGCGGAGCAATGTAAAAACTACCAGAGAACTCCTTGCTGGCACCTTCCCCGGCGGAGTTGTGCATGTGGGGTATTTGGAGCGTTTTGTCGCCGGCCGACTCCAAAAGTCAGCGGTTCCCCATCTCGGCCCAGAAAGCAGGTAGAACAACTTTTGTGGTGTCTTTCAGCTGCCTAGCGGAGCAATGTAAAAACTACCAGAGAACTCCTTGCTGGCACCTTCCCCGGTGGAGTTGTGCATGGGGTGTGTTTGGAACGTTTTTTCACCGGCTTAGGCAAGAAGTCAGCGGTTCCCCATCTCGGCCCAGAAAGCAGGTAGAACAACTTTTGTGGTGTCTTTCAGCTGCCTAGCGGAGCAATGTAAAAACTACCAGAGAACTCCTTGCTGGCACCTTCCCCGGTGGAGTTGTGCATGGGGTGTCTTTGGAACGTTTTTTCACCGGCTTAGGCAAAAAGTCAGCGGTTCCCCATCTCGGCCCAGAAAGCAGGTAGAACAACTTTTGTGGTGTCTTTCAGCTGCCTAGCGGAGCAATGTAAAAACTACCAGAGAACTCCTTGCTGGCACCTTCCCCGGTGGAGTTGTGCATGGGGTGTGTTTGGAACGTTTTTTCACCGGCTTAGGCAAGAAGTCAGCGGTTCCCCATCTCGGCCCAGAAAGCAGGTAGAACAACTTTTGTGGTGTCTTTCAGCTGCCTAGCGGAGCAATGTAAAAACTACCAGAGAACTCCTTGCTGGCACCTTCCCCGGTGGAGTTGTGCATGGGGTGTGTTTGGAACGTTTTTTCACCGGCTTAGGCAAGAAGTCAGCGGTTCCCCATCTCGGCCCAGAAAGCAGGTAGAACAACTTTTGTGGTGTCTTTCAGCTGCCTAGCGGAGCAATGTAAAAACTACCAGAGAACTCCTTGCTGGCACCTTCCCCGGTGGAGTTGTGCATGGGGTGTCTTTGGAACGTTTTTTCACCGGCTTAGGCAAGTAGTCAGCGGTTCCCCATCTCGGCCCAGAAAGCAGGTAGAACAACTTTTGTGGTGTCTTTCAGCTGCCTAGCGGAGCAATGTAAAAACTACCAGAGAACTCCTTGCTGGCACCTTCCCCGGTGGAGTTGTGCATGGGGTGTGTTTGGAACGTTTTTTCACCGGCTTAGGCAAGAAGTCAGCGGTTCCCCATCTCGGCCCAGAAAGCAGGTAGAACAACTTTTGTGGTGTCTTTCAGCTGCCTAGCGGAGCAATGTAAAAACTACCAGAGAACTCCTTGCTGGCACCTTCCCCGGTGGAGTTGTGCATGGGGTGTCTTTGGAACGTTTTTTCACCGGCTTAGGCAAAAAGTCAGCGGTTCCCCATCTCGGCCCAGAAAGCAGGTAGAACAACTTTATGGTGTCTTTCAGCTGCCTAGCGGAGTAATGTAAAAACTACCAGAGAACTCCTTGATGGCACCTTCCCCGGCGGAGTTGTGCATGTGGGGTATTTGGAGCGTTTTGTCGCCGGCCGACTCCAAAAGTCAGCGGTTCCCCATCTCGGCCCAGAAAGCAGGTAGAACAACTTTTGTGGTGTCTTTCAGCTGCCTAGCGGAGCAATGTAAAAACTACCAGAGAACTCCTTGCTGGCACCTTCCCCGGGGGAGTTGTGCATGTGGGGTATTTGGAACGTTTTGTCGCCGGCCGACTTCAAAAGTCAGCGGTTCCCCATCTCGGCCCAGAAAGCAGGTAGAACAACTTTTGTGGTGTCTTTCAGCTGCCTAGCGGAGCAATGTAAAAACTACCAGAGAACTCCTTGCTGGCACCTTCCCCGGCGGAGTTGTGCATGTGGGGTATTTGGAGCGTTTTGTCGCCGGCCGACTCCAAAAGTCAGCGGTTCCCCATCTCGGCCCAGAAAGCAGGTAGAACAACTTTTGTGGTGTCTTTCAGCTGCCTAGCGGAGCAATGTAAAAACTACCAGAGAACTCCTTGCTGGCACCTTCCCCGGTGGAGTTGTGCATGGGGTGTCTTTGGAACGTTTTTTCACCGGCCGACTCCAAAAACAGCGATTCCCCATCTCGGCCCAGAAAGCAGGTAGAACAACTTTTGTGGTGTCTTTCAGCTGCCTAGCGGAGCAATGTAAAAACTACCAGAGAACTCCTTGCTGGCACCTTCCCCGGTGGAGTTGTGCATGGGGTGTCTTTGGAACCTTTTTTCACCGGCTTAGGCAAAAAGTCAGCGGTTCCCCATCTCGGCCCAAAAAGCAGGTAGAACAACTTTTGTGGTGTCTTTCAGCTGCCTAGCGGAGCAATGTAAAAACTACCAGAGAACTCCTTGCTGGCACCTTCCCCGGTGGAGTTGTGCATGGGGTGTCTTTGGAACGTTTTTTCACCGGCTTAGGCAAGAAGTCAGCGGTTCCCCATCTCGGCCCAGAAAGCAGGTAGAACAACTTTTGTGGTGTCTTTCAGCTGCCTAGCGGAGCAATGTAAAAACTACCAGAGAACTCCTTTCTGGCACCTTCCCCGGTGGAGTTGTGCATGGGGTGTGTTTGGAACGTTTTTTCACCGGCTTAGTCAAAAAGTCAGCGGTTCCCCATCTCGGCCCAGAAAGCAGGTAGAACAACTTTTGTGGTGTCTTTCAGCTGCCTAGCGGAGCAATGTAAAAACTACCAGAGAACTCCTTGCTGGCACCTTCCCCGGTGGAGTTGTGCATGGGGTGTGTTTGGAACGTTTTTTCACCGGCCGACTCCAAAAACAGCGATTCCCCATCTCAGCCCAAAAAGCAGGTAGAACAACTTTTGTGGTGTCTTTCAGCTGCCTAGCGGAGCAATGTAAAAACTACCAGAGAACTCCTTGCTGGCACCTTCCCCGGTGGAGTTGTGCATGGGGTGTGTTTGGAACCTTTTTTCACCGGCTTAGGCAAAAAGTCAGCGGTTCCCCATCTCGGCCCAGAAAGCAGGTAGAACAACTTTTGTGGTGTCTTTCAGCTGCCTAGCGGATCAATGTAAAAACTACCAGAGAACTCCTTGCTGGCACCTTCCCCGGTGGAGTTGTGCATGGGGTGTCTTTGGAACGTTTTTTCACCGGCCGACTCCAAAAACAGCGATTCCCCATCTCAGCCGAAAAAGCAGGTAGAACAACTTTTGTGGTGTCTTTCAGCTGCCTAGCGGAGCAATGTAAAAACTACCAGAGAACTCCTTGCTGGCACCTTCCCCGGTGGAGTTGTGCATGGGGTGTGTTTGGAACGTTTTTTCACCGGCTTAGGCAAAAAGTCAGCGGTTCCCCATCTCGGCCCAGAAAGCAGGTAGAACAACTTTATGGTGTCTTTCAGCTGCCTAGCGGAGTAATGTAAAAACTACCAGAGAACTCCTTGCTGGCACCTTCCCCGGCGGAGTTGTGCATGTGGGGTATTTGGAGCGTTTTGTCGCCGGCCGACTCCAAAAGTCAGCGGTTCCCCATCTCGGCCCAAAAAGCAGGTAGAACAACTTTTGTGGTGTCTTTCAGCTGCCTAGCGGAGCAATGTAAAAACTACCAGAGAACTCCTTGCTGGCACCTTCCCCGGGGGAGTTGTGCATGTGGGGTATTTGGAACGTTTTGTCGCCGGCCGACTTCAAAAGTCAGCGGTTCCCCATCTCGGCCCAGAAAGCAGGTAGAACAACTTTTGTGGTGTCTTTCAGCTGCCTAGCGGAGCAATGTAAAAACTACCAGAGAACTCCTTGCTGGCACCTTCCCCGGCGGAGTTGTGCATGTGGGGTATTTGGAGCGTTTTGTCGCCGGCCGACTCCAAAAGTCAGCGGTTCCCCATCTCGGCCCAGAAAGCAGGTAGAACAACTTTTGTGGTGTCTTTCAGCTGCCTAGCGGAGCAATGTAAAAACTACCAGAGAACTCCTTGCTGGCACCTTCCCCGGTGGAGTTGTGCATGGGGTGTCTTTGGAACCTTTTTTCACCGGCTTAGGCAAAAAGTCAGCGGTTCCCCATCTCGGCCCAAAAAGCAGGTAGAACAACTTTTGTGGTGTCTTTCAGCTGCCTAGCGGAGCAATGTAAAAACTACCAGAGAACTCCTTGCTGGCACCTTCCCCGGTGGAGTTGTGCATGGGGTGTCTTTGGAACGTTTTTTCACCGGCTTAGGCAAGAAGTCAGCGGTTCCCCATCTCGGCCCAGAAAGCAGGTAGAACAACTTTTGTGGTGTCTTTCAGCTGCCTAGCGGAGCAATGTAAAAACTACCAGAGAACTCCTTGCTGGCACCTTCCCCGGTGGAGTTGTGCATGGGGTGTGTTTGGAACGTTTTTTCACCGGCTTAGTCAAAAAGTCAGCGGTTCCCCATCTCGGCCCAGAAAGCAGGTAGAACAACTTTTGTGGTGTCTTTCAGCTGCCTAGCGGAGCAATGTAAAAACTACCAGAGAACTCCTTGCTGGCACCTTCCCCGGTGGAGTTGTGCATGGGGTGTGTTTGGAACGTTTTTTCACCGGCCGACTCCAAAAACAGCGATTCCCCATCTCAGCCCAAAAAGCAGGTAGAACAACTTTTGTGGTGTCTTTCAGCTGCCTAGCGGAGCAATGTAAAAACTACCAGAGAACTCCTTGCTGGCACCTTCCCCGGTGGAGTTGTGCATGGGGTGTGTTTGGAACCTTTTTTCACCGGCTTAGGCAAAAAGTCAGCGGTTCCCCATCTCGGCCCAGAAAGCAGGTAGAACAACTTTTGTGGTGTCTTTCAGCTGCCTAGCGGATCAATGTAAAAACTACCAGAGAACTCCTTGCTGGCACCTTCCCCGGTGGAGTTGTGCATGGGGTGTGTTTGGAACCTTTTTTCACCGGCTTAGGCAAAAAGTCAGCGGTTCCCCATCTCGGCCCAGAAAGCAGGTAGAACAACTTTTGTGGTGTCTTTCAGCTGCCTAGCGGAGCAATGTAAAAACTACCAGAGAACTCCTTGCTGGCACCTTCCCCGGTGGAGTTGTGCATGGGGTGTCTTTGGAACGTTTTTTCACCGGCTTAGGCAAAAAGTCAGCGGTTCCCCATCTCGGCCCAGAAAGCAGGTAGAACAACTTTATGGTGTCTTTCAGCTGCCTAGCGGAGTAATGTAAAAACTACCAGAGAACTCCTTGCTGGCACCTTCCCCGGCGGAGTTGTGCATGTGGGGTATTTGGAGCGTTTTGTCGCCGGCCGACTCCAAAAGTCAGCGGTTCCCCATCTCGGCCCAAAAAGCAGGTAGAACAACTTTTGTGGTGTCTTTCAGCTGCCTAGCGGAGCAATGTAAAAACTACCAGAGAACTCCTTGCTGGCACCTTCCCCGGGGGAGTTGTGCATGTGGGGTATTTGGAACGTTTTGTCGCCGGCCGACTTCAAAAGTCAGCGGTTCCCCATCTCGGCCCAGAAAGCAGGTAGAACAACTTTTGTGGTGTCTTTCAGCTGCCTAGCGGAGCAATGTAAAAACTACCAGAGAACTCCTTGCTGGCACCTTCCCCGGCGGAGTTGTGCATGTGGGGTATTTGGAGCGTTTTGTCGCCGGCCGACTCCAAAAGTCAGCGGTTCCCCATCTCGGCCCAGAAAGCAGGTAGAACAACTTTTGTGGTGTCTTTCAGCTGCCTAGCGGAGCAATGTAAAAACTACCAGAGAACTCCTTGCTGGCACCTTCCCCGGTGGAATTGTGCATGGGGTGTCTTTGGAACGTTTTTTCACCGGCCGACTCCAAAAACAGCGATTCCCCATCTCGGCCCAGAAAGCAGGTAGAACAACTTTTGTGGTGTCTTTCAGCTGCCTAGCGGAGCAATGTAAAAACTACCAGAGAACTCCTTGCTGGCACCTTCCCCGGTGGAGTTGTGCATGGGGTGTCTTTGGAACCTTTTTTCACCGGCTTAGGCAAGAAGTCAGCGGTTCCCCATCTCGGCCCAGAAAGCAGGTAGAACAACTTTTGGGGTGTCTTTCAGCTGCCTAGCGGAGCAATGTAAAAACTACCAGAGAACTCCTTGCTGGCACCTTCCCCGGTGGAGTTGTGCATGGGGTGTGTTTGGAACGTTTTTTCACCGGCTTAGGCAAGAAGTCAGCGGTTCCCCATCTCGGCCCAGAAAGCAGGTAGAACAACTTTTGTGGTGTCTTTCAGCTGCCTAGCGGAGCAATGTAAAAACTACCAGAGAACTCCTTGCTGGCACCTTCCCCGGTGGAGTTGTGCATGGGGTGTGTTTGGAACGTTTTTTCACCGGCTTAGGCAAGAAGTCAGCGGTTCCCCATCTCGGCCCAGAAAGCAGGTAGAACAACTTTTGTGGTGTCTTTCAGCTGCCTAGCGGAGCAATGTAAAAACTACCAGAGAACTCCTTGCTGGCACCTTCCCCGGTGGAGTTGTGCATGGGGTGTGTTTGGAACGTTTTTTCACCGGCCGACTCCAAAAACAGCGATTCCCCATCTCAGCCCAAAAAGCAGGTAGAACAACTTTTGTGGTGTCTTTCAGCTGCCTAGCGGAGCAATGTAAAAACTACCAGAGAACTCCTTGCTGGCACCTTCCCCGGTGGAGTTGTGCATGGGGTGTGTTTGGAACGTTTTTTCACCGGCTTAGGCAAGAAGTCAGCGGTTCCCCATCTCGGCCCAGAAAGCAGGTAGAACAACTTTTGTGGTGTCTTTCAGCTGCCTAGCGGAGCAATGTAAAAACTACCAGAGAACTCCTTGCTGGCACCTTCCCCGGTGGAGTTGTGCATGGGGTGTCTTTGGAACCTTTTTTCACCGGCTTAGTCCAAAAGTCAGCGGTTCCCCATCTCGGCCCAGAAAGCAGGTAGAACAACTTTTGTGGTGTCTTTCAGCTGCCTAGCGGAACAATGTAAAAACTACCAGAGAACTCCTTGCTGGCACCTTCCCCGGTGGAGTTGTGCATGGGGTGTGTTTGGAACGTTTTTTCACCGGCTTAGGCAAGAAGTCAGTGGTTCCCCATCTCAGCCCAGAAAGCAGGTAGAACAACTTTTGTGGTGTCTTTCAGCTGCCTAGCGGAGCAATGTAAAAACTACCAGAGAACTCCTTTCTGGCACCTTCCCCGGTGGAGTTGTGCATGGGGTGTGTTTGGAACGTTTTTTCACCGGCTTAGGCAAGAAGTCAGCGGTTCCCCATCTCGGCCCAGAAAGCAGGTAGAACAACTTTTGTGGTGTCTTTCAGCTGCCTAGCGGAGCAATGTAAAAACTACCAGAGAACTCCTTGCTGGCACCTTCCCCGGTGGAGTTGTGCATGGGGTGTGTTTGGAAACTTTTTTCACCGGCTTAGGCAAAAAGTCAGCGGTTCCCCATCTCGGCCCAGAAAGCAGGTAGAACAACTTTTGTGGTGTCTTTCAGCTGCCTAGCGGAGCAATGTAAAAACTACCAGAGAACTCCTTGCTGGCACCTTCCCCGGTGGAGTTGTGCATGGGGTGTCTTTGGAACGTTTTTTCACCGGCCGACTCCAAAAACAGCGATTCCCCATCTCAGCCGAAAAAGCAGGTAGAACAACTTTTGTGGTGTCTTTCAGCTGCCTAGCGGAGCAATGTAAAAACTACCAGAGAACTCCTTTCTGGCACCTTCCCCGGTGGAGTTGTGCATGGGGTGTCTTTGGAACGTTTTTTCACCGGCTTAGGCAAAAAGTCAGCGGTTCCCCATCTCGGCCCAGAAAGCAGGTAGAACAACTTTATGGTGTCTTTCAGCTGCCTAGCGGAGCAATGTAAAAACTACCAGAGAACTCCTTGCTGGCACCTTCCCCGGCGGAGTTGTGCATGTGGGGTATTTGGAGCGTTTTGTCGCCGGCCGACTCCAAAAGTCAGCGGTTCCCCATCTCGGCCCAGAAAGCAGGTAGAACAACTTTTGTGGTGTCTTTCAGCTGCCTAGCGGAGCAATGTAAAAACTACCAGAGAACTCCTTGCTGGCACCTTCCCCGGTGGAGTTGTGCATGGGGTGTGTTTGGAACGTTTTTTCACCGGCTTAGGCAAGAAGTCAGCGGTTCCCCATCTCGGCCCAGAAAGCAGGTAGAACAACTTTTGTGGTGTCTTTCAGCTGCCTAGCGGAGCAATGTAAAAACTACCAGAGAACTCCTTGCTGGCACCTTCCCCGGCGGAGTTGTGCATGTGGGGTATTTGGAGCGTTTTGTCGCCGGCCGACTCCAAAAGTCAGCGGTTCCCCATCTCGGCCCAGAAAGCAGGTAGAACAACTTTTGTGGTGTCTTTCAGCTGCCTAGCGGAGCAATGTAAAAACTACCAGAGAACTCCTTGCTGGCACCTTCCCCGGTGGAGTTGTGCATGGGGTGTCTTTGGAACGTTTTTTCACCGGCTTAGTCAAAAAGTCAGCGGTTCCCCATCTCGGCCCAGAAAGCAGGTAGAACAACTTTTGTGGTGTCTTTCAGCTGCCTAGCGGAGCAATGTAAAAACTACCAGAGAACTCCTTGCTGGCACCTTCCCCGGTGGAGTTGTGCATGGGGTGTGTTTGGAACGTTTTTTCACCGGCTTAGGCAAGAAGTCAGCGGTTCCCCATCTCGGCCCAGAAAGCAGGTAGAACAACTTTTGTGGTGTCTTTCAGCTGCCTAGCGGAGCAATGTAAAAACTACCAGAGAACTCCTTGCTGGCACCTTCCCCGGTGGAGTTGTGCATGGGGTGTCTTTGGAACCTTTTTTCACCGGCTTAGGCAAGAAGTCAGCGGTTCCCCATCTCGGCCCAGAAAGCAGGTAGAACAACTTTTGTGGTGTCTTTCAGCTGCCTAGCGGAGCAATGTAAAAACTACCAGAGAACTCCTTGCTGGCACCTTCCCCGGTGGAGTTGTGCATGGGGTGTGTTTGGAACGTTTTTTCACCGGCTTAGTCAAAAAGTCAGCGGTTCCCCATCTCGGCCCAGAAAGCAGGTAGAACAACTTTTGTGGTGTCTTTCAGCTGCCTAGCGGAGCAATGTAAAAACTACCAGAGAACTCCTTGCTGGCACCTTCCCCGGTGGAGTTGTGCATGGGGTGTGTTTGGAACGTTTTTTCACCGGCTTAGGCAAGAAGTCAGCGGTTCCCCATCTCGGCCCAGAAAGCAGGTAGAACAACTTTTGTGGTGTCTTTCAGCTGCCTAGCGGAGCAATGTAAAAACTACCAGAGAACTCCTTTCTGGCACCTTCCCCGGTGGAGTTGTGCATGGGGTGTGTTTGGAACGTTTTTTCACCGGCTTAGGCAAGAAGTCAGCGGTTCCCCATCTCGGCCCAGAAAGCAGGTAGAACAACTTTTGTGGTGTCTTTCAGCTGCCTAGCGGAGCAATGTAAAAACTACCAGAGAACTCCTTGCTGGCACCTTCCCCGGTGGAGTTGTGCATGGGGTGTGTTTGGAACCTTTTTTCACCGGCTTAGGCAAAAAGTCAGCGGTTCCCCATCTCGGCCCAGAAAGCAGGTAGAACAACTTTTGTGGTGTCTTTCAGCTGCCTAGCGGATCAATGTAAAAACTACCAGAGAACTCCTTGCTGGCACCTTCCCCGGTGGAGTTGTGCATGGGGTGTCTTTGGAACGTTTTTTCACCGGCCGACTCCAAAAACAGCGATTCCCCATCTCAGCCGAAAAAGCAGGTAGAACAACTTTTGTGGTGTCTTTCAGCTGCCTAGCGGAGCAATGTAAAAACTACCAGAGAACTCCTTGCTGGCACCTTCCCCGGTGGAGTTGTGCATGGGGTGTCTTTGGAACGTTTTTTCACCGGCTTAGGCAAGAAGTCAGCGGTTCCCCATCTCGGCCCAGAAAGCAGGTAGAACAACTTTTGTGGTGTCTTTCAGCTGCCTAGTGGAGCAATGTAAAAACTACCAGAGAACTCCTTGCTGGCACCTTCCCCGGTGGAGTTGTGCATGGGGTGTCTTTGGAACATTTTTTCACCGGCTTAGTCCAAAAGTCAGCGGTTCTCTATCTCAGCCCAGAAAGCAGGTAGAACAACTTTTGTGGTGTCTTTCAGCTGCCTAGCGGAACAATGTAAAAACTACCAGAGAACTCCTTGCTGGCACCTTCCCCGGTGGAGTTGTGCATGGGGTGTGTTTGGAACGTTTTTTCACCGGCTTAGGCAAGAAGTCAGCGGTTCCCCATCTCAGCCCAGAAAGCAGGTAGAACAACTTTTGTGGTGTCTTTCAGCTGCCTAGCGGAGCAATGTAAAAACTACCAGAGAACTCCTTGCTGGCACCTTCCCCGGTGGAGTTGTGCATGGGGTGTCTTTGGAACCTTTTTTCACCGGCTTAGGCAAAAAGTCAGCGGTTCCCCATCTCGGCCCAAAAAGCAGGTAGAACAACTTTTGTGGTGTCTTTCAGCTGCCTAGCGGAGCAATGTAAAAACTACCAGAGAACTCCTTGCTGGCACCTTCCCCGGTGGAGTTGTGCATGGGGTGTCTTTGGAACGTTTTTTCACCGGCTTAGGCAAGAAGTCAGCGGTTCCCCATCTCGGCCCAGAAAGCAGGTAGAACAACTTTTGTGGTGTCTTTCAGCTGCCTAGTGGAGCAATGTAAAAACTACCAGAGAACTCCTTGCTGGCACCTTCCCCGGTGGAGTTGTGCATGGGGTGTCTTTGGAACGTTTTTTCACCGGCTTAGTCAAAAAGTCAGCGGTTCCCCATCTCGGCCCAGAAAGCAGGTAGAACAACTTTTGTGGTGTCTTTCAGCTGCCTAGCGGAGCAATGTAAAAACTACCAGAGAACTCCTTGCTGGCACCTTCCCTGGTGGAGTTGTGCATGGGGTGTGTTTGGAACGTTTTTTCACCGGCCGACTCCAAAAACAGCGATTCCCCATCTCAGCCCAGAAAGCAGGTAGAACAACTTTTGTGGTGTCTTTCAGCTGCCTAGCGGAACAATGTAAAAACTACCAGAGAACTCCTTGCTGGCACCTTCCCCGGTGGAGTTGTGCATGGGGTGTGTTTGGAACGTTTTTTCACCGGCTTAGGCAAGAAGTCAGCGGTTCCCCATCTCAGCCCAGAAAGCAGGTAGAACAACTTTTGTGGTGTCTTTCAGCTGCCTAGCGGAGCAATGTAAAAACTACCAGAGAACTCCTTGCTGGCACCTTCCCCGGTGGAGTTGTGCATGGGGTGTGTTTGGAACGTTTTTTCACCGGCTTAGGCAAAAAGTCAGCGGTTCCCCATCTCGGCCCAGAAAGCAGGTAGAACAACTTTTGTGGTGTCTTTCAGCTGCCTAGCGGAGCAATGTAAAAACTACCAGAGAACTCCTTGCTGGCACCTTCCCCGGTGGAGTTGTGCATGGGGTGTCTTTGGAACGTTTTTTCACCGGCTTAGGCAAGTAGTCAGCGGTTCCCCATCTCGGCCCAGAAAGCAGGTAGAACAACTTTTGTGGTGTCTTTCAGCTGCCTAGCGGAGCAATGTAAAAACTACCAGAGAACTCCTTGCTGGCACCTTCCCCGGTGGAGTTGTGCATGGGGTGTGTTTGGAACGTTTTTTCACCGGCTTAGTCAAAAAGTCAGCGGTTCCCCATCTCGGCCCAGAAAGCAGGTAGAACAACTTTTGTGGTGTCTTTCAGCTGCCTAGCGGAGCAATGTAAAAACTACCAGAGAACTCCTTGCTGGCACCTTCCCCGGTGGAGTTGTGCATGGGGTGTGTTTGGAACGTTTTTTCACCGGCCGACTCCAAAAACAGCGATTCCCCATCTCGGCCCAGAAAGCAGGTAGAACAACTTTTGTGGTGTCTTTCAGCTGCCTAGCGGAGCAATGTAAAAACTACCAGAGAACTCCTTGCTGGCACCTTCCCCGGTGGAGTTGTGCATGGGGTGTGTTTGGAACGTTTTTTCACCGGCTTAGGCAAGAAGTCAGCGGTTCCCCATCTCGGCCCAGAAAGCAGGTAGAACAACTTTTGTGGTGTCTTTCAGCTGCCTAGCGGAGCAATGTAAAAACTACCAGAGAACTCCTTGCTGGCACCTTCCCCGGTGGAGTTGTGCATGGGGTGTCTTTGGAACCTTTTTTCACCGGCTTAGGCAAAAAGTCAGCGGTTCTCCATCTCGGCCCAGAAAGCAGGTAGAACAACTTTTGTGGTGTCTTTCAGCTGCCTAGCGGATCAATGTAAAAACTACCAGAGAACTCCTTGCTGGCACCTTCCCCGGTGGAGTTGTGCATGGGGTGTGTTTGGAACGTTTTTTCACCGGCCGACTCCAAAAACAGCGATTCCCCATCTCAGCCCAAAAAGCAGGTAGAACAACTTTTGTGGTGTCTTTCAGCTGCCTAGCGGAGCAATGTAAAAACTACCAGAGAACTCCTTGCTGGCACCTTCCCCGGTGGAGTTGTGCATGGGGTGTCTTTGGAACATTTTTTCACCGGCTTAGTCCAAAAGTCAGCGGTTCTCTATCTCAGCCCAGAAAGCAGGTAGAACAACTTTTGTGGTGTCTTTCAGCTGCCTAGCGGAACAATGTAAAAACTACCAGAGAACTCCTTGCTGGCACCTTCCCCGGTGGAGTTGTGCATGGGGTGTGTTTGGAACGTTTTTTCACCGGCTTAGGCAAGAAGTCAGCGGTTCCCCATCTCAGCCCAGAAAGCAGGTAGAACAACTTTTGTGGTGTCTTTCAGCTGCCTAGCGGAGCAATGTAAAAACTACCAGAGAACTCCTTGCTGGCACCTTCCCCGGTGGAGTTGTGCATGGGGTGTCTTTGGAACGTTTTTTCACCGGCTTAGGCAAAAAGTCAGCGGTTCCCCATCTCGGCCCAGAAAGCAGGTAGAACAACTTTTGTGGTGTCTTTCAGCTGCCTAGCGGAGCAATGTAAAAACTACCAGAGAACTCCTTGCTGGCACCTTCCCCGGTGGAGTTGTGCATGGGGTGTCTTTGGAACGTTTTTTCACCGGCTTAGTCAAAAAGTCAGCGGTTCCCCATCTCAGCCCAGAAAGCAGGTAGAACAACTTTTGTGGTGTCTTTCAGCTGCCTAGCAGAGCAATGTAAAAACTACCAGAGAACTCCTTGCTGGCACCTTCCCCGGTGGAGTTGTGCATGGGGTGTCTTTGGAACGGTTTTTCACCGGCCGACTCCAAAAACAGCGATTCCCCATCTCAGCCCAGAAAGCAGGTAGAACAACTTTTGTGGTGTCTTTCAGCTGCCTAGCGGAGCAATGTAAAAACTACCAGAGAACTCCTTGCTGGCACCTTCCCCGGTGGAGTTGTGCATGGGGTGTGTTTGGAACCTTTTTTCACCGGCTTAGTCAAAAAGTCAGCGGTTCCCCATCTCGGCCCAGAAAGCAGGTAGAACAACTTTATGGTGTCTTTCAGCTGCCTAGCGGAGCAATGTAAAAACTACCAGAGAACTCCTTGCTGGCACCTTCCCCGGCGGAGTTGTTCATGTGGGGTATTTGGAGCGTTTTGTCGCCGGCCGACTCCAAAAGTCAGCGGTTCCCCATCTCGGCCCAGAAAGCAGGTAGAACAACTTTTGTGGTGTCTTTCAGCTGCCTAGCGGAGCAATGTAAAAACTACCAGAGAACTCCTTTCTGGCACCTTCCCCGGTGGAGTTGTGCATGGGGTGTGTTTGGAACGTTTTTTCACCGGCTTAGGCAAGAAGTCAGCGGTTCCCCATCTCGGCCCAGAAAGCAGGTAGAACAACTTTTGTGGTGTCTTTCAGCTGCCTAGCGGAGCAATGTAAAAACTACCAGAGAACTCCTTGCTGGCACCTTCCCCGGTGGAGTTGTGCATGGGGTGTGTTTGGAACGTTTTTTCACCGGCTTAGGCAAAAAGTCAGCGGTTCCCCATCTCGGCCCA
Organism: Falco punctatus; assembly: GCF_963210335.1. Taxonomy (NCBI): domain Eukaryota; kingdom Metazoa; phylum Chordata; class Aves; order Falconiformes; family Falconidae; genus Falco; species Falco punctatus. Next base: position 322,889 of record NW_027660051.1, read on the forward strand.
GAAAGCAGGTAGAACAACTTTTGTGGTGTCTTTCAGCTGCCTAGCGGAGCAATGTAAAAACTACCAGAGAACTCCTTGCTGGCACCTTCCCCGGTGGAGTTGTGCATGGGGTGTCTTTGGAACCTTTTTTCACCGGCTTAGGCAAGAAGTCAGCGGTTCCCCATCTCGGCCCAGAAAGCAGGTAGAACAACTTTTGTGGTGTCTTTCAGCTGCCTAGCGGAGCAATGTAAAAACTACCAGAGAACTCCTTGCTGGCACCTTCCCCGGTGGAGTTGTGCATGGGGTGTCTTTGGAACGTTTTTTCACCGGCTTAGGCAAAAAGTCAGCGGTTCCCCATCTCGGCCCAGAAAGCAGGTAGAACAACTTTATGGTGTCTTTCAGCTGCCTAGCGGAGTAATGTAAAAACTACCAGAGAACTCCTTGCTGGCACCTTCCCCGGCGGAGTTGTGCATGTGGGGTATTTGGAGCGTTTTGTCGCCGGCCGACTCCAAAAGTCAGCGGTTCCCCATCTCGGCCCAGAAAGCAGGTAGAACAACTTTTGTGGTGTCTTTCAGCTGCCTAGCGGAGCAATGTAAAAACTACCAGAGAACTCCTTGCTGGCACCTTCCCCGGGGGAGTTGTGCATGTGGGGTATTTGGAACGTTTTGTCGCCGGCCGACTTCAAAAGTAAGCGGTTCCCCATCTCGGCCCAGAAAGCAGGTAGAACAACTTTTGTGGTGTCTTTCAGCTGCCTAGCGGAGCAATGTAAAAACTACCAGAGAACTCCTTGCTGGCACCTTCCCCGGCGGAGTTGTGCATGTGGGGTATTTGGAGCGTTTTGTCGCCGGCCGACTCCAAAAGTCAGCGGTTCCCCATCTCGGCCCAGAAAGCAGGTAGAACAACTTTTGTGGTGTCTTTCAGCTGCCTAGCGGAGCAATGTAAAAACTACCAGAGAACTCCTTGCTGGCACCTTCCCCGGTGGAGTTGTGCATGGGGTGTCTTTGGAACGTTTTTTCACCGGCCGACTCCAAAAACAGCGATTCCCCATCTCGGCCCAGAAAGCAGGTAGAACAACTTTTGTGGTGTCTTTCAGCTGCCTAGCGGAGCAATGTAAAAACTACCAGAGAACTCCTTGCTGGCACCTTCCCCGGTGGAGTTGTGCATGGGGTGTCTTTGGAACCTTTTTTCACCGGCTTAGGCAAAAAGTCAGCGGTTCCCCATCTCGGCCCAAAAAGCAGGTAGAACAACTTTTGTGGTGTCTTTCAGCTGCCTAGCGGAGCAATGTAAAAACTACCAGAGAACTCCTTGCTGGCACCTTCCCCGGTGGAGTTGTGCATGGGGTGTGTTTGGAACGTTTTTTCACCGGCTTAGGCAAGAAGTCAGCGGTTCCCCATCTCGGCCCAGAAAGCAGGTAGAACAATTTTTGTGGTGTCTTTCAGCTGCCTAGCGGAGCAATGTAAAAACTACCAGAGAACTCCTTGCTGGCACCTTCCCCGGTGGAGTTGTGCATGGGGTGTGTTTGGAACGTTTTTTCACCGGCTTAGTCAAAAAGTCAGCGGTTCCCCATCTCGGCCCAGAAAGCAGGTAGAACAACTTTTGTGGTGTCTTTCAGCTGCCTAGCGGAGCAATGTAAAAACTACCAGAGAACTCCTTGCTGGCACCTTCCCCGGTGGAGTTGTGCATGGGGTGTGTTTGGAACGTTTTTTCACCGGCCGACTCCAAAAACAGCGATTCCCCATCTCAGCCCAAAAAGCAGGTAGAACAACTTTTGTGGTGTCTTTCAGCTGCCTAGCGGAGCAATGTAAAAACTACCAGAGAACTCCTTTCTGGCACCTTCCCCGGTGGAGTTGTGCATGGGGTGTGTTTGGAACGTTTTTTCACCGGCTTAGGCAAGAAGTCAGCGGTTCCCCATCTCGGCCCAGAAAGCAGGTAGAACAACTTTTGTGGTGTCTTTCAGCTGCCTAGCGGAGCAATGTAAAAACTACCAGAGAACTCCTTGCTGGCACCTTCCCCGGTGGAGTTGTGCATGGGGTGTCTTTGGAACGTTTTTTCACCGGCCGACTCCAAAAACAGCGATTCCCCATCTCAGCCGAAAAAGCAGGTAGAACAACTTTTGTGGTGTCTTTCAGCTGCCTAGCGGAGCAATGTAAAAACTACCAGAGAACTCCTTGCTGGCACCTTCCCCGGTGGAGTTGTGCATGGGGTGTCTTTGGAACGTTTTTTCACCGGCTTAGGCAAAAAGTCAGCGGTTCCCCATCTCGGCCCAGAAAGCAGGTAGAACAACTTTATGGTGTCTTTCAGCTGCCTAGCGGAGTAATGTAAAAACTACCAGAGAACTCCTTGCTGGCACCTTCCCCGGCGGAGTTGTGCATGTGGGGTATTTGGAGCGTTTTGTCGCCGGCCGACTCCAAAAGTCAGCGGTTCCCCATCTCGGCCCAAAAAGCAGGTAGAACAACTTTTGTGGTGTCTTTCAGCTGCCTAGCGGAGCAATGTAAAAACTACCAGAGAACTCCTTGCTGGCACCTTCCCCGGGGGAGTTGTGCATGTGGGGTATTTGGAACGTTTTGTCGCCGGCCGACTTCAAAAGTCAGCGGTTCCCCATCTCGGCCCAGAAAGCAGGTAGAACAACTTTTGTGGTGTCTTTCAGCTGCCTAGCGGAGCAATGTAAAAACTACCAGAGAACTCCTTGCTGGCACCTTCCCCGGCGGAGTTGTGCATGTGGGGTATTTGGAGCGTTTTGTCGCCGGCCGACTCCAAAAGTCAGCGGTTCCCCATCTCGGCCCAGAAAGCAGGTAGAACAACTTTTGTGGTGTCTTTCAGCTGCCTAGCGGAGCAATGTAAAAACTACCAGAGAACTCCTTGCTGGCACCTTCCCCGGTGGAATTGTGCATGGGGTGTCTTTGGAACGTTTTTTCACCGGCCGACTCCAAAAACAGCGATTCCCCATCTCGGCCCAGAAAGCAGGTAGAACAACTTTTGTGGTGTCTTTCAGCTGCCTAGCGGAGCAATGTAAAAACTACCAGAGAACTCCTTGCTGGCACCTTCCCCGGTGGAGTTGTGCATGGGGTGTCTTTGGAACCTTTTTTCACCGGCTTAGGCAAAAAGTCAGCGGTTCCCCATCTCGGCCCAAAAAGCAGGTAGAACAACTTTTGTGGTGTCTTTCAGCTGCCTAGCGGAGCAATGTAAAAACTACCAGAGAACTCCTTGCTGGCACCTTCCCCGGTGGAGTTGTGCATGGGGTGTGTTTGGAACGTTTTTTCACCGGCTTAGGCAAGAAGTCAGCGGTTCCCCATCTCGGCCCAGAAAGCAGGTAGAACAACTTTTGTGGTGTCTTTCAGCTGCCTAGCGGAGCAATGTAAAAACTACCAGAGAACTCCTTGCTGGCACCTTCCCCGGTGGAGTTGTGCATGGGGTGTGTTTGGAACGTTTTTTCACCGGCTTAGTCAAAAAGTCAGCGGTTCCCCATCTCGGCCCAGAAAGCAGGTAGAACAACTTTTGTGGTGTCTTTCAGCTGCCTAGCGGAGCAATGTAAAAACTACCAGAGAACTCCTTGCTGGCACCTTCCCCGGTGGAGTTGTGCATGGGGTGTGTTTGGAACGTTTTTTCACCGGCCGACTCCAAAAACAGCGATTCCCCATCTCAGCCCAAAAAGCAGGTAGAACAACTTTTGTGGTGTCTTTCAGCTGCCTAGCGGAGCAATGTAAAAACTACCAGAGAACTCCTTTCTGGCACCTTCCCCGGTGGAGTTGTGCATGGGGTGTGTTTGGAACGTTTTTTCACCGGCTTAGGCAAGAAGTCAGCGGTTCCCCATCTCGGCCCAGAAAGCAGGTAGAACAACTTTTGTGGTGTCTTTCAGCTGCCTAGCGGAGCAATGTAAAAACTACCAGAGAACTCCTTGCTGGCACCTTCCCCGGTGGAGTTGTGCATGGGGTGTCTTTGGAACCTTTTTTCACCGGCTTAGTCCAAAAGTCAGCGGTTCCCCATCTCGGCCCAGAAAGCAGGTAGAACAACTTTTGTGGTGTCTTTCAGCTGCCTAGCGGAACAATGTAAAAACTACCAGAGAACTCCTTGCTGGCACCTTCCCCGGTGGAGTTGTGCATGGGGTGTGTTTGGAACGTTTTTTCACCGGCTTAGGCAAGAAGTCAGTGGTTCCCCATCTCAGCCCAGAAAGCAGGTAGAACAACTTTTGTGGTGTCTTTCAGCTGCCTAGCGGAGCAATGTAAAAACTACCAGAGAACTCCTTGCTGGCACCTTCCCCGGTGGAGTTGTGCATGGGGTGTGTTTGGAACGTTTTTTCACCGGCTTAGGCAAGAAGTCAGCGGTTCCCCATCTCGGCCCAGAAAGCAGGTAGAACAACTTTTGTGGTGTCTTTCAGCTGCCTAGCGGAGCAATGTAAAAACTACCAGAGAACTCCTTGCTGGCACCTTCCCCGGTGGAGTTGTGCATGGGGTGTGTTTGGAAACTTTTTTCACCGGCTTAGTCAAAAAGTCAGCGGTTCCCCATCTCGGCCCAGAAAGCAGGTAGAACAACTTTTGTGGTGTCTTTCAGCTGCCTAGCGGAGCAATGTAAAAACTACCAGAGAACTCCTTGCTGGCACCTTCCCCGGTGGAGTTGTGCATGGGGTGTCTTTGGAACGTTTTTTCACCGGCCGACTCCAAAAACAGCGATTCCCCATCTCAGCCGAAAAAGCAGGTAGAACAACTTTTGTGGTGTCTTTCAGCTGCCTAGCGGAGCAATGTAAAAACTACCAGAGAACTCCTTGCTGGCACCTTCCCCGGTGGAGTTGTGCATGGGGTGTCTTTGGAACGTTTTTTCACCGGCTTAGGCAAAAAGTCAGCGGTTCCCCATCTCGGCCCAGAAAGCAGGTAGAACAACTTTATGGTGTCTTTCAGCTGCCTAGCGGAGCAATGTAAAAACTACCAGAGAACTCCTTGCTGGCACCTTCCCCGGCGGAGTTGTGCATGTGGGGTATTTGGAGCGTTTTGTCGCCGGCCGACTCCAAAAGTCAGCGGTTCCCCATCTCGGCCCAGAAAGCAGGTAGAACAACTTTTGTGGTGTCTTTCAGCTGCCTAGCGGAGCAATGTAAAAACTACCAGAGAACTCCTTGCTGGCACCTTCCCCGGTGGAGTTGTGCATGGGGTGTGTTTGGAACGTTTTTTCACCGGCTTAGGCAAGAAGTCAGCGGTTCCCCATCTCGGCCCAGAAAGCAGGTAGAACAACTTTTGTGGTGTCTTTCAGCTGCCTAGCGGAGCAATGTAAAAACTACCAGAGAACTCCTTGCTGGCACCTTCCCCGGCGGAGTTGTGCATGTGGGGTATTTGGAGCGTTTTGTCGCCGGCCGACTCCAAAAGTCAGCGGTTCCCCATCTCGGCCCAGAAAGCAGGTAGAACAACTTTTGTGGTGTCTTTCAGCTGCCTAGCGGAGCAATGTAAAAACTACCAGAGAACTCCTTGCTGGCACCTTCCCCGGTGGAGTTGTGCATGGGGTGTCTTTGGAACGTTTTTTCACCGGCCGACTCCAAAAACAGCGATTCCCCATCTCGGCCCAGAAAGCAGGTAGAACAACTTTTGTGGTGTCTTTCAGCTGCCTAGCGGAGCAATGTAAAAACTACCAGAGAACTCCTTGCTGGCACCTTCCCCGGTGGAGTTGTGCATGGGGTGTGTTTGGAACGTTTTTTCACCGGCTTAGGCAAAAAGTCAGCGGTTCCCCATCTCGGCCCAAAAAGCAGGTAGAACAACTTTTGTGGTGTCTTTCAGCTGCCTAGCGGAGCAATGTAAAAACTACCAGAGAACTCCTTGCTGGCACCTTCCCCGGTGGAGTTGTGCATGGGGTGTCTTTGGAACCTTTTTTCACCGGCTTAGGCAAGAAGTCAGCGGTTCCCCATCTCGGCCCAGAAAGCAGGTAGAACAACTTTTGTGGTGTCTTTCAGCTGCCTAGCGGAGCAATGTAAAAACTACCAGAGAACTCCTTGCTGGCACCTTCCCCGGTGGAGTTGTGCATGGGGTGTGTTTGGAACGTTTTTTCACCGGCTTAGTCAAAAAGTCAGCGGTTCCCCATCTCGGCCCAGAAAGCAGGTAGAACAACTTTTGTGGTGTCTTTCAGCTGCCTAGCGGAGCAATGTAAAAACTACCAGAGAACTCCTTGCTGGCACCTTCCCCGGTGGAGTTGTGCATGGGGTGTGTTTGGAACGTTTTTTCACCGGCTTAGGCAAGAAGTCAGCGGTTCCCCATCTCGGCCCAGAAAGCAGGTAGAACAACTTTTGTGGTGTCTTTCAGCTGCCTAGCGGAGCAATGTAAAAACTACCAGAGAACTCCTTTCTGGCACCTTCCCCGGTGGAGTTGTGCATGGGGTGTGTTTGGAACGTTTTTTCACCGGCTTAGGCAAGAAGTCAGCGGTTCCCCATCTCGGCCCAGAAAGCAGGTAGAACAACTTTTGTGGTGTCTTTCAGCTGCCTAGCGGAGCAATGTAAAAACTACCAGAGAACTCCTTGCTGGCACCTTCCCCGGTGGAGTTGTGCATGGGGTGTGTTTGGAACCTTTTTTCACCGGCTTAGGCAAAAAGTCAGCGGTTCCCCATCTCGGCCCAGAAAGCAGGTAGAACAACTTTTGTGGTGTCTTTCAGCTGCCTAGCGGAGCAATGTAAAAACTACCAGAGAACTCCTTGCTGGCACCTTCCCCGGTGGAGTTGTGCATGGGGTGTCTTTGGAACGTTTTTTCACCGGCCGACTCCAAAAACAGCGATTCCCCATCTCAGCCCAAAAAGCAGGTAGAACAACTTTTGTGGTGTCTTTCAGCTGCCTAGCGGAGCAATGTAAAAACTACCAGAGAACTCCTTGCTGGCACCTTCCCCGGTGGAGTTGTGCATGGGGTGTCTTTGGAACGGTTTTTCACCGGCCGACTCCAAAAACAGCGATTCCCCATCTCAGCCCAGAAAGCAGGTAGAACAACTTTTGTGGTGTCTTTCAGCTGCCTAGCGGAACAATGTAAAAACTACCAGAGAACTCCTTGCTGGCACCTTCCCCGGTGGAGTTGTGCATGGGGTGTGTTTGGAACGTTTTTTCACCGGCTTAGGCAAGAAGTCAGCGGTTCCCCATCTCAGCCCAGAAAGCAGGTAGAACAACTTTTGTGGTGTCTTTCAGCTGCCTAGCGGAGCAATGTAAAAACTACCAGAGAACTCCTTGCTGGCACCTTCCCCGGTGGAGTTGTGCATGGGGTGTCTTTGGAACCTTTTTTCACCGGCTTAGGCAAAAAGTCAGCGGTTCCCCATCTCGGCCCAAAAAGCAGGTAGAACAACTTTTGTGGTGTCTTTCAGCTGCCTAGCGGAGCAATGTAAAAACTACCAGAGAACTCCTTGCTGGCACCTTCCCCGGTGGAGTTGTGCATGGGGTGTCTTTGGAACGTTTTTTCACCGGCTTAGGCAAGAAGTCAGCGGTTCCCCATCTCGGCCCAGAAAGCAGGTAGAACAACTTTTGTGGTGTCTTTCAGCTGCCTAGCGGAGCAATGTAAAAACTACCAGAGAACTCCTTGCTGGCACCTTCCCCGGTGGAGTTGTGCATGGGGTGTCTTTGGAACGTTTTTTCACCGGCTTAGTCAAAAAGTCAGCGGTTCCCCATCTCGGCCCAGAAAGCAGGTAGAACAACTTTTGTGGTGTCTTTCAGCTGCCTAGCGGAGCAATGTAAAAACTACCAGAGAACTCCTTGCTGGCACCTTCCCTGGTGGAGTTGTGCATGGGGTGTGTTTGGAACGTTTTTTCACCGGCCGACTCCAAAAACAGCGATTCCCCATCTCAGCCCAAAAAGCAGGTAGAACAACTTTTGTGGTGTCTTTCAGCTGCCTAGCGGAGCAATGTAAAAACTACCAGAGAACTCCTTTCTGGCACCTTCCCCGGTGGAGTTGTGCATGGGGTGTGTTTGGAACGTTTTTTCACCGGCTTAGGCAAGAAGTCAGCGGTTCCCCATCTCGGCCCAGAAAGCAGGTAGAACAACTTTTGTGGTGTCTTTCAGCTGCCTAGCGGAGCAATGTAAAAACTACCAGAGAACTCCTTGCTGGCACCTTCCCCGGTGGAGTTGTGCATGGGGTGTGTTTGGAACCTTTTTTCACCGGCTTAGGCAAAAAGTCAGCGGTTCCCCATCTCGGCCCAGAAAGCAGGTAGAACAACTTTTGTGGTGTCTTTCAGCTGCCTAGCGGATCAATGTAAAAACTACCAGAGAACTCCTTGCTGGCACCTTCCCCGGTGGAGTTGTGCATGGGGTGTGTTTGGAACGTTTTTTCACCGGCTAAGGCAAGAAGTCAGCGGTTCCCGATCTCGGCCCAGAAAGCAGGTAGAACAACTTTTGTGGTGTCTTTCAGCTGCCTAGCGGAGCAATGTAAAAACTACCAGAGAACTCCTTGCTGGCACCTTCCCCGGTGGAGTTGTGCATGGGGTGTGTTTGGAACGTTTTTTCACCGGCTTAGGCAAGAAGTCAGCGGTTCCCCATCTCAGCCCAGAAAGCAGGTAGAACAACTTTTGTGGTGTCTTTCAGCTGCCTAGCGGAGCAATGTAAAAACTACCAGAGAACTCCTTGCTGGCACCTTCCCCGGTGGAGTTGTGCATGGGGTGTCTTTGGAACGTTTTTTCACCGGCTTAGGCAAAAAGTCAGCGGTTCCCCATCTCGGCCCAGAAAGCAGGTAGAACCACTTTTGTGGTGTCTTTCAGATACCTAGCGGAGCAATGTAAAAACTACCAGAGAACTCCTTGCTGGCACCTTCCCCGGTGGAGATGTGCATGGGGTGTCTTTGGAACATTTTGTCACCAGCCGACTCCAAAAGTCAGCGGTTGCCCATCTCAGCCCCGAAAGCAGGTAGAACCACTTTTGTGGTGTCTTTCATCTGGCTACCGGGGCAGTGTAAAAACTACCAACAGAGCTCCTTTCTGGCACCTTCCCCGGGGGTGTTGTGCATGGGGTATCTTTGGAACATTTTGTCACCAGCCGACTCCAAAAGACAGGGATTCCCCATCTGAGCCCAGAAAGCAGGTAGAACCACTTTTGTGGTGTCTTTCAGCTACCTAGCGGAGCAATGTAAAATTACCAGAGAACTCCTTGCTGGCACCTTCCCCGGTGGAGTTGTGCATGGGGGGGTGTTTGGAACGTTTGGTCACCAGCCGACTCCAAAAGTCAGCGATTGCCCATCTCAGCCCAGCAAGCAGGTAGAACCACTTTTGTGGTGTCTTTCATCTGGCTACCGGGGCAGTGTCAGAACTACCAACAGAACTTTCACCTTCACACTCACACTCACACTCATCCTCACACTCACACTCACACTCACACTCACACTCACACTCACACTCACACTCATAGTCACACTCACCCTCACACTCACGCTAACCCTAAACCTAACCCTCACACTCAAACTCACACTCACACTCACACTAACACTCACACTCACACTCACACTCACCCTAACCCTAACCCTAACCCTAACCCTCACACTCACACTCACCCTCACACTCACACTCACACTCAGCCTCACACTCACCCTCACCCTAACCCTAACCCTAACCCTCACACTCACACTTACCGTCACCCTCACACTCACCCTCACACTCACCCTCCGCCTCACACTCACACTCACACTCACACTCACCCTCTCCCTCACACTCACCCTCACACTCACACTCACACTCAGCCTCACAGTCACCCTCACACTCACCCTAACCCTAACCCTAACCCTAACCCTCACACTCACACTCACCCTCACCCTCACACTCACCCTAACCCTAATCCTAACATTCAAACTCACCCTCACACTCACCCTCGCACTCACACTCACCATCACACTCACAGTCGCACTCACACTCACACTCACCCTTACACTAACACTCGCACTCACAGTAACACTCACGCTCACACTCACCCTAACCCTAACCCTCACACTCACCCTCACCCTCACACTCACACTCACACTCATACTCACACTCACCCTCACACTCACGCTAACCCTAAACCTAACCCTCACACTCAAATTCACACTCACACTCACACTCACACTCACCCTCACACTCATACTCACACTCACACTCACCCTCACACTCACACACACTCGCACTCACACTCACCCTCACACTCACGCTAACCCTAAACCTAACCCTCACACTCAAACTCATACTCACACTCACACTCACACTCACACTCACCCTAACCCTCACACTCACCCTAACCCTAACCCTCACCCTCACCCTCACACTCACACACACACTCACACTCACCCTCACCCTAACCCTAACCCTAACCCTCACACTCACACTTACCGTCACCCTCACACTCACCCTCACACTCACACACACACTCACCCTCACACTCACCCTCACACTCACCCTCACCCTAACCCTCACACTCACTCTCACACTCACACTCACACTCAGCCTCACACTCACCCTCACACTCACCCTAACCCTAACCCTAACCCTAACCCTCACACTCACACTCACCCTCACCCTCACACTCACCCTAACCCTAACCCTAACCTTCAAACTCACCCTCACACTCACCCTCGCACTCACACTCACCATCACACTCACAGTCGCACTCACACTCACACTCACCCTTACACTAACACTCGCACTCACAGTAACACTCACGCTCACACTCACCCTAACCCTAACCCTCACACTCACCCTCACCCTCACACTCACACTCACACTCATACTCACACTCACCCTCACACTCACGCTAACCCTAAACCTAACCCTCACACTCAAATTCACACTCACACTCACACTCACACTCACCCTCACACTCATACTCACACTCACACTCACCCTCACACTCACACACACTCGCACTCACACTCACCCTCACACTCACGCTAACCCTAAACCTAACCCTCACACTCAAACTCATACTCACACTCACACTAACACTCACACTCACACTCACACTCACCCTAACCCTCACACTCACCCTAACCCTAACCCTCACCCTCACCCTCACACTCACACACACACTCACACTCACCCTCACACTCACCCTCACCCTAACCCTCACACTCACACTCACAATCACACTCACCCTCACCCTAACCCTAACCCTAACCCTCACACTCACACTTACCGTCACCCTCACACTCACCCTCACACTCACACACACACTCACACTCACACTCACCCTCCGCCTCACACTCACACTCACACTCACCCTCACCCTCACCCTCTCCCTCACACTCAGCCTCACACTCACCCTCACACTCACACTCACACTCAGCCTCACACTCACCCTGACACTCACCCTAACCCTAACCCTAACCCTAACCCTCACACTCACACTCACCCTCACACTCACACTCACACTCACCCTCACACTCACCCTCACCCTCACCCTCACACTCACCCTCACCCTCACCCTCACCCTCACACTCACCCTCACACTCACCCTCACACTCACCCTCACCCTCACACTCACACTCACCCTCACACTCACTCTCACCCTCACACTCACACTCACCCTAACCCTAATCCTAACCCTCACCCTCACACTCACCCTCACACTCACCCTCACACTCACACTCGTGGTGTCTTTCAGCTGCCTAGCGGAGCAATGTAAAAACTACCAGAGAACTCCTTGCTGGCACCTTCCCCGGTGGAGTTGTGCATGGGGTGTGTTTGGAACGTTTTTTCACCGGCTTAGGCAAAAAGTCAGCGGTTCCCCATCTCAGCCCAGAAAGCAGGTAGAACCACTTTTGTGGTGTCTTTCAGATACCTAGCGGAGCAATGTAAAAACTACCAGAGAACTCCTTGCTGGCACCTTCCCCGGTGGAGATGTGCATGGGGTGTCTTTGGAACATTTTGTCACCAGCCGACTCCAAAAGTCAGCGGTTGCCCATCTCAGCCCCGAAAGCAGGTAGAACCACTTTTGTGGTGTCTTTCATCTGGCTACCGCGGCAGTGTAAGAACAAGCAACACAACTCCTTTCTGGCACCTTCCCCGGTGGAGTTGTGCATGGGGTGTGTTTGGAACATTTTGTCACCAGCCGACTCCAAAAGTCAGCGATTTCCCATCTCAGCCCAGAAAGCAGGTAGAACTAATTTTGTGGTGTCTTTCATCTGGCTACCGGGGCAGTGTAAGAACTACCAACAGAACTCCTTTCTGGCACCTTCGCCGGGGGAGTTGTGCATGGGGTGTGTTTGGAACATTTTGTCACCAGCCGACTCCAAAAGTCAGCGATTCCCCATCTCAGCCCAGAAAGCAGGTAGAACCACTTTTGTGGTGTCTTTCATCTGGCTACCGGGGCAGTGTCAGAACTACCAACAGAACTCCTTTCTGGCACCTTCCCCGGGGGAGTTGTGCATGGCGTGTGTTTGCAACATTTTGTCACCAGCCGACTCCAAAAGTCAGCGATTCCCCATCTCAGCCCACAAAGCAGGTAGAACCACTTTTGTGGTGTCTTTCATCTGGCTACCGGGGCAGTGTAAGAACAAGCAACAGAACTCCTTTCTGGCACCTTCGCCGGTGCAGTTGTGCATGGCGTGTGTTTGGAACATTTTGTCACCAGCCGACTCCAAAAGTCAGCGATTGCCCATCTCAGCCCAGAAAGCAGGTAGAACCACTTTTGTGGTGTCTTTCATCTGGCTACCGGGGCAGTGTCAGAACTACCAACAGAACTCCTTTCTGGCACCTTCGCCGGTGGAGTTGTGCATGGGGTGTGTTTGGAACATTTTGTCACCAGCCGACTCCAAAAGTCAGCGATTCCCCATCTCAGCCCAGAAAGCAGGTAGAACCACTTTTGTGGTGTCTTTCATCTGGCTACCGGGGCAGTGTCAGAACTACCAACAGAACTCCTTTCTGGCACCTTACCCGGGGGAGTTGTGCATGGGGTGTGTTTGGAACATTTTGTCACCAGCCGACTCCAAAAGTCAGCGATTGCCCATCTCTGCCCAGAAAGCAGGTAGAACCACTTTTGTGGTGTCTTTCATCTGGCTATCGGGGCAGTGTAAGAACTACCAACAGAACTCCTTTCTGGCACCTTCCCCGGGGGAGTTGTGCATGGGGTGTGTTTGGAACATTTTGTCACCAGCCGACTCCAAAAGTCAGCGATTCCCCATCTCAGCCCAGAAAGCAGGTAGAACCACTTTTTGTGGTGTCTTTCATCTGGCTACCGGGGCAGTGTCAGAACAAGCAACAGAACTCCTTTCTGGCACCTTCCCCGGGGGAGTTGTGCATGGGGTGTGTTTGGAACATTTTGTCAGCAGCCGACTCCAAAAGTCAGCGATTGCCCATCTCTGCCCAGAAAGCAGGTAGAACCACTTTTGTGGTGTCTTTCATCTGGCTACCGGGGCAGTGTAAGAACAAGCAACAGAACTCCTTTCTGGCACCTTCGCCGGTGCAGTTGTGCATGGGGTGTGTTTGGAACATTTTGTCACCAGCCGACTCCAAAAGTCAGCGATTCCCCATCTCAGCCCAGAAAGCAGGTAGAACCACTTTTTGTTGTGTCTTTCATCTGGCTACCGGGGCAGTGTCAGAACTACCAACAGAACACCTTTCTGGAACCTTCCCCGGGAGAGTTGTGCATGGGGTGTCTTTGGAACATTTTGTCACCAGCCGACTCCAAAAGTCAGCGATTCCCCAACTCAGCACAGAAAGCAGGTAGAACCACTTTTGTGGTGTCTTTCATCTGGCTACCGGGGCAGTGTCAGAACTACCAACAGAACTCTTTTCTGGCACCTTCCCCGGGGGAGTTGTGCATGGGGTGTCTTTGGAACATTTTGTCACCAGCCGACTCCAAAAGTCAGCGATTCCCCATCTCAGCACAGAAAGCAGGTAGAACCACTTTTGTGGTGTCTTTCATCTGGCTACCGGGGCAGTGTAAGAACAAGCAACAGAACTCCTTTCTGGCACCTTCGCCGGTGCAGTTGTGCATGGGGTGTGTTTGGAACATTTTGTCACCAGCCGACTCCAAAAGTCAGCGATTCCCCATCTCAGAACAGAAAGCAGGTAGAACCACTTTTTGTTGTGTCTTTCATCTGGCTACCGGGGCAGTGTCAGAACTACCAACAGAACACCTTTCTGGAACCTTCCCCGGGAGAGTTGTGCATGGGGTGTCTTTGGAACATTTTGTCACCAGCCGACTCCAAAAGTCAGCGATTCCCCAACTCAGCACAGAAAGCAGGTAGAACCACTTTTGTGGTGTCTTTCATCTGGCTACCGGGGCAGTGTCAGAACTACCAACAGAACTCTTTTCTGGCACCTTCCCCGGGGGAGTTGTGCATGGGGTGTCTTTGGAACATTTTGTCACCAGCCGACTCCAAAAGTCAGCGATTCCCCATCTCAGCACAGAAAGCAGGTAGAACCACTTTTGTGGTGTCTTTCATCTGGCTACCGGGGCAGTGTCAGAACTACCAACAGAACTCTTTTCTGGCACCTTCCCCAGTGGAGTTGTGCATGGGGTGTCTTTGGAACATTTTGTCACCAGCCGACTCCAAAAGTCAACGATTCCCCATCTCAGCCCAGAAAGCAGGTAGAACCACTTTTGTGGTGTCTTTCATCTGGCTACCGGGGCAGTGTAAGAACAAGCAACAGAACTCCTTTCTGGCACCTTCCCCGGTGGAGTTGTGCATGGGGTGTGTTTGGAACATTTTGTCACCAGCCGACTCCAAAAGTCAGAGATTCCCCATCTCAGCCAGAAAGCAGGTAGAACCACTTCTGTGGTGTCTTTCATCTGGCTACCGGGGCAGTGTCAGAACAAGCAACAGAACTCCTTTCTGGCACCTTCCCCGGGGGAGTTGTGCATGGGGTGTGTTTGGAACATTTTGTCACCAGCCGACTCCAAAAGTCAGCGATTCCCCATCTCAGCCCAGAAAGCAGGTAGAACCACTTTTGTGGTGTCTTTCATCTGGCTACCGGGGCAGTGTAAGAACAAGCAACAGAACTCCTTTCTGGCACCTTCGCCGGGGGAGTTGTGCATGGGGTGTGTTTGGAACATTTTGTCACCAGCCGACTCCAAAAGTCAGCGATTCCCCATCTCAGCCCAGAAAGCAGGTAGAACCACTTTTGTGGTGTCTTTCATCTGGCTACCAGGGCAGTGTAAGAACAAGCAACAGAACTCCTTTCTGGCACCTTCGCCGGGGGAGTTGTGCATGGGGTGTCTTTGGAACATTTTGTCACCAGCCGACTCCAAAAGTCAGCGATTCCCCATCTCAGCCCAGAAAGCAGGTAGAACCACTTTTGTGGTGTCTTTCATCTGGCTACCAGGGCAGTGTCAGAACTACCAAGAGAACTCCTTTCTGGCACCTTCCCCGGGGGAGTTGTGCATGGGGTGTGTTTGGAACATTTTGTCAGCAGCCGACTCCAAAAGTCAGCGATTGCCCATCTCAGCCCAGAAAGCAGGTAGAACCACTTTTGTGGTGTCTTTCATCTGGCTACCGGGGCAGTGTCAGAACTACCAACAGAACTCCTTTCTGGCACCTTCGCCGGTGGAGTTGTGCATGGGGTGTGTTTGGAACATTTTGTCACCAGCCGACTCCAAAAGTCAGCGATTCCCCATCTCAGCCCAGAAAGCAGGTAGAACCACTTTTGTGGTGTCTTTCATCTGCCTACCGGGGCAGTGTCAGAACTACCAACAGAACTCCTTTCTGGCACCTTCCCCGGGGGAGTTGTGCATGGGGTGTGTTTGGAACATTTTGTCAGCAGCCGACTCCAAAAGTCAGCGATTGCCCATCTCTGCCCAGAAAGCAGGTAGAACCACTTTTGTGGTGTCTTTCATCTGGCTATCGGGGCAGTGTAAGAACTACCAACAGAACTCCTTTCTGGCACCTTCCCCGGTGGAGTTGTGCATGGGGTGTGTTTGGAACATTTTGTCACCAGCCGACGCCAAAAGTCAGAGATTCCCCATCTCAGCACAGAAAGCAGGTAGAACCACTTTTGTGGTGTCTTTCATCTGGCTACCAGGGCAGTGTCAGAACTACCAAGAGAACTCCTTTCTGGCACCTTCCCCGGGGGAGTTGTGCATGGGGTGTGTTTGCAACATTTTGTCACCAGCCGACTCCAAAAGTCAGCGATTCCCCATCTCAGCCCAGAAAGCAGGTAGAACCACTTTTTGTGGTGTCTTTCATCTGGCTACCGGGGCAGTGTCAGAACAAGCAACAGAACTCTTTTCTGGCACCTTCCCCGGGGGAGTTGTGCATGGGGTGTCTTTGGAACATTTTGTCACCAGCCGACTCCAAAAGTCAGCGATTCCCCATCTCAGCACAGAAAGCAGGTAGAACCACTTTTGTGGTGTCTTTCATCTGGCTACCGGGGCAGTGTCAGAACTACCAACAGAACTCTTTTCTGGCACCTTCCCCAGTGGAGTTGTGCATGGGGTGTCTTTGGAACATTTTGTCACCAGCCGACTCCAAAAGTCAACGATTCCCCATCTCAGCCCAGAAAGCAGGTAGAACCACTTTTGTGGTGTCTTTCATCTGGCTACCGGGGCAGTGTAAGAACAAGCAACAGAACTCCTTTCTGGCACCTTCCCCGGTGGAGTTGTGCATGGGGTGTGTTTGGAACATTTTGTCACCAGCCGACTCCAAAAGTCAGAGATTCCCCATCTCAGCCAGAAAGCAGGTAGAACCACTTCTGTGGTGTCTTTCATCTGGCTACCGGGGCAGTGTCAGAACAAGCAACAGAACTCCTTTCTGGCACCTTCCCCGGGGGAGTTGTGCATGGGGTGTGTTTGGAACATTTTGTCACCAGCCGACTCCAAAAGTCAGCGATTCCCCATCTCAGCCCAGAAAGCAGGTAGAACCACTATTGTGGTGTCTTTCATCTGGCTACCGGGGCAGTGTAAGAACAAGCAACAGAACTCCTTTCTGGCACCTTCGCCGGGGGAGTTGTGCATGGGGTGTGTTTGGAACATTTTGTCACCAGCCGACTCCAAAAGTCAGCGATTCCCCATCTCAGCCCAGAAAGCAGGTAGAACCACTTTTGTGGTGTCTTTCATCTGGCTACCAGGGCAGTGTAAGAACAAGCAACAGAACTCCTTTCTGGCACCTTCGCCGGGGGAGTTGTGCATGGGGTGTCTTTGGAACATTTTGTCACCAGCCGACTCCAAAAGTCAGCGATTCCCCATCTCAGCCCAGAAAGCAGGTAGAACCACTTTTGTGGTGTCTTTCATCTGGCTACCAGGGCAGTGTCAGAACTACCAAGAGAACTCCTTTCTGGCACCTTCCCCGGGGGAGTTGTGCATGGGGTGTGTTTGGAACATTTTGTCAGCAGCCGACTCCAAAAGTCAGCGATTGCCCATCTCAGCCCAGAAAGCAGGTAGAACCACTTTTGTGGTGTCTTTCATCTGGCTACCGGGGCAGTGTCAGAACTACCAACAGAACTCCTTTCTGGCACCTTCGCCGGTGGAGTTGTGCATGGGGTGTGTTTGGAACATTTTGTCACCAGCCGACTCCAAAAGTCAGCGATTCCCCATCTCAGCCCAGAAAGCAGGTAGAACCACTTTTGTGGTGTCTTTCATCTGCCTACCGGGGCAGTGTCAGAACTACCAACAGAACTCCTTTCTGGCACCTTCCCCGGGGGAGTTGTGCATGGGGTGTGTTTGGAACATTTTGTCAGCAGCCGACTCCAAAAGTCAGCGATTCCCCATCTCAGCACAGAAAGCAGGTAGAACCACTTTTGTGGTGTCTTTCATCTGGCTATCGGGGCAGTGTAAGAACTACCAACAGAACTCCTTTCTGGCACCTTCCCCGGTGGAGTTGTGCATGGGGTGTGTTTGGAACATTTTGTCACCAGCCGACGCCAAAAGTCAGAGATTCCCCATCTCAGCACAGAAAGCAGGTAGAACCACTTTTGTGGTGTCTTTCATCTGGCTACCAGGGCAGTGTCAGAACTACCAAGAGAACTCCTTTCTGGCACCTTCCCCGGGGGAGTTGTGCATGGGGTGTGTTTGCAACATTTTGTCACCAGCCGACTCCAAAAGTCAGCGATTCCCCATCTCAGCCCAGAAAGCAGGTAGAACCACTTTTTGTGGTGTCTTTCATCTGGCTACCGGGGCAGTGTCAGAACAAGCAACAGAACTCCTTTCTGGCACCTTCCCCGCTGGAGTTGTGCATGGGGTGTGTTTGGAACATTTTGTCAGCAGCCGACTCCAAAAGTCAGCGATTGCCCATCTCTGCCCAGAAAGCAGGTAGAACCACTTTTGTGGTGTCTTTCATCTGGCTACCGGGGCAGTGTAAGAACAAGCAACAGAACTCCTTTCTGGCACCTTCGCCGGTGCAGTTGTGCATGGCGTGTGTTTGGAACATTTTGTCACCAGCCGACTCCAAAAGTCAGCGATTCCCCATCTCAGAACAGAAAGCAGGTAGAACCACTTTTTGTTGTGTCTTTCATCTGGCTACCGGGGCAGTGTCAGAACTACCAACAGAACTCCTTTCTGGAACCTTCCCCGGGAGAGTTGTGCATGGGGTGTCTTTGGAACATTTTGTCACCAGCCGACTCCAAAAGTCAGCGATTCCCCATCTCAGCACAGAAAGCAGGTAGAACCACTTTTGTGGTGTCTTTCATCTGGCTACCGGGGCAGTGTCAGAACTACCAACAGAACTCTTTTCTGGCACCTTCCCCGGGGGAGTTGTGCATGGGGTGTCTTTGGAACATTTTGTCACCAGCCGACTCCAAAAGTCAGCGATTCCCCATCTCAGCACAGAAAGCAGGTAGAACCACTTTTGTGGTGTCTTTCATCTGGCTACCGGGGCAGTGTCAGAACTACCAACAGAACTCTTTTCTGGCACCTTCCCCAGTGGAGTTGTGCATGGGGTGTCTTTGGAACATTTTGTCACCAGCCGACTCCAAAAGTCAACGATTCCCCATCTCAGCCCAGAAAGCAGGTAGAACCACTTTTGTGGTGTCTTTCATCTGGCTATCGGGGCAGTGTAAGAACTACCAACAGAACTCCTTTCTGGCACCTTCCCCGGTGGAGTTGTGCATGGGGTGTGTTTGGAACATTTTGTCACCAGCCGACTCCAAAAGTCAGAGATTCCCCATCTCAGCCAGAAAGCAGGTAGAACCACTTCTGTGGTGTCTTTCATCTGGCTACCGGGGCAGTGTCAGAACAAGCAACAGAACTCCTTTCTGGCACCTTCCCCGGTGGGGTTGTGCATGGGGTGTGTTTGGAACATTTT